>NC_134837.1:192981963-193323739 GCF_004210375.1 Tachypleus tridentatus | reverse complement strand
GTTAAACTGTAGAGTATTTCAAAAGCCATAGATGTATTATACCTTTCCGTTTCTTGACTTCTAAAACAATATCTTGCGGATATCTAACCTTATCGCCTAAACATTGTGACAATGAAGTGGCAAAATGTTATCAAGAAAGCGAGAGTTAAATACAAGTAAATTTGAATTTGTACACTAGATGACGCTGCATTAAATCTACTCAAATTACCCCAGCGGAATCGGTGCTAGTTTTAAATCTTTCGTTACCATTAGTCATTAGTTTCACGTTTTAGACATTCAATTTTATTTGTTTGCGATATTTAGATCGTAGGAAATGATAAAAACATAATCCTCAAAGAATAAGAGGGTTTTATTAGATTAAAATCATTTGCTGGAGATCTTTCTTACCACTTACATCAATAAGACTGTTTAAATAATTTTAAATGTTCAGAAAAACTATTCTGATTTTTCTTCTTCGTTACACTTTGCTGATTGTTCACATAACAATTACTGATGTCGATGAATGGAATAGAACGACGTATTTATTTCTATCTACGAACAATAAGATGTACAAATGAAAGCGCATGCGCCTTGAAAAGATTAGAAAATAAATTTAAAAAAAATGTAGTAAGTCAGCCATAAAATGATGTTTCAAGTAAATCACTTAACCCTATGACGAACTGTATTTAAAAAAGACAATAAGCGACAGTTTTATTGTTTTAATTCTTCTTAAGTAAACAACAACAAAAAAACTAGGAATTAGCGCGAAACAGCCCATTGCAAATTACAATAAACAGACATCAGTTACACTCCCTTAGTCCCTCGAAAAAGAAAAGTCTGTAAATAGCCCATGTCAGTGATGAGAACCAGCTGTTGGACAATGGAACGAAATAAATACCAAATCAGATAATGCATAATTAAACAACAGTGTAAGATTTTACAAAAACAAAACAAGAACCCGATCGAGCCAACGTCTCTGGTTTGGAGAGTTTCTAAACATATTCACGTCAGTTTTAACGACCTGAGGATATCTTACATTTAATCTGTTCTAAACAGCCAAAATAATACAAAGAAGAAAATGAACAAATGAAGAGTGTAGCGAAGAATAAGATTGTTTTGTTTACAGTGAAAAACCCGATCCTTATAGAACTGTCAATGATGCAACATTTCCTGTTTCGATAGATCTCGTGATATGAATCTAGAGCGATTGTCTAAAGCAAGTTGAACCAGTTAATTGGGATGAAAACGAAAGATTTGGATGAGAAGCGCCACCAGTGAACAAAGTAAAAAAGCTAGCTGAAATACTAAGGAAAATTACATTTAACTGTACGGTTTGTTTGAGGGCAAATCTACACATTTGACTCTGTTCATTGTGAGGAATCGAACCAAGGATTTTTAGAATTAGAAGAGGCCATTAGATCTTATTCGAGCTGTAAAGTACGACCAATCATTCTGTTGTTGTTTTTCTAGAAAACATGACGTAGTTTAGAAGTCAGCATATGGTTTCGAAAAATACATTGCGTAAAATATATTTATTTGACACTTTCCGTGTAATTCCAAAACAGTTTAAGTCAATTAAGTCATATGTAATGTTACTGGGCATTGCTTACGTTTGAGTAGGACAACGTGTTCTTATTTTAAGTCAGACAAATGAAGACTCAGCATTGCATTGAATATAGGCAAACTGTTTCCTCAATAAAATAAGATAGCCTCCAGTAACAGTTTCCTACATGCACACGTAAAGTACAACTCCATAACTCAGATTATACATGACCTTTCACCCCATAGAGGCCTTGTTAAACAAGTAACAGTGGCGTATCTTAGCCTCGACTCATACAAGCGCTAACGGTACGTGACTAAGTGAAGAGTTGAAAGGGCATATTAAAAGAAATGTCAGAAAAAAATACAAAATAAAATCATTATCCGTTTTTAAAGAAATGATAAAATTACATTTCGATTAAGAAAAGTAAAAATTTGAGATCAATCTTTGAGAATATACTTTATTATCAAATAGAAAAACAATAGAGGTTGGGGAAGGGAAGTTCCGGGTGACCTGAAAATTTCTTCTGAGTAGTTTTGCATATAATACTCAATGTTCCATTTGCTATGGGTAATCAACCAGCTTCGCAAAAACATACTGTAATATTACATTTACTATGGGTAATCAACCAGACAATGAGTGGTCCTACTTTTGGAAGCAGCAACAGTGTATATTTTATTACATAAAATTAAAACTTCAAGGTATTCTTTACCGTTTATTTGGTAAAAGTTTGTTTTAAAGTTGTGCATGACTAAACTCACACCAGAAACATAGACATGCAGCATGAGAGTCAGTTCTGTACACGGCATGAGGCTACACGGCATAAGGTTAAGCTTACACCAGGAACAAAGATAAGCAGCATGAGAATCAGTTCTGTTCACGGCATGAGGCTAAGCTCCCACAGAAACACAGACAAGCAGCATAAGAGTCAGTTCTGTACACGGGATGAGGCTAAGCTCCCACAGAAACACAGACAAGCAGCATAAGAGTCAGTTCTGTACACGGGATGAGGCTAAACTCACATCAGAAACATAGACAAGCAGCATAAGAGTCAGTTCTGTACACGGGATGAGGCTAAGCTCCCACAGAAACACAGACAAGCAGCATAAGAGTCAGTTCTGTACACGGCATGAGGCTAAACTCACATCAGAAACATAGACAAGCAGCATAAGAGTCAGTTCTGTACACGGCATGAGGCTAAGCTCACACCAGAGGGAAGGTTGATCATTTCCTTTTCAACATAGAATGGCTATTAACCTAAAACACTCCATCTTTTATCTCACGGTCGTTCCTACATTGTGACTGGTAATGCTATAGTTTAAGGAAAATAGGTCAGACAAAGGAAGCGGTGAGAACACGAAAGAATTCTTTTCGTTACCGCCACCCATCTTCCATTGTAATAACAAAACAAAGGACGAAAATTACGGCGTTACCACTACGTCGTGATGAACGAAAAGACAGTGCCATTTCAATGGTATGATAATTAATAGAATAATAATAATAAAAAAAAATTCTTCTCCGTGATGAGGCAGGTATCATCACGCCATGGTTATAAACGTATACAAATATAAACACCCGAAAAAATCATGAAATCATGCCGTGATCAATTAACATTAACATATTGTACAGGCTTGTATATCAAAAGCAGCAGTATTTCCCATGGCATGTTCTCTATTTCTGACTGTCTCTCCTTGGTGGGACAGCGATAAGTTATCAGATTTTCAACGCTAAAATCAAGTCTTGGATTAAATAGCCCGATATGGTTTTGCTATAAGAAAAAACGCACACTTTCCAAAATATTCCCACCCCTCCCACTGACTCGGTGATAAGTCAGGGCTTTTAACCCTAAAAATTAGGCTTCGATATTCGGGATGAGCACAGCACAAATAGCCCCCCCCCACTTTCTGATAAAAATATAAACAGAAAACAACTTTGGAATTAAAAACATTAAATATTTTCTTATTAAGAAGTAACGTTCGTATCTCTCATGACTAACATAAGAAGAGCTAAAGGTAAGTGACATCAGAATGTTTGTTTGTTTTCAAATTTCTCGCAAAGCTACACGAGGGCTACCTGCGCTAGCCGTCCCTAATTTAGCAGTGTAAGACTAGAGGGAAGGCAGCTAGTCATCACCACCCACCGCCATCTCATGGGCTACTCTTTTACCAACGAATAGTGGGATTGACCGTCACATTATAATGCCCCCACGGCTGAAAGGGCGAGCATGTTTGATGCGACGGGAATTCGAACCCGCGACCCTCGGATTACGAGTGGAACGCCTTAACCCACTTGGCCACGCCGGGCCCATCAGAATGAAATTATGATAATTCGACTTCTGCTTCAGAACGGAAGGAAATTAGTCTCCAACAATATTTAAACACAGCTGCTATATCATAGCGTCGTACGAGCGTACCTAAAAGACCTGAAGTTCCAATCAGGCTGGTTCTACAAGGGTATTTTGTACTGTTCCTGTATTTCATCAGTCCTTATATTTTAGGCCTGGCATGACCATGTGGGTTAAGGCGCTCGACTCGTAATCTGAGGGTCGCGGGTTCGAATCCCCGCCACAACAAACATGCTCGCCCTTTCAGCCGTGGGGGCGTTATTACGGTTCGGTCAATCCCACTATTCGTTGGTAAAAGAGTAGCTCAAGAGTTGGCGGTGGGTGAGATTGGCTAGCTGCCTTTCCTATAGTCTTACACTATTAAATTAGGAACGGCTAGCGCAGATAGCTCTCGTGTAGCTTTGCGAGAAATTTGAAAACAAACAAACCGCGCGTAACTTTGAAGTCGCCACTAGAGTGTTAATTTTCAGTCTCGGATCTCGACACTTTAAACCATTCTGCCAGTAACTGAAATTAACTATACAATACATGCAGTAATATTTACTTATATTCACCAGGTGAACTAAATCTTGTGATTTATTGCAACTATGTGGGCAAGAGTAAATAGATCATTAAGTTAGGAATAGATACAAGTAACCATTACCTTCTTACAATAACGTATGCCAGCTACGGTTCTGCTGTTGTCGTAACTAATTAGTGGATTGTGTTTTCCACACATATGGTAGTTCTTTAATGGAATGTTCGATTTAGTAAACTACAGTTTATTCAAAGTGTGTGTTTGTGTGTTTTTCTTATAGCAAAGCCATATCGGGCTATCTACTGAGCCCACCGAGGGGAATCTAATCCCTGTTTTTGTATTTAAAGCCAGAACCAACAACATCTTATTTTAGTAGTAATCCACGGTAAGGGACTGACTATAACCCTTATAATGCAACTATAGCTTAAAGTGCGAAAAATATATTGAGTTACAGCACAGATTTCGAACGCGGGTTACCAGCTCCGAAGTCCACAACTCAATCGCAGAACCAACCCACTTCCACGACACACAGATGTACAAAATTAAAGATAAAGCAAAACAGTTAAGTTTCATTATTGGGTTTAATACACAGTTGCATTACAAGTCAAATTATGTTGAATTATACACTGAAGTTTCTCTACGTTAAAATACTTTTGTTGAGAACTTTCGGTTCTCTTATCGGAGAACCTTCATCACGCAATAATCGGAGAACCTTCATCGAGCAACAATCGGCGAACCTTCGTCAAGCAACCATGTCCTGGGCGAAAAAATTTAAATTATAGAACACTGCTTTAAAATACGAATCTAGACAATAGTCCTAACAATAACTGACAGAGCTATTGTTACTTATATATCGTTTATAATATTGCATATTAATTTAACCACGTTAGAAGTCCTAAACAATAATTATCAACAAGTTAACATAACGTCTTACCAGACCCGTAAACGAACTTTAAAAAAAATTGCGACAGAACCATTGGAATTTTAGTCCACGTGGAAATTAATAGTCATGTAACAATTCCATGCACTGTAATGGACCCCTTCCCTTTCGCTTCATGGACTTAAAACATTTCATCTTATTGATTGTAATTTACGTGTATCGCAGCCAATGAGTGTTTCCAGGCCTCTCTTTCATGTAGAATGTTTCGAGTGTACTCGGTATCACACAGTAGAAAGTCTAACTACATTTTAACTCGCAGCAACTTTCAGTACCTAACTGGTCGGTCTTATTACAAAAGTTGATGGTAGGTGGCGTTCATGGCTCCCCCCCCCCCTTTTAGTCGACCTCTTCAAAGTTACGGATGGTTAGTACGGATAGTCCTCAAATATTTATGGGCGAAATTCAACCAACAGATATATGAAAATAAAAGGATAGGGCCAGCAGTTGACACTTCATTCAGAAATAAATCAGTACAGTCTATATGGGTCTCTAATCAATAGGCTAAAACAGTTTCGATACGGGTCTCCAATTAATAACTTAAAATTGCTTCGAGAAGTTGGTTTATTGTTATCCACAATATTACACAATAGTCAATTTGTGATGCGCCCATCGTGGGTATCGAAACCTGATTGTTAGCATTGTAAGACTTTAAACTTACCGTTGACCCCAGAGAAATTTTGAAAAAAAAATTTGTTTTGGTTTGAATTTTGCGCAAAGCTACACGAGGGCTATCTGCGCTAGCCATCCCTAGTTTAGCAGTAGAAGACTAGAGGGAAGGCAGCAAGTCATCACCATCCACTGCCAACTCTTGGGCTACTCTTTTACCAACGAATAGTGGGATTGACCGTGACATTATAACGCTCCTACGGCTGAAAGGGCGACCATGTTTAGTGTAACGAGAATTCAAACCCGCGACCCTCGGATTATGAACAGAGTTCCTTAACCACTTGGCCATGCCGGGCCAAAGGTTTTTTCTTACAGCAAAGCCACATCGGGCTATCTGTTGAGTCCTCCGAGGGGAATCGAACCCCTGATTTTGGCCTTGTAAATCTGTAGACTTATCGCTGTACCAGCAGTGAATCTTAAATTAGTAGTGAGAGATTAAAGTTCATTGTATTCTTCCGCTAAAACCTATTGTTCAATCACTTTCCGGAGACTATCAGATTGACGACTGGAAAAGAAGAAAGTTATCAATTTCAGTTTAAAGTTTCCGAAAACAAAGTTGATCTTTCAAACTGTTCCACATTTTTTAAACTATAAACTTAATCTTCAGTTATAGTTTTAGTTTTCGAAATATTACAAACCATATTTTTCAAAGGTTTAAGTTACATAGAAAATACACGATAATTTTCTAATATCTACAAATTGTTTCATTTCCTTCAGTTTAAATGTCCTCTGGGCCTGGCATGGCCTAGCGCGTTAAGGAGTGCGCTTCGTAATCTGAGGGTGGCGGGTTCGCGCCCGAGTCGCGCCAAACATGCTCGCCCTCCCAGCCGTAGGGGCGTTATAATGTTTCGGTCAATCCCACTATTCGTTGGTAAAAGAGTAGCCCAAGAGTTGGCGGTTGGTGGTGATGACTAGCTGCCTTCCCTCTAGTCTTACACTGCTAAATTAGGGACGGCTAGCACAGATAGCCCTCGAGTAGCTTTGCGCGATATTCAAAACAAACAAAATGTCCTCTGGTAGTGAGATAAATAGCGACAATAAACACTTGTAGGTCTACTAGAAACATTCGTAGATGTTTGCAGTGGTCGTGTGAATCTAGCATTTCAACTTTCTCTGTTTTGTTAACAGCCAAGGTTATTACCTGCTTATTAGCAGTTCGAGTAAAGCTAGTGAATGTAAGGAAACAACTGTTGGTTTATTTCACTTTCTAAAATACAACAATCGATTCTATTCAGTAGCCAAGTAACTAACCTCTGTAACCTACTTCAGCATTTACCACTGTTGGCCAAATTCCATCTTGACCAAATGCTATTACTTTTACCGTAAAGTTTGGCAATGATGGGTGTGTAGTAAGATAAGATAATACACTGACATTTACATTGCTTGAATAATAAGTCATTTTATGTCAGATTTGTGCTAATTATTAATCCTAAGTTAATGAAACTGAAATACCTCCTTTGTAATTCGATAAAATTTACCTTTATAATTGGTAACTTTGTATCTTTGGCAGCTTAAATTACTATTAAGCGGAAAATGGGGTGGCCAATAGCCTCGTAAGATACTACTGTATTCAAAAGGACTAGATTCATTGTACCGAAGAAATCTTTATTTGTACAAACATTCAATCGTTTGTCTTTAAACCAAAAATTGGACAAGTTTCCAGTTAAACGTGTTTGTTTTGTTTGCAATATAATTTCAGTTGGTGTTTTTTTATTTTATATTTCTTTTCACTAAGTAACTCTTAACTCGAACGTCTCAATCTACTGAAATAATAAATCCTCCAATTCAAACGAAAAGAAAAAAAATCCATGACAAAAACAAATTGTTATATTAATTTTAATTGTTTCTATGCGGTAGAAGGTTCAATGAAAAAAAATTTTTTTTTGAAATAACTAAAACCATACAAGTTTTTAATGGTTTTAAGCTTTTATTATTCAACCCGAAAAATAAAACACAACCAAAGAAGCTCAGCTGTACGCGCTGTGTTTGTTTCATTTAGTTCCACATTGTTTATCTTCTCGAATAACTTCCTTCATATTCTTAGCTCGTGTACTAATTTCATAAGTACGAATGCAGTGTAGCTCGCAAAAACTTGTCTTGCAAGCGGTGTTGTGGACTCACGATGGAGAGTGAGATAATTGAACGAAACTTACCCGTCTCTGCTCTTCACGTTTTCGTATAGCGTGATATCAAAAGTCGGTCATCTGCAGCGAAAGAAACGTCGACACTGTGCATAATGAGGGTATTATGTATGCAACGTTTTTGTTGTTGTTCTTATGTAGGATTTTTACCTTCGGCTTAATTTCGTAACAGTTAGCACCATATAAACGTACATATGTGTATTAGGCTTAATTTGGGAGATATGTGATGAAATAAAATGAACGTTCTGGTTTAAAGACCATTAAATTTTCCCAAAAAGATGGTTTATTCTAGAATTCTACTGTTATTTTGTGTAGAAAGATAAGAAAAGAACACGTTATAAGTGTAATTTTTTTCCAACCTATAACATTATAAAACTACAAGAATTAAACTCTAATACCTATTCAATTCTCAAATTTTAGGGAACCCTGTTATTTTATAGCTCTTAAAATGAAGTGGTTTCGCTCCTTAACATTTAGGCTTAACACTCAAACCGTAATTCGACAAAAGTCTGTGTGTTTCTGTTAGCTTACAACTGGCGAACTGTTGAACTATTTGTCACCACACTTTGGATGTACCTTGACGGCTTTTTGGAGTGACGTGAAATTAGTTGTTTGTTTGTAATTAAGCACACAAAGCTACATAAAGTGCTCTGCCTATCACGGGTCGGTACCCGGTTTCTAGCGTTGTAAGTCCGCAGACGTAGCAGTGGACCACTGGGGAGCATGATCTAGGAAGGTTGGCATTTAGATTTGGTTTTTGTATCACCCCAAAGAGGTGGTATGTTTTTCTTGAGCGCTGAAAGGATATACCAGCTTACCATTTTGTGAAATATTGCAAATGTTTTTCGATGAGTTTTGTCCAGACTGAGCTAAGGGAAGATGTGTAGGAAAAAATATGAAAAGTAAAAAAAGAGGTTGATTGAATGAAGTTTGTTTGTTTTCCGAATTTCGCGCAAAGCTACACGAGGGCTATCTGTGCTAGCCATCCCTAATTTAGCAATGACTAGAGAGAAGGCAGCTAGTCATCACCACCCACCGCCAATCCTTGGCTACTATTTTACCAACGAATAGTGGGATTGACCGTCACTTTATAACGCCTCCACGGCTAAAAGGGCGAGCATATTTGGTGCGAGCGGGATTCGAACCCGCGACCCTCAGATTACGAGTCGAACGCTTTAACCCACCTTGCCATGCCGGGCCTGAATGAAGAAAAATAAATGAAATACTGAAAACTAAGTATATATAATAAGACAATTACATCTTATCTAATTTACTATTCTAATCAATGAAGATAAAACCTGAGTAAAGAGTGAAAAATAAAATTATAGATAACACCACAGGAATTTCTAGACTTATGATGCTAAAAATCGGGTTTTGATGACCATGACACAGTACAAAAAGTCCATTTATGTTTAATAAACTAATTATGAAAAATCCATTTTAGCGTATTTTATCAAACCATAAAGAGTTTTCATTGGAAATCCAACTGATCAAGGGCAGCTTTGGTTTTGTTTTTCTTTAAAATCAGAATTCATTTATAAATATATCTGATTGCGGCCGATTACCTGCATTAGAGATAATGTGGTTTATTTCAATTATATCTAACAACAATGTAAATTTGAAACAACGCTTATAATTCCAGAATTATTTAAGTTGTTTTTATCTATACCGTGAAAGCTTATTCAACAAAGTGATAGTGTATATTAATTACCAAGGAAAAACTTTTTCCTATTATTTTTTAATCTCATCAGCCGATTGAATACTATAAAGCGCCATCTTTACGTCGTTTTGTGCAACAAATAAATAATTTGTTCCGCTTGGTGGCGGCCCGGCATGGCCAAGCGTGGTAAGGAGTGCGACTCGTAATCCGAGGGTCGCGGGTTCGCATCCCCGTCGTGCCAAACATGCTCGCCCTTTCAGCCGTGGAGGCGTTATAACGTGATGGTCAATCCAACTATTCGTTGGTAAAAGAGTTGGCGGTGGGTGGTGATGATTAGCTGCCTTCCCTCTAGTCTTACACTGCCAAACTAGGGACGGCTAGCACAGATAGCCCTCGACTAGCTTTATGGGAAATTCAAAAACAAACAAACAAACAATCCACTTGGTGAGAATAAATATTTTAATGTGTGAAAAGGAGTAATTTTGGAATTAAATTATTTCACTTGCGCACGATCCTGTCTGTATAACTTAAGATAAATTTACTATATACATTCTGAATATTTATGTCACCACAGAAATACATTGTTTTTTGTTGTTTACTTTTTCTTTCTTCTTCTAAATACTTTTAAATCAAACCCTATTTCTTTATTTTTCAAATAAATTGACTTGATAACTGGTACAATAATACGTTTGCCCATTTTTTTGTGTATTCATTTTCTTAGAGATTTTTATGAGGTCAAAGGTAAAACGATCCAAAATGTATATTTTGGATTTCTGTGCGGTCATATTTACAGCGATTAATATTAACATGCAAAAAATACCTCTTAAAAACATAATTTTGTCGTTTTTTCATTAATTACCCAACTATATTTTAACCAACTTGCATGAGATTTGCTTACTACAAAGATGCTTTCTTACAGGCCTCACACATTGACAAACAAAAACAGTGGACATGCTAATTTTTAGTAAAGATAGAGGGCCTAAAAGTTAAACAAGTCTGAAATTTTATGGGTTTTTGTTCTATTACTTAACCTGATTTGAACTAGTTTATATGGAAGTTGGTACAAATGTAGTTTTCTACAGGCGACATACATTGACAAACGAAAATCGCTGCACGTGCCATACATCCTTGTCTTTTCACGGATGCATTGGTGTCAAAATTGGTTATGTCAGAATTGCGTAGCAGACATGTTATATTCACCCGCGAATATTTGACTCTTTAATTTATTTACTGGATGGTTATTTTTTGTAGCTCTTCACAAACACGGAGAGGCTATGTAATAGAATGATCATTATTTTAAATCATGGCAAAAATTATGACATTCATCTATTTGTTTGTTTTTAAATTTCGTGCAAAGCTACACGAAGGCTATCTGCGTTAGCCGTCCCTAGTTTAGCAGTAGAAGACTAGAGGGAAGGCAGTTAGTCATCACTATCCACTGCCAACTTTTGGGCTACTCTTTTACTACCAAATAATGGGATTGACCGTCACATTATAACGTCACCATTGCTGAAAGGGCGAGGATGTTTGGTGCGACGGGGATTCTAATCCGCGGTCCTCAGATTACGAGTCGAGTGCCTTAACCATTTGGTCAGACCGGGCCCGCTCATCTATTAACCAGAAAATGTTTTTGAATGGTGTACCTTTAAAACCCTTTTTCGTTTTCTACACGTTTTATATCTCTAGGTGTTATTTCTTTACATATTCTGATGTAAAACACCTTGAGTATTGACTGGTGCACTTAGTATCAAGTCACAGTGTTTCTAACGTACATGTGAGGTGAAGTAATTTATTTGATACACAACATTTTCTGTAAATATAATAAATAAAGTAGCTTTTATACAGATAGTCAAATAATTTACGTGTGATACCGAGAGTATTGTAGGGTTACTTTGAACCACTTTCGTGTGTTTGTATGTGAACGTTGAATATTTCATTTTTTGGTCGATTTGTTTGTCCCTTGTTAACCGAAAGTTCAGTGTTTATTTGAGAAATATTAGACAAAATACTGCAAAATTCCACACACACAACAAAAACAAATACTATATGTCGAACTTTTAATCTTTTACCAAATTAAAATAACAATTTCTGTTGTTTCCGATCTTATTTCAACCTCCTAGAAACAAAATAACTTGTTATTTTACGTATTATGGTACGGAATGACATTTGATTAGAACTATATGATCTTTTCAACGAAATTTTACAGACAGTTAGGCAACAGTGATTTCAATAGCATATTTAAAATAATCGTCGTACACGGGTGGTTTTTGTCCAACATTGAAGCTGAGACCAAACTATAAATCCGAGGTTGTAAAAGTAATAAAAAGGGATAACCAAATCACACTTTGAGATAAGAGTAGTTCAAGAGATGGCGGCTGGTGTTGGCGACTGCCATTTTTGCTCCAAAACTCCAGAACAAACAAACCAACCTTAAGCACGTACTTTCAGGTTTTTCCTAAACATATCTTTTTTTCAAATAGTACGTTAACTACAACAGGTTCAGGCTTTTGTTATAACCAAATTTTGCTTCTAGACTCCGTCCTATTCAGAGTTTCATCGTCATGCGTTTAAGAATTTCTGTTTACACTGCACATCCAATGTCATTTACATAATTCTTCGTTATTATAATTGCAGAGACAAACTGCGAACTATGCGTCCTATGACACTGGTTTTCTTTGAGTATTTTTGTAAGTTTATAAGAAACAAAGGCGTGTTACTTTGAGCAACGAAACTGTCTCTGATGCACCAGACTGTTCATGGCCAGATGCAAACAACATGCCTCATACATTATAGATCAGCCTAATTACGAATGCTAATTTGTGTTTCTTAGCGTACTATAATTCAGTTTTTGTGACTCATTGTTTTACCATACGGATTATATTATCCGCACGTACCCCATATATATATATGCGAGCATAACATAAGCAGTGCAACTGATGTTGTCAATCTGTCTGGTACTATATATATATATATATATATACTTTTCTTTATTGAAACTAAAGTTTAATAGTTTTTGGTTTGTTTGGAATTTCGCGCAAAGCTACATGAAGGCTATCTGCGCTAACCGCTCTTAATTTAGCAGTATAAGACTAGAGAGAAGGCAGCTAGTCATCACCACCCGCCACCAACTGTTGGGCTGTTCTTTTGTCAACGAATAGTGGGACTGACCGCCACATTACAACTCATCCACGGCCGAAAAAGAGAATACATTGGGACGGGGATTCGAACCCGTAATTCTCAGATTATGAATCCAGTGCTCTAACCACCTGGCCATGGAGAGCACGGTATGAAAAGAAAGGAAATAAAGAGGTAATGTGTAAGGTAATGCGCATGCGCAAAAGGAAATACTAAGTGGCCGATGTGGTAAGGCCTCACGTAGTTAAACAAAGTGACTGTGCGTGTAGTAATAGGATTTCTATTTATGTAACTGCATTACCTAACACTTCACTCGTGTCTTTTCCTTTTTTCTTTAGAACCTTAATGTGTTCCTTAGCCGTTAGGATATTTGTATGTGATATTCAGTTGGTATTTTCATATAGATATTTCTAGAATAGTGTAAACAGCTACATAATATTCAGCAGACTACGGTCACAGCGTGATTCATAATTACTAAGCCTTATCTAATTTAATATTCACACCCATAGATTAGGCAAGTATTTCTGAGCCGGATTTGCCAGACGAACCTCATTATCTCTACAAGCAGGAGAAAATTATTGTTATTTCTTGGGGCAGTTCGTCGCCTATTGTATAAAACAAAGTGTGTGTCCGTGAAAGAAAAATACACGGTCATCTATCACTTCATATCTGTTACTTATACGTTTCCACATTTCTTGATTAATCAGCACCAAACCTGACACAGTAATACACGATGACATATGGAAGGCCATGAAAGGTGGGTGAGTGGTGTGGACGCCCCCATCTAATTTCGTAGCCCCTTCAGTAGCACAGAAGTCTGCGGACTTACACCTCTAAAAACCTAGTTTCGATATCCGTGGTGAGCAAAGCACAGATCTACTGTGCAGCTTTGAGCTTAATTTCAAACTAACAAGACCAAAACTAATCTAATTTCGAATTGATAGGATTATTGAAAACTGTATGCTTTTGTTTTCAGTATTGGTACCTTATATATATATAGAATATTTAATGCTTATTATATTAAGAAAAAAAATAGAAGCTCAATTTTCTATCTTTTGCTACAAAACGAGTCTTTATTCCAACCGTCCAACGAACAGGTACTCCATATAACAAAGGAGAAATGTGCACATATCAGTCACTTTGAGGATTGAACAAAAAAGTTAACTCACCGCAGACAGCTTTTGCCTCTTGGAAACTTGCTTCAGACCCCCAAGAAATACTGGATTGGGCTTTTCATCATTAAGCCCTTTTCTAGAGTTAGGACAGTAAAGACACAAACATGCTCGCCCTTTCAGCCATAGGGGAGTTATAATGTGATGGTCAATCCAACTATTCGTTGGTAAAAGAGTTGGCGGTGGGTGGTGATGACTAGCTGCCTTTCCTCTAGTCTGACACTGTTAAATTAGGGACGGCTAGCGCAGATAGCCCTCGTGTAGCTTGGTTCGAAATTCAAAACAAACAAACAGTAAAGACGTTTCTTTGTTATTACAACTTTTATTGATCTGCGATTCTTTAAGTGCTTGAAATTGAATATTAAGAGGAGTATATTTCCGTATTGAAACATCAATATTTGGCATAAACCGTCCAATGCTTGTTAGGTCCGGCATGGCAATGTGGTTAGTGTGCTGGATTCGTAATCCGAGGGTTGCGAGTTCGAATTCTGTCAAACCAAACATGCTTGCCATTTCAGCCGTTGGGGTGTTATAATGTTACAGTCAATCCAAATTTTTGTTGATAAAAGAGTAGTCCAAGAGTTGGCGGTGGGTAAAGATGACTAGCTGCCTTCCCTCTAGTCTTACAGGCCCGGCATGGCCAGGCGGGTTAAAGGGTTCGACTCGTAGTCTGAGAGTTGCGGGTTCAAATCCCCGTCGCACCAAACATGCTTGCCCTTTCAGCCGTGGGGTCGCTATAATGTGACCATCAATCCCATTATTTGTTTTTATAAGAGTAGCCCAAGAGTTGGCGGTGGGTGGTAATTACTAGCTGCCTTCCCTCTAGTCTTACAATACTAAATTAGGGACGGCTAGAGGAGATAGCCCTCGTGTAGTTTTGCGCGAAATTTAAAAAAACAAAACTAGTCTCATACTGCGAAATTGTGACGGCTACCGCAGATAGCTCTCGTATAGTCTTGTGCGAAATTCAAAACAAACAAACTAATGTTTCTTTCGTTATGATCTTTTTTATTCCTAAAATAGCCCCCAGTGGAACAGTGGTGATTTACACCACTAGAAACCGGGTTTGCGATACCAGTGGTGGGCATAGCACAGACAGCCTATTGTGTAGCTTTGTGCTTAATTCCAATCAGTCATTCAACCATTTCTGAAATATAATATACACAAAAGTTCTAATGTAAGAGTTTGTTTGTTTTGGAATTTCGAACAAAGCTACTCGAGGGCTATCTGTGCTAGCCGTCCCTAATTTAGCAGTGTAAGACTAGAGGGAAGGCAGCTAGTCATCACCACCCACCGCCAACTCTTGGGCTACTCTTTTACCAACGAATAGTGGGATTGAACGTAACATTATACGCCCCACGGCTGGGAGGGCGAGCATGTTTAGCGCGACGCGGGCGCGAACCCGCGACCCTCGGATTACGAGTCGCACACCTTACGCGCTTGGCCATGCCAGGCCTCTAATGTAAGAGATGAAACCGGTAGAAATTATCTAGAAGTCTAGATCTAGCAAACATCAATAGTTCTTGCTCTCCAGGTGTTTGAATCCATATAAATTAACGTTAATATGTGTACATGTTCGTTATACGTTTCTACATTTCTTGATTAATTATCATCAACCTAGACACAGTGATATAGGATGGCTTAAAGGAAGGTCATGAGGGGGGGGGGGGTTGGAATCCCCCACCTAATTTGACATTGATAGAATTCTTGAAACCAATATGTCTTTCTTTCTAGTATTGGTTCTTTTATGTAGGTTCAAGTGGGTTATCTATACAAATCAGTGTCTTCTGGGATATAGTATTTCAAAATTTGGCTTGACTCTAGAGCGATCTGCTTTTCGTGAACAGAGGTCCTAAAATTTATTATTATACCATATAATCAGTATGCAGTAGTCGTTACTTGTGGATTTATTTTCTTTTTGCACATAAATCCTGAAGAATTCCAGAGTAGTTCAACGACAAGACTGAATGCTTGTAAAGCTGTGAGACAAGATTCCGATATTTGTGATCGGCACAGAACAAAGTCCATTGCGCTTAGTAATAAAACAAATAATCAAATATACCACAAATAAAGCTAATCCTAAAACAACACTCTAACCAAGTCGAGATTGTAACGTTTGTTTAAAACATTGTTGAAATTATATATTAAAAACAAAAGGAATCCTCAATAGCCGTGGCACTTGATATTCCTTTAAGCAGGATTGAAGTAAATTAAGTTGAGACCTTTTATATCCTTTCCAACAATACCAAACGTACACCAGATGTGATATTATTACTCATCAGTAGTGCAATACCAAACGTACACCAGATGTGATATTATTACTCATCAGGAGTGCAATACCAAACGTACACCAGACGTGATATTATTACTCATCAGGAGTGTACCGCTGGTACAGCGGTAAGTCTATGGATTTGCAACGCTAAGTTCAGGGGTTCGATTTCCCTCGGTGGACTCAGCAGATAGTCAGATGTAGCTTTGCTATAATAAAACACACACATACTCATCAGGATCACTAACAGCCTATCCTCAAACTGAAATTATTTTAGGCACGATTGGAGTAAATTAAGCGACGAGAGCTTGGTATTGGTTAAATACCTCAGTTGAAAGGGTTTAACCTCCTGAGTCCAAAATTCCAATTATATTTCAAATCGGTCAAGTATGTACTTGAAAAACGCAGAGCCGTTTTATGAGCCGTTAAGCCGCGACTGATATCACAGACCTGTGGATTTAAACTTCATCAAACTCGATGATAACTTTTTTTAGAGAGACTGCTTGATAGTAATCCAGTAAATGATAAAGGCACATGAGCAGTTGAGGAAAAACATCAAAATACTCTCCTGTTTGTCTGAATCTAGAGTCCAGAGCCACACAAGTTCATCTCACGACAAAACTTGCATTCAGTTTTCTGTTTTAAAAACGTGTCTGTATGTTAACCAATTAACTGTAATCATATTGCATTCTTGTTATTTCGAAACGCTACATAGCTGGAATTATTTGTTACCATAACTGCTGAAATTATAACCGTACCGCCTGTCTGTTTATTTTTAGGATTAGCATCATATATAGAAATCAGATGATGGAAAACTGTTTATCATTGTCCATGTTTCTTTAAAACCAGTCGCTAAAATGTTCTGTTTCTTAAACCTTATTTTCTTTTGTACTAATTTCAGGTCCATACTCAAAACGCGGGCTGTTGACGAAACCATTGCTGGTACTACTGACTGTTAATATAGGTAAGTAATGTGGGCTTTTGGCGAAACCATTGCAGGCACTATTGATTATTGTTATAGGTAAAATAAATGGGGCCAGGCATGGTCAGGTGGTTAGGGCGCTCGACCCACAATCTATGGGTCGCGGGTTCAGATTCCCGTCACATTAAGTACTCTAGCCCTTTCAGCTGTAGAGGCGTTATAATGTTATGGTCAGTCCCACTATTCGTTGGTAAAATGTAGCTCACGAGTTGGCGGTAGTTGGTGATAACTAGCTGCTTTTTACACTGCTAAATTAGGAATGGCTAGCACAGATAGACCTCGTGTAGCTTTGCGCGAAATTCTAAAACAAAGAACAAAAATAAATGGGCTGTGTATGAAACCATTACAAGTACTACTAGTGGTCGTATCAATAATTCTTCCTTTAACAAAAAAGAATATTACAAGTGTTTTAAGTGAAATAATTAATTTCATAAAGCTCATAATTCCACAATACTTTCTAAAACCACAATTTTAATTTTAAGACTGTGAATAAAGTTTTATTTACGAAAGAAACGGCCCGGAATGACCAGGTGGGTTAAGGTGCTCGACTCGTAATCCGAGGGTCGCGGGTTCGAATCCCTGTCGTACCAAACATACTCGCCGTGGGGGCGTTATAATGTTACGGTCAATCCCATTATTCGTTGGTAAAAGAGTAGCCCAAAAGTTGGTGGTGGGTGATGATAACTAGCTGCCTTCCCTCTAGTCTTAAACTGTTAAATTAGGGACGGTAAGCGTAGCTAGCCCTCGTGTTGCTTTGCGGGAAATTCACAAACAAACGTATAATCATTGTCGATTTTGTGTTTCGCTAATCGGAGTGGTACCAGTAAAATAGTCTTAGTAAACATATAATATCAATTACGATCGCGTCAAGTTTATACCCTTTTCAAGCAACTGCTTCAAAGATGTTGACTCAAGTTTAAGTTCCCTGATGGAATAGCTATAAGTCTATGGACGTTCAACGTTAGAATCCAGGTTTCGATTCCCGGAACTATATCCGAAGAATCAAAATGAATACTGAACAGCAAAACAACAACAACAAAACACACACACACGCAAGAAAACAAACAAACAAAAAACCAGCAGACAAAAGTGGTTAGAAAGATGAATGGAAAACACAATAAATATTACAAAACTTCTGTTGGGGTACATTTATAAGAAAACTGATCAATTATAATGAAAAACACGATTTTTTAAGAGTTTGAGTTTTACCAGTGTTGAAACACATTGCGTTTCTACAATAAGGAGAAATGGTAATTGGAAGCAATACAGTTTTTTTTTTCCATTTCAATTATAATGATATATATATATATACTATATTCAATACGACTATTTGTTTCAGAGGTAAGGCCACTGATGTGAAACGTCTTCTATTAATTATATTGGCAAATATTATTCGTATGTGTATTTGGATAATTTATAGAAAAGTTACTATGGCTGTCTGTTGCTGTCTCTAATTTTCAACTACTGACCAAAGGGAAGTCAGTCAACCTATTAACATGGATAGTGAATGTAGTGTTGAATGGCTGTTACTCTTATAAGACTCCCACACCTTTAAGTACGGGGATATTTTATAGTATCGCAAGCATAAACTTAGTGTGACAGCTCCGAAATCGAGAGTGTTAAAACAGGGTCAACCCATCTTAAATTAATTCTATTAGATACATCTTTCATTAATCCTATTAGACACAGCTAACATTAATTTGAAAATTTACACTGTTGTATGACTTTGCACGCGTGTGTAAAGGAAGCCTGTTAAAGTCCGTTTTTTACAACGAGAAATATTTAACTGCTTACGTTTATTTTGTACACAGATGTATTCTCTAGGTGTGTATTGGCCGGGTTCTTACGTTTGTGGCTTTTATCTCAAGGGCATAAAAATATGTGAAACAGACCGTTGGATACATTATTATAAACCATGTTGAGGCGTTCAGTCATTCTCTGTCTCACGAACACGAATTTTGACAATAGCTATGCAGCGTAGTTTTATTACAAAAAGATCCGTCTTAAGAATGTTATGTCCAAACCACTGCACATATGCCTGCATACTTTCTACAAGCCACCTGATGTAGAAGGACAACAATTTTCCAGTGCCCATTTAAACAGTCCGATTGCACAAAAACCATAAGCGCTGTATCTGGCAACTTGACCGATACGTCTTCATATTGAAAAACATGGACATTCGTTTCATTCTCCATTTGTTTGAGAATGTTTTGGAAGTAACTTGTCTATACGTGAAGTGTATCACTTTTCCAGATGGAGATGACATTTTGATTAGGCTGCATTCCGTTGTTAAGGGTACATAAGCTGTTTTTGACACTGCCTGTGTATATGAATTCTCATTTGATACAAAATATTCCACTTTGCTTACTTGGGTACGACTTGTCGCAGGTCTCTTTCTGAATGGCCCCGATGTCTCAAATTGATTTACTTTCCTTTGTTTCTCAATGCCACTAGGTAAAATAAATATTTCAATCTTGGAAATTACAAATATCAGTTTGAACACATATTTATGATCTGAATATATACTCTTCAAAAAAAGAAACGCAAAAGGGATATTTTTTTATTTTAAAGAGGAATATATGTATTAACGTTACAAGCTCAGAGTATGTGATGTTACACGTGTTAAGGCACTGATTGTCAGACAAAAATGACAATAAAAGTCGTGCACTTTGAAAATGGAGGAAAACATCGGATTTTTCGCCAAAACGCATTCGTGTCCAATAAATTTGTTTGAGAGCTCTGCATGTTCTGCACGAGTAACATGTGCAAAATCCCTAAAAACCCCAAAAGCCACCGACACGCAATACAGTTACGCCAAGACTGACAGAAGCACAACGCAACAACGCCATTGGTCACTTGGAAGCAGGCGAATCTCGATCAGATGTTGCCAGATCTGTGAATGTCCACCAAAGCACCATCACAAGGCTATGGAATCGTCACCAACAACATGGATCAACTCGTGACCGTCCACGATCTGGCAGACCTCGTGTGACCACGCCCGCACAAGATCGCTACATCCGGTTACGTCACCTTCGGGATAGGACCACCACTGCGACGTCTACTGCCTCAACTATACCAGGGCTGCGTAGGATTTCCGATCAGACCGTACGCAACCGTCTACGAGATTCTTAGGCCCCATGTGCAACCCATCATGGTGAACGTCAACGACGTTTTTCAACATGACAACGCCCGTCCTCACACAGCCCAACTCACCACTGTCTTCTTGAGAAGACATCACAACATCAACGTTCTTCCCTGGCCCTCCAGATCACCAGATTTAAACCCCATCGAACATCTTTGGGACGAGTTGAACCGACGTCTGCGACGGCGACAACCTCAACCGCAGACTCTACTTCAGCTTGCAGCAGCTTTGCAGGCTGAGTGGATAGCCATTCCACAGGATGTGATTCGTCATCTCATCGCTTCCATGGGCAGGAGATGCCAAGCATTTATTGATGCTCACGGGGGGCATACTCGTTATTGACGTTGAGTGAAGTTAAACTTCAACTAGTGAGCGTGGACTTCGCCTTTGCAGACTTTGGATGTTCAGCAGTGAATGTGCAAAATTTCACACATGTCATACAGAACTACCCGGAATAAACTTGTTAACAATTTGTCTCAAATTTTGCCTTTTGCGTTTCGTTTTTTGTAGAGTGTATATATATATATACTTTGCGTCTATAACAAGTGTTACGTGTCCTTTCCAAAATTGACCAATCGTTGCAGACATCACAAAACCTATGGAACTTCGACTAATGCCAAAATGTAGTTCTAATACAATCCATTTTAATGCGCTTGTTATCCGACTTACTGATTAACGTACTCAAAATTGGTTTAAAATAAAGTACTTCAAAGAACGGAAATTTAAAATACCTTTTTTATGAAGTTCTTTACTGAACATTTATTCTGTTTATCTTTTAATATAATATTAAAAGTTAGTTCACCATAATTACTCCACAGTTTGTTTTTATAAACCACTCGATTGCTGAAACAGGAAACAGCTGTTTTGTTATACAACTAATCACTTTTTGGTTTGAATTTCGCGCATAGCTACACGAGGGCTATCTGCGCTAGCCGTCCCTAATTTAGCAGTGTAAGATTAGAGGAAAGACAACTAGTCATCACCACCCACCGCTAACTTTTGGATTACTCTTTTACCAATGAATAGTGGGATTGATCGTAACGTTATAACGCCCCCACGGCCGAAAGGGCGAACATGCATGGTGTGACGGGGATTTGAACTCGCGACGATCAGAGTACAAGTCGGGCCCATCAGGTTTTGAAATATGATAATTGTGTACAAACATAATCTATTGGCTTTTGAAACACGAAACTGGTTTGTTTACGTCAACATACTCGCTTTTTTAAAACATGTAACTTTACCAACATTTCTTCGTACTTCATTATGTTAGAAACACTTAACGTATTGTTGTGTCTCACGGCTACTTACTATCGGAACAGTTGTTCTCGAGTAGTAATAAAGAGTACGTTTCAGGACATTGTTTGGTTCTTATGCCATGTTTCACTTTAACATGTTTATAACGATGCTTTTGTTTCCCAACTGTTACTCATGCAGGGTCAGAACAATGTGTTTAAATTAAACGAGTAATCTTATTCTATCACTTGTTTGAAACGTATTTTCTACTCCAATACTCTTTTCACCTGAGGTATTTGTGTCTGTCCGTTGACCCGAATCTTTAGGTACTTGTAGTAGCTTCTTTCTATTAACATAAACTTCAGTAGATATAGGTTAGTATTTTTAACACAGCAGTGTAGCTACAGTACCAACTTCACCAGGACTAAGTTCACCAAGTTCTCTTAAAAATGCACCTAACAGGTAAAACATTTACTGTTAAAGACTAGGCAGCAGAATCTTCTTTACCTAAAGATGAAGAGTAGATCACGTGAAGGTTGCTTAGTTACTGGACTTACTGAAAGTTGCACTGGACTGAAAGATGGGTGTACTTACTATTTCATATCTACATCTGTGTTTGTGTGCTGATATTGTGCCTTACAAAGCGCGGTACAGTAATTAGGCTTACCGACATAACGTAAGTATTTTCCTTGCACTTTTCTTCATAATCCAGACATATTTATGTCGAGAAACGCTTAAACTTACTCAGTTAATAACTAAGTTGTTTTTTTTTTTCAGTATTCTATCAGTCATGTTTTATGAATTAAAAACAAAAACACGAAACGTTGTAAGTAGTTTTACTGTTAGGATAACGTGTTTTATTTCATCACATTTCTGTTTCTCTAGTTTGGTGTTACTTGTTTGATTTAGGAGAATGTAAGACGTTTTCTTAGAACTTTGGTAAAACGTCAGTGTAAATCCGGGACTCAACTCCCTGTGGTATACAGAGCACGTTGTATTACTTAGTGCTGAGACACACAGCAACTTAAGATTCATTTTGTGATTATAAGATAAAGTTGTGTAGGTGTGTCTGTTAGAGTTATTTTAAAAATAATATTTATTTTAGTGATTATATCCGTATGCTACTTGTGTTAATTTTGGCCCGGCAAGGTCAAATGGTTAGAGCGCTCGACTCGTAATGAGAAGATTGCGGATTCGAATTCCCACCACACTAAACATACTCGCCCTTTCAGCTGTGGGGACGTTATGATGTACAGTCAATCCCACAATACGTTAGTGAAAGAGCAGCCCAAGATATTACTGTGGGTGATGATGACTAGCTGCCTTCCTTCTAGCCCTACACTGCTAAATTATGAACGGCTAGCCCTCGTATAGCTTTGCGCAAAATTCCAAGGAAACAAACGATCTGTTAATACTTCTGTTATCAGTGGTCAACTCTGTACTTCTGTAATCAGAGGTCAACTCTGTACTTCTGTTATCAGTGGTCAACTCTGTACTTCTGTTATCAGTGGCTAACACTGTACTTCTGTTATCAGTGGCTAACACTGTACTTCTGTTATCAGTGGTTAACTCTGTACTTCTGTTATCAGTGGTTAACTCTGTACTTCTGTTATCAGTGGCTAACACTGTACTTCTGTTATCAGTGGCTAACACTGTACTTCTGTTATCAGTGGTTTACTCTGTACTTTTGTTATCAGTGGTTTACTCTGTACTTTTGTTATCAGTGGTTAACTCTGTACTTTTGTTATCAGTGGTTAACTCTGTACTTTTGTTATCAGTGGTTAACTCTGCACTTCTGTTATCGGTGGTTAACTGTGAGTGAATATGATCATTTAAACAGATCTTTCAAACGTACAGGTGTGTGTGTGTGTTAAGTTCAACTCCTTTAATGGAAAACCAAAGCTGACTATCGATAAGTACCGAAACCTTAAGAGGGTCACTCTGGATATGAAGGAGCCTGACTGTAGTGAAACATGACTAGCATGACCTGATGATTATGGCAATTGACTCGCAAAATGCTGGTCGCCAACTCGAAATATATCAACGAACATGCTTGTCTTTTCAGTCGTGTGGGCGTTATGAAGTGGCAGTTAATTCCACTATTTGTTAACAGAAAAGAACACTGCTAAATTAGGGACGGCTAACGCAGATAGACCTCTTGTAGCTTTGCACAAAATTCTACAAAATAAACAAAATCAGGTAGTGAAGTATCTCCAACCAAGGATATATAAACCAATATGGATCTACAAACTGACCAGTCTGATCTTTGTACGATCCATTTGTATGTTGTATTAGTGACACCATATTAACCTCATTAGCCACACTTTATATTCAGGAATCCGTGACCAAAATATTATAGGGTTACTGACCCAATGTGATATATATTTTTTAACTTATCTAATTCAGATTGAGACTCAAAGTAATTTCACGGAGGGACAGCTGTAAGTTTATAAACCTTCATCGCTAAATTCCTGGGGATCGATTCCCCACGCTGGGCATAGCAGTTTGCGTAATGTGACTTTGCCTTTAAAACAAGTAGACTTACAAAATAGTGTTGTCTAGTTGAGCACTCTTACCAGGATGCAGTAAATTGTGTTGTTTTTTAGCTCATTTTACATAGTACGAAGCTTTCGACTCAAAGTAATTTCACCATTTCACTTATCGTACATATCAGAAGACATTTGACTTGCAGGAATATTACAGTCTAGCGTATTTTATACAAAATCAGGAATATTACAGTCTAGCGTATTTTATACAAAATCTTTATATGAAAGTAATTATATTTGATGTATCGTAATAACCTGAGCGAGTGTTTTTTATTAAAGTGTACCGAACACAGGATACTGCGACATTTAAACCAGTTCACGACTTTTTTTTTAACCTTAGGCTTTTTAACTTCAGCTAACAGTCTTTTTTATTTTAGCTATAATAGTTTGGGAAGTTGCATTTGTTTTCTGAGGATGGGTGGATTCGGAAATAACGCGATTTATTTTCAGCCATATGCAACAGGTGATGCTTGTGTGAAATGAGACATGATATATATATTGATGAACTTATTTTATCTACACAAGTCATTTGTGGTCAAATCAACGACAATCATATTTGTATGGCAACATTATAAGTACATTTAGCTGTAAGTTAATGCCGATTATTTAATGTCATAAAAATGTTCCGCAGCCATTTTTTAAAATGAACACCAAAGGGAATATCGGCCTTTACCTCGATGGTTCCTTATTTTGAAAATAATATTCTCTGGGCCATAGTATAAAACTATACCAAATTTGACATTTGTATAAACCTACAATTCTTA
Organism: Tachypleus tridentatus; assembly: GCF_004210375.1. Lineage (NCBI taxonomy): Eukaryota > Metazoa > Arthropoda > Merostomata > Xiphosura > Limulidae > Tachypleus > Tachypleus tridentatus. The sequence goes on along the minus strand of NC_134837.1, from coordinate 193,298,709 downwards.
AATATATCTGCTGTAGTATGATGATCCCCTTTTTATTGAGAATGGCCTCTTTGGTACGTCGAATATTTTGATTGTAACTTATTTTGTAAAGATATTTGGCCCTCTACATTCTGACTTATAAAACAATTTACGAGCTAAATGTTATTTAGTAGCATTTGGAAAGTTAAACAACATTGTAAGCATTGCAGAATGTTGTACATTTTTGGACTGTTTTGGGGATATTAATATTTACTGGCGCAGTTACTGGACTGTTTTTTGTGAGTCTTCAAATTTTCTACAGTAAATAATGGGCTTTGTTTTTACACTACAAATTATCAATAATTATTTATACAGTTAGGTATTTCGTTTATGAATTATAAATATTTTTATCGTATCTATGACACTGTATTTTATAGGTTATTATTGTTTTAAATAAAAGACCATTACATATATCCGTCGCTACGAAAATTTTATGCAATAGGTTGTACTCGTAATACGAAACAATATTTTATTATGGTAAAAAGTATGATGTTTGTTCACTAACATGTTTTCTAATCGTATTGTCAAACTTAATGATGGGTCAGGCGGTTAAGACACTCGACTCGTAATCCGAGGGTCAAGAATTGGCGCTGGGTGGTGACGACTAGCTGCCTTTCCTCAGGCCTTACAGTGCTAAATTAGAGACGGCTACCGCAGATAGCCTTCGTGTAGCTTTGCGCGAAATTCAAAAACAAACAAACAAACTTAATGATAGATTTCCCTCATTAAGAAGCATATATAAGTGTTTTCCGCTAATAATTTACGAATTAATAGTTTGTTTTAATGTTTTTTCTGAATTTCTAAAATATTCTTTTTTTTTAATAGCGAGATTGCTCTTTATTTCAATATATAACAAGCACTTGTAAATGGTGTTACCACCAGTTAATATATGACATTTCTAATATACTTAACAAAAACGGTTGACTTTTCTAAGACTCTTCAGTAACAGGGAAAACTGAATAAACAACTGAAAAGGCGTTAATTTGTTCTTGTTAAGTATAAAACTACTCATCTAACACCTGATATGAAATTCATGTTTTGCAATGAACCAAGATGGTTTCAATGGATCCATATGGAATATCATATTAAAACGTACGAATTAGTATGTTATAGGATGTCACGAGAAAATTGTTACTTTTACACTAATACACAAATATTCAAGCAAAAGAAGGTAATAAATTTATTAACTAGAGCAATAAAACCCTAAAGTTAAAGCAAAGCGTGATTTGTTCCGGTTATAGTACAGCTTAAATATCACTGAATCAATAACTTTGCTCGAACAGCGCGCCATCTATTATTAGAAACTTTTTTAGCTGCTGTGAGTAATTCCTGTATTACTTTTTTTATCCAATTGTAAAAAATACTTGCACAGCTGTTTTGTGATGTGCTAACGATGGTGTGCTAACACTGTCACGTATTCTCAACAATCTTAAGCACCTTAGTTAGGGTTAAGTCCAACTCTTTTTTCTTTTCCAGAGAAAATAAGTTTATAAATGTTAATCGATATTTGTATGATAATCATTACAACCCAGGTACCATCCTAGTAGCCATTTCTTTCAACCCTTTCTAATAGTTCAAACAATATCTTTTCTGAGGTAAAGAACCCAAGACTGAACATATTACTCCAAATATGGCTTAACAAATGACCTATGCAATAACATTATAACCTTTTTAAACTTCTATGTAATACTTGTAGAGATACAACCTGAAATCCTATTAGCCCTGACACTAGCAACAACGTATTACATGGATGGCTTAAAAGAATGATTAACTTGAACATCAATATTTTTTTCTTCTATAGCACCTTTAAGGTTATTCTTGTCAAAATTAAACTAATATTTCAAATTGTGATGTTCATCGTGCGTTACGTGGTATTTATTACAATAAAAAGTCAACTGTCATTTATTTGTCCAACTCAGAAAATAATCCATATCCTTCTTACAGGCAGCAAAACTGAAAACTTTAACGCCGTTAGTAATTTTAAATAACATATTGACCATTCATTCCTTCACTCATGTAACACTCAACCCTTAGATACCCCACTGATAACCTTATCCAGTTTGACTGAACCTCATTTATAGCAACTCTGCTTTTTTTTTTTCCATCTAGCCAGTTTCTCATCCAATGAACCAGTCTTTCTTTCACATTTGCAGAAAAATAACTTTTAAAAGGAGTTTTTATGTGGCAACTTGTCAGATGCTTTCTGAAAATCTGGATTTACCACATTCACACTTGTATCGTCAATGTAAACACCCTAATGTTCCAGTTTAACAGCAGTGAATAAACATCTGGAAATGCGTTGAATATATTTATCTTCAATTAAACTCAGAGGTACTTGTTCTATGCGTCTATTACGGAGAACGAATCCCAGATTTTAGCTTTATAAGTCCGTAATTTTACTGACAAGCCACAAAGATATTATGCAGTAAGATCGGGTTTCACTTTTTTGATTTTTACAAATTATATAAGATGAAAGACTTAAAACTGAGAAGTCATGTGTGATTCTTTTGTTTGTTTGTTTCTTTTTGGAATTTCGCACAAAGCTACTCGAGAGCTATCTGTGCTAGCCGTCCCTAATTTAACAGTGTAAGACTAGAGGGAAGGCAGCTAGTCATCACCACCCACAGCCAACTCTTGGACTACTCTTTTACAAACGAATAGTGGGATTGACCGTCATATTATAACGCCCCCACGGCTGAAAGGACGAGGATGTTTGGCGCGACACGGATGCGAACCCGCGACCCTCAGATTACGAGTCGCACGCCTTAACGCGCTTGGCCATGCCGGGCTCTGTGTGATTCTTTAGTCTTGAAAAAAATTAAAATACTTTTCTTGTGGTTTTAGTGGGAATTATTATTATGAAAGATGTTAACAAAGAAACTAAACTGTCTGTTTACAATGACTGCACTCTACTTAATTCTTTCACATCTTGTTGCTACTTATGTAGTTTAAAAACTAACTTTAGCTATTAACAAAAAGTTTATTATAGTAGGTAAGGAACTCTATTTGTTTTATATTTTCTTCTGTAAATATAAATATAGCTTTTTGTTTCTAAGACCATTGAAAACATATTTCTGTAATTAGAGGACTAGTTATTTCTATTGTAATTAGGGGGCTAATTATTTCTCCTGTGATTAGGTGGCTGGTTGTTTTTTCCGTAATTAGAGGGCCAGTTATAAGTACTCGACAGTTAGTTTATAAATACAATCTCTCCAAATCTTGAGTAATTTGTTTCAATAAACTAGACAACTTTAACAGCCATCCTGTTCAGGTATAGATAGGCTTAACTCGAAAGACAAGATGGAAGCTAATAAAACCTACTTTCCTGAGAAAGGAATTGTTCACTAACCAATCAGAAATGTGTTTGTTACACATTATGCGGTATTTCTTATCCTAAAAGTTTTCTTACAAGTTGTTTGAATGAGTTCCTATATTCGTAGCTGAAACTAGGTGGCGCACACCTAGACAGATATTTTCTAACAAATGATGAAATTGGATTAACTTCACATAAAAGTTAACAAATAACACCCAGAAACTAGATTTTAATTTATTTTTTTATTGAAAATGTATCTTGTTTGACAACACACACAACAAAAAACTTACATACAGACAAGATTCTAAAATCTTACCTTGGTACACTCGATTTTCTTGTTTGTCTTTTTGATCCCTATATTTAAAAGAGGAATAAAAGATAAGCCCTTAAATAAGTTATTCTTTGCATGCTCTGCTATCAAGTTAAGTAGAAATAGTCTTAACGGTTGTGATGAAAAATTAACAAACAGTCGTTAGTGTAACAACGTGATTTAAAAAAGTGCCTTGTCGCAATTAGCGAGTTTAGGCTGAAAACATAGTTCACACAATAGACCCATCCCTAGAGTCCAAGACTAAGATGCAAATCACATTTGTGGAAGTTTCCCTTAAAAACGGGCCCGGCATGGCCAGGTGGATTTGGCACTTGACTCGTAATTTGAGGGTCGCGGGTTCGAATCTCCGTCGCATTAAACATGCTCGCCCTTTCAGCCGTGGGAGCGTTATAGCGTAACGGTCCCACTATTTGTTGGTAAAATAGTAGCCCAAGAGTTGACCGTGGGTGATGATGACTAGCTGCCTTCCCTCTAGTCTTACACTGCTAAACTAGGGACAACTAATACACATAGTTTTCGAATAGTTTTGCTACTCAAACGTTCAAAGAGGAGTACTCTTGGATATAAGAGTTGAGGCCTATAGATATGACATTTATCTACTATTAAAACACAAATACTTTGCAGTGTAATTTTTAACAGTGTTTTATGATGTACACTTGCAGCTTACTTGAGTTATATTAGTATGATTAATATAAGTACGATTACTAGTACAAGAAATAGTTCTAACAGACTTATTCTTCTTTCCTCGCAAATGTTTTGTAGATACAGGTAAAACGGTTAACCAGCAAAACAAGTGCTTGCTCGTGAAATGCCTGGGTGAGTTCCTGTAACAGGAAGAACATAGATACAGGGTTTAAATCGGTTAAGCACTAACACAATTATTTTTAATTGGCATATCCGTGTGTTTATACTCTAAGTGAATGAATGTAATATAGATAACCACAGAACAAATGTATGTTCATTATAGAAACGGATTCGTTACACTAACTTTCATAGGTTTTGCTTTTTTTTTTTTTTTGTAAATCTGAATTGTGTCCCTAACTTGAATAACTGTCCAACTTTTCTAATTGGTTATAAATAAATGCTTTAAGTTTTACTGTTGCTAAGAAATTGTTTATAGTAATGTTTATTTAAGTTATCATTTTGATTGAGAAATTGTTTTTTCATGCCTTATCAATGGTGGTAACTGCGAGAGATTTAATTTCACTGACATATTAGTATCTACTACAGTAGGTGTCGCTGCAGGTAACATTTAACCATCTAGCTGTGACGTAAATAACGTTTATTATTTTTAAAGTTTTTTTTTTTTCTTTGTTTGTTTGTCTTAGAGAAAAGCTATATTAACTATCTGCGGGAAAGTCACAATAGAAATACACTTTATCAACTATAATTGTGGCATGTAATTGTATTATAATAGCCCTTAAAGACCCCAACCGAAGTCGTTTTTTTTTAAAATGAAAACATTACATCAGTGAACGTACTTAACAATGCCACTTATCTCCCAATGGGATGGGTTCAAGTTTACAGACTTACGATGCTAAAATCTGGGTTTCGATTCTCTGCAGTGGACACGGCAAATTGCTCAGTGTGGCTTTACTCTAAAACAAATAAATAAACAAGCTTTCCCATTTGTGAATGTCCTGAAGCGAAACTTTTTTTACGATTCGATTAGACCAATCACAAGGCTGACACAGAGACTAGTAAAAGTGTTGTTGTTTGTACCTAAAAGTGTAAATTAGAATAGTTTGGTGAAAAAAACAAATCGTTATGATTTGATAATTCTCAAGTTCATAAAATGGCTTGAATATTCGAAGACAACTTACTATTACAAAATTACCGGTGTCTGAATGTTATATAAGAAATTTAAATAAAGGTATGTTTAAACCTCCGAAGGTGTTTTGACCCGGCATGGCCAGGTGGTTAAGGCACTCGACTCTCAAACTGCGGTTCGTACGATTCAAATCCCCGTCACACCAAACATGTTCGCCGTGGGGGCATTATAATGTAATGGTCAATTCCACTATTCGTTGATAAAAGAGTAGCCCAAGAGTTGACGGTGGATGGTGATGACTAGCTGCCTTCCCTTTAGCTTACACTGCTAAATTAGGGACGGCTAACGCAGATAGCCCTCATGTATATTTGCGCGAAATTATAAAACAAACCAGGCTTACCAAACTGTAGGCCTTCGTATCAACCGTTCGTCTCATGTTAACGTAAAAAATAAAAATAAAATTACCCATCATCCCTCATTGTTATATAATGAACTTCTCCAGCCTGCTGCGGACCACATCTATAAATATTGTTGAGTTATGATCTTAATATTTATAAGTGTAAAAAACGTTAAATGTAAATATTTTTACTATGAGTCGTTCAATTAACAGAACGCTAGTTTTAATTAAGATGTTGTATTAATTGGCAGGATATAACAACAGAATTGTCACCCGCTTGTACAGCGGTAAGTCTACGGATTTACAACGCTAAAATCATGGGTTCGATTCCCCTCGGTGGACTCAGCAGGTAGACTGATGTGGTTTTACTTTAAGAAAATACACACACACACACACATGACAGAATTAAAACTAACGTTATGCTAATTGCCAGAATGGAAAAACTCTTAATGTACAAATTTATGTATAACACTTTTTTAGACTGTTTTAAAAAACTAAGATCATAATTCAATAATATTTTCAGATGTGGTTCGTAGCTGGCTACAGAAGTTTGTCATATAAAAAAGAGGCTTTAACGGGTAATTTAATTTTAGGTAAGACACTGACTGTAGTTTCAAATCGGCGTGACTTCTCGAAACCAACCTGAACTTTATATATTGTTGAGGTCTATTTTTTATCTTAACAGTTTGTTCTGATAAGATTAATTACAATTTGAGCTTTAAAGTTAGTTGCTTATAATGTACCCTCTAGTCTGTATATAGGGGTTAGGTACGCCATATCTAAATAATTTTATATACGAATCTCACCAATTTGTGTGATGTAATCTCGAGGCTTATAATGTGTAAATAGATATTCAACACTTAGGGTAGGCTTAGCTCAGGTAGTCTACTGTGGAACTTCACTCCTAGCAAAATCTCATATTGAATATTGAGTTTTCCTGAACAAAATGAAGTTAGAGCTTAATTAATACCTGATACCTTGTAAACGTTGTGTGCCAAAGCATGAAATGACAACGACAAACAACAGATGTGATATTTGATTTAAGTTTATAAGTAACTACTCCAGGAAAATGAAATTGATTAATTTCTACTTTATAAGTATCTACTAGTGAAACTACAAGGTCATACGTAAATATATTGTAAAATGAAACCTTGAACGAATTAGTATAAGTTCAACCTGGTGGTTAGCATACTCGACTCTTATTTAACACGCTCGCCCTGTCACCTGTTTAAGTATTACAACGTGGTAGTCATGGTAAAAAGAGTAGTCCAAGAGGTGTTGGTGAGTGCTGTTGAATGGCTAGCTCCTTTCTCTCGTCTACCACTTCCAAATTAGGTATTAGGGTTAGCACAGACTACTCTCGAATAGCTTTGTGAAATTCAGCAACAACAAAAATAAATAAAATAAACGACAGTTTGATTTTTTCAGGGTTAACCATAGTTTAAACAAGTGAGTATGTATGTATCTTTTTGTCATATCCTGTTCAATGCGTTTTGATGGCTTGATGTTACATGGTTTTCGTTAGATTACACATTTAATTGGCGATAGAAGAGTTGAAAAAATATACTAGAAATTAATTACGTGTTACTGCAAGAGTTCATTGGTTACTCTACTTTAAATTACAGTAAAATATTTATTTAATAGAACAATAAAAATCCATGAGACAGAAGCAGTTACTGCCGAAAATAAAACCAAGTTTTATGCGATCCAAGTTTTTGGTAGTGCCAGGAAGAAATTCCCTCGTCAAACAAAACATAAATGTATATGTTATTTCAGGTACAATTAAACACGGGGATTTTTAAATAAATATTGTTTTTTTCATAGACTTTAATTAGAGAATAATATTTTTAAAAATATCTGCAATACTAGGATAGTTTAGACTTTACCGAAATGCATGATATATTTTTTAAAAGTCATCCAATCAATTAATTTTTAATCCTTACCAATACCTGGACGCTAGCTGTTATATAAATTATTTTTATGGGTTTTATCCAAAATCCGAGGTACATCCGATCTGTTTGTCAGAAGAAAAGAAGTCCGTACCGATGCATTCACCTGTTTCCATAATTGAACGGCATGGTACTATCACACCTGATACTGTAAAAAAGTACTCAGTGGAGAAAGTAATTACGATACAGTACTAACAAGAGTGTATACGTTTCTGTCGCTGAGAAGCTCTTCTTTGCTCGTGTGTTGAGAGTCACTTCTAAGACGGGAAAGCCTCCTCTCGTCAAACCTGTTGCGTAAGGAGGGGGGTTAAAAGCGAGAATACAACTCGTTTAGGTAATTGTTTGCTTAGCGGATGAGAAGGCGCTATGCCCTATTTCCGAACGAAGCTCTCCACATGGTGAATATGTAGGTCAGAATAGCACTGATAGCGCCGTCTAAGAAAGGTACTCCTTGAGGTGTTTGCCTGCTTTGAGTGCATTCATTTGAACACAAGCCCACTGGCCGGTATTCCAGTGGAGAGACACCAGAGACGTGCATTAGTTAGGTTCACACATCCTTGTCGCTGTAACAGTGCTTCTTTAGTGTGGAGAGGTGTCGCTGAATGACCAGCACTAGTACAGTCTATGGTGTTCCTCCACTGGATGAACACATTGTTTCTTACCAGGACGTCAGAAGAAGTCACTGCTTTAGTATTTTGTTCGCACGTGTAAAGCTTGTTACTTTTATTAAAATGATACACTCCAGCTGACCAGAGAGTGTGGAATTATTCTAGGTGTGTTTTCCATATCACTGCGTTATCTCACTATACAGGTTTGAATGTTATTTTCATTGTTCCCCCTCTTACGTTTGACCTTTTAATGTTCCTCTTGAATTTTAAGTTAAATACTACATTTTTCGTTTCTTCTTTTCTCAGACACCTACTGTTAACTATGTTTTCCGCAATGCTGCGTATAGTCACTCTAATACTTTCCAGACCTAGTAGTAAAACAATAATACATTATTTATTACTCTCTGAATTCTTTAAAATCTTATTTATGTTATATGAAAGATACAAATGAGATCGATTTTTCACAATACTATCTTATCCTGGCAAGAACTTAAGTGCTTGTTGTGGTTTACGCTAAATTTGAAAACCAGCAATGTTTATCATGAAATGTACACCCAATACTATTTTCATTCATACTCTTACGAGTCTATGTACACTTACGACAATAACACCACATGACTGTACTGGAACACTGGGGCAGTCTAGTGAGAGTCAGTGCCTGTACCAATAGAAAACGGGTGTCTTGCCCCATTGACTCGAGCAGTTACTCATAGAAATTTATGTTCTTTTACAGGTGAGTTGTAGTGCCAGGTGGAGACCACACGGTCAGCGTGACAACCAGAAAGTCCCAAGCACAAATAACCGGAGTGATGTGGCCTGTATGGAGTATTACATTTCTTATGTTCGTCACCATATACGGGCAGTCGTTATCTGACAATCAGGTAGAGGAACGTTTTTATGTAACTGGTGGAAAATTAGAATACGGGAACTTGAGTGTGTTATCACAATACAGCTTTGTTTAGTAATTTGGGAGTGTCGTTAACTGTACAATTTAATATCGCATTCTTACATAACATGAACGTATTAAAAGCCAAAACCTTAGTCACGATGTTGTGTAATAAGAAAACATGCAGTGTTTGGCACTAAAACATTTCTTTCCTGAATGAAATCATGCGCAAAATTAGCTTGAAATGGACATACAATGATGTCCTTAGTTTCAAATAAACAAGCTATGGTATTCAATTATTGTGTTATTCTCAAGTCTTGAACTTAAGTATTAAGTTAAAGGATTTATTTTAAAATATACAATATAGTGCCATCAAGTTTGTCTTCGTTCTTAACACTAAATTAATTGAATTGTGTGATTCGAATTTTTATATCTTCTTTTGATAGCTGCTTGGATGGGATAGCAGTTAATATATGGATTTTCGACACTAATATCTACGGTTTGATTTACCATGGTGGGCACAGCAGATAGCCCAATGTGGCTTTGTTGTAAAAAATAAAATAAATAATCGAAACTTAACGATAGTTTTGTTGAGAGTAAGATTTGAACATTTTCAGTTGGTATTTTGTTACCAGTAAAAATTCTCCATTTATTGCAACAACCAGCCCCAAGCCTGCCACATCAAACTTGCGACACAGAGGGTTGGGGAGAAACAGTTAATAAGATGTTAAAATAATATATCAAACGGCATTTTCCAGCTTTGAAACTATCGAGCTTAGAGGAGGAATTATCAGAATTATTTAGCAATGAGTTTAAATTACACCCACTTTAAATTATATAAAACACAAGTCCCGCTTGTACCAATACTTAAACGTCTTTACTTCTGGCCCGGCATGGCCAGGTGGTTAAAGCACTCAACTCGTAATCCGAGGGTTACGGGTTCGAATCCCTGTCACCCCAAAACATGCTCGTCCTTTCAGTCGTGGAGGCGTTATAATGTAACAGTTAATCCCACTATTCATTGGTAAAGAGTAGCTCAAGATTTGGCGGTGGGTGGTGATGACTAGCTGCCTTTCCTCTAGTCTTTCATTGCAAAATCAGGTACGGCTAGCGTAGATAGCTCGTGTAGCTTTGCGCGAAATTCAAAACAAACCAATCTTTACTCCTATATTACCTAATGGTTACTTGATTCAGTTAATGAGCGATGTATAATGAAAAAGTAACATGTCTTTGCATATATTTACCAGACTGGTTATACGATACGAATAGAATTTCAATTTGTACTTTTATAGCCGAATGAAGTAAGCATAGCTAGTAATTTAATTTAATCATATTAATTTATCTTGCTAACAAAAAAATAACAATCACTTGGTGTTGTTTTATATTTTTCATTTTTTTAAAACTTATTTTCTTGTTTCCGTTTCCCCGACAATTCATGTACTGATTTCATATTCGAGTTTGATTTTAAAAATAAGGAAAAAAGCCTGACTGATCTTTTAAAGATAATAACTTCTAAATAAAAACTTTTTTTAAAAAACAAATAACATTCCATGGCTAAAAGCAAATAAAATATTTTGAATTTAAAATTAGTACGAAACGAAGAGACTAATCAGACACGTGACATATTGTAAGTTTTTTTTTTTAATAAATTGCGCGCAAAGCTACTCGAGGGCTATCTGCAGTAGACGCCCCTAATTTAGCAGCGTAAGAATAAAGGGAAGACTGTTAGTAATCACCATCCACCACCAACTCTTGGGCTACTCTTTTGCCAACGAATGGTGGGATTGACTGTTACATTATAATGCTCCCACGGCTGAAAGGGCGAGCATGTTTGGTGTGACCGGAATTCGAACCCGCCAATCATGAGTCAAGCGCCTTTACCACCTGGCCATGCCAAGCCTACTTTAAGTTTATTCCTTTGTATGAAATGTGATACTTTGAACATTTTTCTTGTAGTAAAAATAATGTTTACAATTAGTTTCGAAAGTAATTAGGTTTTATAAAACGGCTAATGCTGTGTCTGTACTTTTAGAAATTGAATAGTTTATTCTTAATTACAAGTTTTAACAAAAATAAATAAGCAGAAATTGTTTGAAATTTATGCATATGCCATCTGACATTACACACACGTAAACGAAACAACAAAATAAACGAAATTATTGAATAAAGTGAAGGTTATTTTACTTTTGAATACACATTTTGAACCTTCGTATATTTTAGTTGCTTTCTTCAATAAGGAAAACAAATTAAATGAAACTGTTACTACGCCCTCTAACGACGGTTAGCCTAATAGTGGGATTGTACTTCATTGCCAAACGAACCCTGATTAAGGAAGTATCATGTGTGTTTGTATTTTTCTTATATATAGCAAAGCCACATCGGGCTATCTGCTGAACCCACCGAGGGGAATCGAACCGCTAATTTTAGCGATGTAAATCCGTAGACATACCACTGTACTAACGGGGGCCTAAGGAAGTGTTAAATCAAGTCAACTATAGCTATCAAATGTATTTGTAGCTACTTATTGTCTCGATCAAGGAATCCGCTACTAGTGACCATACAAATTTTACAAGGTTAACAGAACTCCTTTCATGTTTGGTTTACATGTACGGCTTTTGATAAAGAAAATAGGTTAGTAAATAAGGAGAACTCCTTGATAGGAGAAAGAGTAAGACAGTATTTCACGTGACATTTTGTTACATTTGTAACTAATTGTCGCATGTTGTGGATATACCTATAAGGACTTTTTTCGTCTACTGATGAAACGGTTCATAATGTTATTAACTGAAAGGCAAATGAAAGGCAGTTTCTAAATATTTCTTAGATCTTAAAAAAATAAGTGAATAAATCTACTGGACGTATATATTAAAAAATACAATTTATAAGAAAGGTTCATAATGGTTAAAAAAGAACTATTTGAACAACCCTAGGAAACCTGTTTGTACTCGGATAATCCTCTGTTAAAAAAATAAATATCTTTTTCTACTTCACACTGGATATTCTAACTGTTTAGGCCCTGCATAGCCAGGTGGTTAATGCATTCAACTCGTAATCCGAGGTTTGTGGGTTCGAATCTCCGTCACACCAAATATGCTCGCTCTTTTAGCCGTGGGTGCTTTATAATGTTACGGTCAATCCCACTATTCGTTGGTAAAAGAGTAGCCCAAGAGCTGGTGGTGGATGGTGATGACTAGCTGCCTTCCCTTTAGCCTTACATTGCTAAATTAGGGACGGCTAGCGCATATAGCCCTCTTGTAGTTTTGCGCGAAATTCAAAACAAACCAATTTAACTGTTTTTAGACAATCAGTTTCTCTACAGTTAGACTCGCATCAAAGTCTATTTTTATAGAGTTAGACGGGAAATATAGGTCTGCCAGAAATTTTTGTTTTTTTTAGAAACTCTCTTTGTTCTAAGTTTTCTACTCGCCTCTGGGTAATGAAGGCAACTGATTTGCTTGAAGGATTCTATCGAGAAATTCTGCACGCACCATTCTATTGAAAATAAATTGGGCCAAATTTCTACAGGTATCATTAAGAATTTGTTTGGTTTTTATCGTGCATAGAAAAACTATAATCGTATTCTACGTTTCACGACTATTACTGAAATTCTAGTAAGTAGATTAACACGAGTGTGACGTGAAAATAAACGCTACTGTAGTTTTGTTTATTAGTTGGATTTTACGCAAGGTTACATAAAGCCTTCCTGCGTTAAAAATATCTAATTTTAAAACGATATCCTAATGAGAAAATAATTACCTAAATGACACTCTCAACAACTGGGATGCTATTCTAAGACTGAAAAGTGAAATCTGACTGTCATTCGTATAACGCACACACACAGCCCTAAAGTGGAAATTGCGTTTCTTTAATAAATATTTTTCCAGTAACGAAACACGTTGGACACGCAGATCTTCACTCCACTCACTAACAACTTGGCCACGCTCAGTCCTATAGCAACAGCAGAAAGTAAGTTACGTATGTCGTAGTTGTGTCAGAGAACGAGAGTATATAGAGTTATGATGGTGTAACGTGGCGTACATAAGAGAATGGTGATTTATGGTTGATGTAGTCTGAATAAACTGCTTACTGCTACAAAACGCGAAAAAATAAAATGCAAAAACAACTGTTATTACTTTTTATATCGACCTGAAAATCCCGGTTGAACAAAAACGGAAATCGTAACCCGCAACTGTAGATTAGCGCGTGCACAGCATTGTAACTTCCAGTCTTAAAACATGTAGATGGAACTACCCTTCAGTTTATATTAAGTGTTTATGTAATAAGGTGTTGTTTCTGGGTTAATTGTCGTTTTCGTTTCTACTACAAGTCAAGTGAAAGACGCTTGGACAAATTAGTAACCTTACTCAAACACACGACACACTTAAATCAGTTGTTATTTCAGGCCTAACTCCCACTGTCCTCCATTAGTGCATGAGAATTAGTCAAGAACGTCGCCAAAAAAACAACATAAACCTACGAATATCAACTGTCAGCTTCAAACAGTGTTAATATCGCATTGATTAGTTCTCACAAGGTCGCTTTGATAAAACCAAAGGAGTTAAAAAAAAACAACACACACTCACACAAAAAGTGTGTGTGTTTTTCTTATAGCAAAGCCACAAAGGGCTATCTGCTCAGCCCACCGAGGGGAATCGAACCCCTGATTTTAGCGTTGTAAATCCGGAGACATACCGCTGCACTAACGGGGGGCACACAAAAAGAAAAACACGAAAAACAAAGCTCAAAGAGATTTCTGTTTCTTAGTGAAATTCAAGACAGTAAAATATTACACAAATTTGTTTTTCGGTAGTAAAATGTTTTACCTGGCACACATGAAGTAACTGTTTAATATCAAAGTAATACTGTCTTATACAAATGTAAGTAGGAACGGATGGTTTTTATGGATAAAAAAGTGTTAGTACCCATACCAGCTGTTCTGAGATACATTTTTATTTCAAGTGGGTTTCTCGTCATCAAGAAAGACTGTCTTATACACATATTACTCCTCCATTTCGTGTGAGAGGAATAAAGGTTGAAAATTTTTTGTTGATAAATAAATATATATCTCTCGTGTGGCTTTGCGCGAAATTCAAAAACAAACACTTCTAATAATATTCTTGGATTACAGTCACCTACATTATGTAGTATATGTTCTACGATAGTTAAAATTTGTCTCCTTGTTCCTTGTTTTACAATACCTATACTCTTTATACACTTGGAGTGGCATTTGAATTTTTGCAGTTTCTGTAGCGTTGGGAACTAACACTTCATTTTTGACTTCCCTTAGAATTTAGCAAGTAGATAGAAATTTCTGTTAAACTAATCCATTATCATCTACTTAACAAATCTACCGGAACTTAGTAGGATGACAAAGTTGACTTGTTTCCCAGTAACATAAACAATACAGGTCAATTTAATTCAGTGGTTAATGTGTTCAAGGATTCCTGGTTCCAGCTTCATTGTCCCTAAACGCGCCCTGTACTTTGGAGCTGTGAATGCACTAGAAGAGTGATAGACAAATCCAACTATTTCCATCATGGCCAGATGGTTAAGGCACTCGACTCGTAATCCGAGCGTCGCGGGTTTGAATCCCTGTTACACCAAATATGCTTGCCCTTTCAGCCGTGGTGGCATTATAATGCAAGTTGGGACAAAAGCAACTTAACAGTGATACATACATTTATGAATTAAATCCAGTACAGTAAAATGGCAAGAAAGACTTAATGCTATAAGTTTATCAATATGTTCCACCTAGTGGCTCAGTGGTAAGCTTGAGACTTACAACGCTAAAAATTTGGGGTTAGACCCCTGGCAGTGGCTATAGCACAGTAAGGTTATTGTGCAGCAAACTAAATTTTATAATATGTAGAATACATCGAATTATTGCGTACCTTTACAGTAAACGATCTTTTCGTCCATAATCCCAATATCTCATGAGGTTCGTTCAAGCAATAATTAAGCAATGCAAAAGAACCTACATAGATGTCATATAGTTAGAAGTACACCAGAACGTTAAGTTGAGCATGAAAAACAACAACATTTAAAAAAAATAAAAAGAGAACTTAATTACGAAACAAAAAAACAACGGTTTTTCGGCTAAAAAGATTAAAACATTTAATAAGTGGGTCGAGAAAATAAATACTTATAAGTATTGATGTGCTTGCGACGGTTCACATAAAAATGACGAGTGTCACACACACACAAAAAGGCTAAAATCCAAAAACAAATACACACTACTTCATTCACCGTAAGGCCCAGCATAGCCAGGTGGTTAAGACTCTCGACTCGTACTCCAAGGGTCACGGGTTTGAATCCTCGTGGCTTCAAGCATGCTCGCCCTTTCAGCCATGAGGACGTTATAAAGTTACGGTGAATCCCACTATTCGTTGATAAAAGATTAACCCAAGAGTCGGCGGTGGATGATGATGACTAGCTGCCTTTCCTTTAGTCTTTTACTGCTAAACTAGGGACGGCTAGCGCAGATAGTCCTCGTGTAGCTTTGTGCGAAATTCAAAACAAACCATACTTTTTCTGATTCGTCATTACTTGTTAGGTATTGGATTTTAATGGATTATTTTAATGTAACTTTTTTTTTTTTCCAGGCCATTTGATAAGTTTGCGATAATTTCACATTTAAGAGGCACTGTATTAAATTCTTCTAATATATTGTTTATTCTGAATGTACTGGGAACGAATTACATTACATTCACTTAGTGGATGACGTAAAATATATAATTTGTTACATACAACTTACGTAATCGAAAACTATCTTTATTTGAATTTTTTAACTTAGAGAATTCTTTTGTCTTATGCTCTGAAGTAATAACTTTTCACATAATAAAAGATAAACTCAGTAATATGTAGAGTAGCTATAGTAAGGTATAATGACACTTTGAGGCACAAGCTTTCGCCAAATTACTTTCTCAAAATTCTTTAGAAATGAAAACGTTAGACATCTGCGGATAACAGGGAACTAGTTTGAGATTGTTAGAATAACTCAATCCGTTGGCCTTAACATGTCATGCAATTCTTCTACGATTTGCAATGCCGCACTTTCTAGATACAATCCATAATTTCAACAGATTTCAGAATACAAGTATTTTATTACGTGTTATTCAAGGTATATTCCTGTATTTCATGCTAAACATAAAGCTGCAACACCAAGGGCCATCTTTTAATTTTCATTCAAATTAATGAACAGTGTTTAAAGCTTGCAGGACTAATTATTTGACAATATTCTAATAAAAAGAAAATATTAATACAATTTTGAAAAAATTCTGTGATGACTTCACAAGAGCTAATATACAAAATATGCAGGTTTAATTACACACGTAGTGCAGGACGCAAATTACACATGACGGTAAGTATTATAACACTTTAGTAATCTCACAATTGCGGTACCGTAATTAAGGTGTCTTATAAAGGTAAAAAGTGGTGTCGATACTCGCAATGGGCACAACGCATTGTATTATTTCATACTTGATAACAAACATACAAACAAATACTGTTAGTTAAAAACAATTAGTGTTGTAGGGGAGTAGTTTCTATTTCAACATTAGTTGATATTTACTTTGTAACCCGCCATAATGTCAGCCGGATGTGGCCTAGTGATTAGTATGCGATGTGTCCATGGGTATTCTATAAGAGTGAGGGTAAACTACTACTATTTAGCCAGACAAAAAAAGTAGCCAAAGAGTTGGCGGGGGGGGGATGTTGATTAGCTGCATTTTCTCTAGTCTGTCGAGTGAAAATTAGGGACTGCTAGGCGTAGTTAAACTAAACAAATAAAAATCGATATGATATGGAAACTTTTATTAAACAGTTTTAAAGATATTAGACAAGAGAGCTTGTAGAGGGACTAGTAGACCATGGACCCTGGCATGGCCAGGTGGTTAAGGCACTCGACTCGTAATGTGAGGGTTGCAGGTTTGAATCCCCCTCACACCAAACATGTTCGCCCTTTCAGTCGTGGGGGGTTGTAATGTGACGGTCAATACCACTATTCGTTGGTAAAAGAATATCCCAAGAGTTGGCGGTGGGAGGTGATGACTAGCTGCCTTTCCTCTAGTCTTACACTGCTAAATTAGGGACGGCTAGCGTAGATGGTCTTCGAGTAGATTTGCGTGAAATTCAAACCAAACCGAATGAAGAACATATGCCACAAGCAAGTTTATCGTTCCAAAACAGCTACAGGTATGAATACAAATGCGTTTTCTATAACAGTAGAAATTACAGACAAAACTGAACCAGTCAATTGCTAACCACAACCCTAAACCGGAAGTTTAATACAACATACATTTTTCAGTATGACACCACTAAGTGTATTTCTATTCCATGGTAATGATACTGATTTTATTTGTTACTAAATATAAAAAAATATTTTGGCCAAGACTGTATGTTAAATGTAAGTAATGACTTACATGTTATCACGCGCTTTTTTCACAAAATATTTTTATGGTTATAATATCCACGCTCTTAGCTACCACATTCTAAACAGAATATCGCTGTCTATTGTTAAATTTTATTTACGGGATAATTTCTGAACCACTGATATCAAAGGCTGAACCTTCCTGCTTGGGCTAAACTTTTCTGGTGTAAACTCTAACAAAGGTCAGGTCCTGATCAAAAGAAATAATTTAATTTATATTACTTGTATTTTTTATGTCTTTTTATCAGTCATAAAAATATTTTCGTACAACAAGCAACATTGCTGTTACTTGTTTGTTTGTTTTGGGAATTTCGCACAAAGCTACTCGAGGGCTATCTGTGCTAGCCGTCTCTAATTTAGCAGTGTAAGACTAGAGGGAAGGCAGCTAGTCATCACCACCCACCGCCAACTCTTGGGCTACTCTTTTACCAACGAATAGTGGGATTGACCGTCACATTATAACGCCCCCACGGCTGGGAGGGGAGCATGTTTGGCGCGACGCGGGCGCGAATCCGCGACCCTCGGATTACGAGTCGCACGCCTTACGCGCTTATCTGTGTTTTGCCAACCACGGGTATCGAAACCCAGATTTTAGCCGTATAAGTCCGCAGACTCTTCTTCACTGTTACACCATTATCTTCTAGATTTTACATCGAATTGCTTCGACACTTTACTCATTCAAACTTTCGTTGGTGGATAGCAAAAGGGAAGCAGAAAATGTTTGATGTATCTAAGTCGTACGATAGCAAGAGAAAACAAGTTCTTTGGGTTTTAATTTTAAACATTTTATCAATATAAGACTCCAGTAAGATACCGTTTTTTCTGAGATGGTGTTAAGGATGAAAAGTTAGAGGTCGCCCCACTCGTACTGCTACTTATAAATTCAATTATTATTAAACTTTTTATTTGTTGATACCTGTGGTTGTAGGTGTAGTCGTCCCTCGCTAGTACAGGGGTTTCATTCCCCTCGGTGGGCTCAGCAGATAGCCCGATGTAGCTTTGCTATAAGAAAACACACACACACTTTATGAAAGTTATTATGAAGAAAATATTAAAAATAAATTTTGTTTGAATTTCGCGCAAAGCTGCACGAGGGATATCTGCGCTAGCTGTCCCCAATTTAGCTTCCTTCCCTATAAATTTCCACTGCTCCCCACTATTCTTTGGTAGAAGAGTAACCCAAGAGTTGGCGGTGGGTCGTATACATTATAATGTCCCACGGCTGTAAGAGCGAGTATGTATGGTGTGATGTGGATTGAAATCCACAACCCTCAGGTTACGAGTCGAGCGTCTCTAACCACCTGGCCATGCCACGCCCTTAAATATTAATGTTAATTTTAGCTTTTGAGACGTTTGTTACTAGGAAATACACAAATATACGGTCATACGGTCATGCAACGTTTTGACTCTACATAAGTCACTATAAGGCATAAGAAAATAACGACAAATATTAGTATGTATGTTTGTATTTTAAGTACATAGCTACACAATGGGCTATCTGTGCTCCAGCTACCATTGGTATCGAAACACAGTTTCTAGCGTTATACTACTACAAACATACCTCTATGCTAATAACGAAAATAGACACAATAGAAAATTCAAGATCCGATAAGCCACAGAGGATTTGCCGCCATATGTAACTGCTTGTGAAAAAAACAAAACAGACAAAAGCCCTGTATAGTGTCGTGGGTTTAAAATCTGATCTGAAATCAACTTTAGTGTTAAATATATATGTATTCCAACCTTGAACTGTTATTCAAAAACTCTATCCATATACCAAACCTATTTTGACCTTCTGTTGCATATCTTAACGTAGGGTAACAAATCCGCATTAGGTGTTTTCCTTTAGTAATACATTTTTGTAACGAAAAAAATATTTGAGATATTTCATGGACTCTAACTGACACGTGTTGACTGTCTCATTGTAATACGGAAACTGTTGATACAATACATCCAGTCATTTAGATTTAGACGTAAAGCCTTCACGTAACTTTTTGCTCGTTTGTTTATTTTGGAGCAAATCTACACTGGAATATCTGTTGTGTCCACCGTGGAAATTTGAACACCTGATTAAAGATTGTTAGTCCATAAACTGTAAGCTTCAATCCATTCCACTGAGGGGCTTCGGTTAGCTCACACTAAAACCCCAGAGAAAACAATCGGGGTTAATTTCAGATGTGACCCATTATCCCAAACAAGACCCAGTCATCTGACATCGAGATTTTTAAACTTCTCAAAGCATCTAAGCAACTGGGGGACTGTTTTTTACTGTTTTAATTTAATGTCGATACGAGAAGTAGTTCTCTTATATTGTGTTTGTTTTGTCCAGAAACATTTCAGGATTATTAATTTATAAATATACTTAAAAATAGAAGTATGTTTGATTTATTTTGTCGAGTCTTGCAACCCACTGTTTGGGAACTGCTGACCAAGGACGATTTAATAAATGTGGTTATGCTCTGAACTGCAAACATGAATATTTAAGACAAGCTGTCCGAAAAACGCACTTTGAGGCTGTAGATACTTCTTAACTGTCACCCTTCCCCCTATTCGATCAGACTAAAGTAGCTCCACAGTTGATAGTGGACGCTCTTTACTAGCTGTCTTCTCTCTAGTTTATCAGTTCAGACTTTGGGAATGTTAAGTATAGATGTCCCTTCTGTGAATTTGCAGAAGATCCCGAGACAAACAATCAACTAGATCAAATCCAGGGTTATAGGAAACAAACAATCAACTAAATCAAATTCAGGGTTATAGGAAACAAACAATCAACTAAATCAAATCCAGGGTTATAGGAAACAAACAATCAACTAAATCAAATCCAGGGTTATAGGAAACAAACAATCAACTAAATCAAATCCAGGGTTATAGGAAACAAACAATCAACTAAATCAAATCCAGGGTTATAGGAAACAAACAATCAACTAGATCAAATCCAGGGTTATAGGCCCGTCATGGCCAGGTTGTTAAGGTACTTGACTCGGAATCCGAGGGTCGCTGGTTCGAATCTCTGTCCCACCAAACATGCTCGTCCTTTTAGCCGTGGGAGCGTTACAATGTGACGGTTAATCCCACTATTCTTGGAGAAAGAGTAGCCCAAGAGTTGGTAGTGGGTGGTGATGACTAGCTGTTTTCTCTCTAGTCTTACAATGCTAAATTAGGAAGGGCTAGCACAGCTAGCCCTCATGTAACTTTGCGCGAAATTCAAAACAAACCAAACCAGGATTATAAAGATGAAACCTGTTAAGTTTTTAAACATTACCTTTTGAAAGCTTGTTTATGAGTGAAGAGTGTAGTCTCTATATAAAGTAAGTATGTATGTACTTAACTTTAATGCTACTCTCCTAACTAACCTCTTGAATTGTCCAAGATGATGAACAAAAAAAAAGTTCCGGAACAATAGGGCCATCTGACCTCATTCTAAAATCGAACCTTTCGTTTTCTTTTCCTTTGTAAATCTAAGAAGGGGTTTGATTCTTGGTTTTTGAAAACATTCGCTTTTATTTTTAGACACACTATTTCCATCTGAGTAACGGTTCTGTATCATATACGAAGTATGAAACTCGTTATTGAAACTGCTATTTTAGTTACTAATATATCAGCGCAGTGATTAAATAAGTTCTTTAGAAAATGCGGTCCATTTCATAACAGAAACTTTCTGTATTACATTGGATTCGAGCCCGTATCGGAAAAATCATATTCAGTGTAATTCCGTTATTAATAAAAATCTGAAGTGTTATTAAAGTATTTATTCTTAAGATATAGGACCCGGCATGGCCAGATGGTTAAGGCACTCGACTCGTAATCTGAGGGTCGCGGGTTCGAATCCCTGTAACACAAAATATGCTCGCCTTTTCAGCCGTGGGGGTGTTATAATGTTACGGTCAATCCCACTATTCATTGGTAAGAGAGTAACTCAAGAGATGGCGGTGACTGGCTACTCTTTTACCAACGATTAATGAGATTGACCGTCACATTATAACACCCCCACGACCAATAGGGCGAGCATGTTTGGTGTGACGGGGATTCGAACCCGCTGTGATTTGGACTAAATTATAATGTATTATGTTTCTCTGTCAGCTCAGTTTGATTTCTCGTACGAAACGCTCTATTCTTAAATTAAGACTGCTCGGTTTCTGCTGAAGCGGATGGCTGAAAACGTTTCTTTGGGTTTTTATCCCCAATGGAAGCAACGACCACTACGAAATGTCGATAGCACGACAAGAGACGTTCAACTCTTATTAGTAGTCCAACCTGTTACAGGTTCCAACTCGGTCAACAACAGATAACATCAAATTACAGACGTCTTCCTTCTTTGAAGACTCCTCTTTTGGAAGGGAAAAAACTGTTTCGTTAACGCTGTTTTCTACCTTTCAAATTATTCGCTAAATGTTGCGAACAACAGATACGAGAATCAGTTAACTAGTCTGTCGAAACACGCGTATACTGTGAGAAACTGTTACTTCCTTTCTGTTGCGTAACCTTTCTCCTGCAACAGGTACGGAATGTTATTATCACATACAACAAACTGATGACAACACGTAAAACTGTTTATATTTTGTTTCTCTAAAACAAAAAATAGTTCCAGTAAGCCTTTTTTCTTGGATTTCTATAGATATCAAATTCTACTGAAATTAATATCTTACAAAAAAAAAATGTAGAAACCAACAAACATCACCGAATTAATGTTTGTCTTCTTTCTTGTTTCGATATAAAGCATGAGGCTACATAAAGGGCTGTCTGTGTTCTGCCCACCAGAAACCCGGTTTCTAGCAGTCTAAGTCCGCCTACATACCACTGTGCTACTGGCGAGCCAGTGTTCATCCTACACGTTATTTCTCCCGTGTGTACATAATTTTAATTTTATAAATTTTAGAAACTAAATAATTCGATATCATTCAGTTTCAGTTTGTTTGTTTCGTGTACGTAAGCACAAAGCTACACAATTGGTTATCTATGCTCTGCTCACCATGGGTATCGAAACCAGGTTTCTAGTGGCTTGAGTACGCAGACATGCTGCTATACCACTGGTGTGGGGTTGTGTGTTGAGATAGGGATCGTTTATGAAGTCTATAACACCTACAAATATGTCAAACACAAATGTCAGTATATAGAAAAATATCATTTTAAAGCTTTTGCTAAACTTGAGGATTGTTTTTAGCATTTTATGTTTCTTTCTTCTTTTTTTAGTGTGTAATGTAATAACTATTCCATGTAGTTATAACACTTATGCATTATCACCCAGTGTGACAGCAGTAATTTGACGGATCTAAATTTTCAGTTTTCCACGGTGATTGGTTTAGTTTGTTTTGAATTTCGCGTAAAGCTACTCGAGGGCCATCTGCGCTAGCCATCCCTAATTTAGCGGTGTAAGTGAAGGCAGCTAATCATCACCACCCATTGGCAACTCTGGGGCTACTCTTTTACCAACGAATAATGGGATTGACCTTCACACATAACACCCCCACGGTCGATAGGGCGAGCATGTTTGGTGTGACGGGCATTTGAATATGCGACCCTCGAATAATAAGTCAAGTGCCTTAATCACTTGGCCATGCCGGGCCTCTCACGGTGAACAAAGCAGATAGCCCAATGTGGCTTTGCCCTAAAACAAACTTATATATGACTGTGCATTGCACAAAAACTGTTCTAATCTCAACATTCGAAAGTACTTGTGGGCTTGCTCGTTTTTTGTTTTGTTGTTGTTAAGATGCACAAGAACCATCTAAGCTGTCAGTCTGTACTTTTAAATTGATAGACTAGAGGGAAAGCAAAATTAAGAGCACCCTTCGCAAATTATTTGGCTCGTCTTGCTCAGTGGAGGAGTAGACTTTGGACGTCTCTCTTCTAACACACCCGCAACCACAAAACCAACAGAAAGTAAACACTGAGCTCTGGTATTCACATTCCCACACGTAGATGATTAGGCACATTTAAAGTGTAATATCATATTAAAATAATAAGTGCACGTAACAGTATGCAATAGGGCTACCTATGTTTAGTGTGCTGATCTGATAATTAGGTCCACATCTAAAGACAGCTCATTATTATTTGTATTTAACTGCTTTTAAATTTCGCGCAAAGCTACACGAGGTCTATCTCCACTAACCGTCCCTAATTTAGCAGTGTAAGACTAGAGGGAAGGCAGCTAGTCATCACCACCCACCGCCAACTCTCGGGCTACTTTTTTATCAACGAATAGTGGGATTGACCATAACATTATAACGCCCTCACGGCTGAAAGTGCGAAAATGTTTGCTGTGACGGGGATTCGAACTCGTGACTCTCCGATTACGAGTCGAGCGCCTTAAACACCTGGCTATGCCGGGCCGTTTGTCTTTGACCACTCTGTTTTTGGTAATCGTTTTGTATGTGTGTATATTGTAGTGTAATTAACAGAGTAGCATTCAATAATTAAGCTACATGGCATCCGGAAATTACGTTAACAAAATTGCTTGTTTAAATTAATACATCTGTCAATATTATTACTGGATATGCTGTGTTATTCAAATAAATCATATTTAAGACCATGAAACTGTAATACTTACAATTTAAAATATGACGAAATAACGTTTGTTGTTCGCGACAGTGTCCTGATTAAAAGTTAATTGTCGAAACGCTAGAAAACGGTTTTAATGTAATAATTCTTGATTTTCCCTTCTGTTTATACTGTTAGAAATAGCTTTAACTCGCAGATCATAGTGAGTTGTGACAGAAGTTACTGGACCGTTCTTGCACTATCATTTTAAATTACATTTTATGAACAGAATCGTATCACGAGGCCCAGGTGGTTAAGACGCTCGACTCGTAATCCGAGGGTCGTGGGTTCAAATTCCCGTCGCACCAAACATGCTCACTCTGTCAGCCGCGGGGACGTTATAATGTACAGTCAATCCCACTATTCGTTGGTAAAAGAGTATCCCAAGAGTTGGTGGTGATGTCTAGCTGCCTTCCCTTTTGTCTTACATTTCTAACTTAGGGATGATTAGCGCAGATATCTCTCGTGTAGCTTTGCACAAAATTCAAGAACAAACAAACAATCTTATCATGTTTTTGTAAACACCCAAAAGGTGGCCTTTTCTACACCTTTGTAGCTCACACTATTGTGGCTAAAAGATAGGGGGAGCTATATTTTCAGTGCCTTTGTATCTAAAATCCATGGGGTGTTGATTTTTGTTCTTCTTTCCATCTTGGCTAAAAGTAAGGGAGTGACAAGAATATGTTATGTTTAAAATTGGTGCTTCAGTGGGCAACAGTGGCAACAGTAAAAACGACTATTTTAGAGGGGTGGATCAACAAAAACCCGCGATAGTTCATCGACACTAATATCTCCAGGTCAAATAAAAACAATAGCTATTTATTTTGTATTAGAACCAGTGCAATCTTCCGCTTTAAGCATGAACAGAACACGAAAAAAAAAACAAACGGAAATACTTGTTTTTATGTAGGAAATTAAAATCACTTTAATAAAATCTTAGAACATTTCATTCAGATAAAAGTCAAACACCCACAAACATATTTTTGGTGCATTTCATGCAAAATAAGTATTCGTATTCTGAGAATCTTTACTGAAAAAGTAAAATAATAATAAAAAAAATCAATCAATGTTCTTGTCAACTCAGAAACGACTTGCTTTCAAGTTGCACTCGGTTACTGGGGCAAAGTGACTAGATCTGACATTATTGTTAGCATTCGTAATGGTGAGTGTTTGTCTGTCGATAATTACAAAGCTGCACAACGTGTTATCTGTGCTATCTGTAAGAAACCCCCAGTGACACTGGAGAGGTAATGATGAATGACCAATCAGAAATGGTTTTACACTAATGATCCGATTCTCGTGCTTGGCTGTAAGATGGCGTTAAATATTGTTAGGTGACTCAAAAAATATGTAATACACTTCACTCCGTAACTTTTTACAGCTGCTATAATCTTGAATTTACTTCCAGAAACTGATACTAGAACCTGCAAGTTGCAGATATGATTTGCTTATAGGAACTG
Source organism: Tachypleus tridentatus (assembly GCF_004210375.1). NCBI lineage: Eukaryota > Metazoa > Arthropoda > Merostomata > Xiphosura > Limulidae > Tachypleus > Tachypleus tridentatus. The sequence continues at coordinate 193,273,011 of NC_134837.1, read as the reverse complement.
ATACTAGAACCTGCAAGTTGCAGACACGACTTGCTTCTAGGAACTGACATTAGAACCTGCAAGTGAAACTGTAGTTTCTTTCTTAGTTACATGATGAGATGAGCTGGTAATTATTTTCCAGTATTGGTTTTAACCGTGCCTAGTCTTTGTGTAATAGACGAATCATCATTTTTTTTATTCTCTTGTTGTATAACTTAAATAGGCCATATAACACATCTTCCGCATGTACAATAAGATTTCAGGTACAGGACGTACGCTGCATAACGTATTGAAGAATTAACACCACGCAGAGACGCATTGTTACCTGCATCGCGTTTGACCTACAATCATACAACATCGTGATTTGCGTACGAGAAATTAGTGAAAATCTAATAGCCCAGTCTCTAGCTAACTGTTACTCTAGGGTAATTACGTTTATCAAACATTGTGTTTTCCTATGTTTCTAACATAGTGTATATTAAAGAAAAACAAGAACAAATTTTAAGATAAGAATACATAACAATAACAAGAAGCTTTTAGTTATGAATATTGCAGAACAACGAATACTTCTAAGTAGGTTTTCCATAACGGATAATCCACACGTACATTAACTTCTAAACTAATCCTGTTCGTGTCACTTGTTTTGGACATCCACCTTCCCAGTTTGGTAAAGACAATTTATATTGAAAAATAACACAATTTTTATATTAATATCTAGCATAACAGTACCGTTGTATATCTTTTATATGACGTACTGTGTTCAATGTAAAATTATATTTATTTCAAGAAACGGCTGTGTTGTGAATTCACATGTTTGTTTTGTGCAACTGCATGTAGATTGTGTGAAACACAACACACATGTTGTGTATCAGGCAACATATTTGTATTTTGCCTTGTTAGTCTTTTTGTGTTGTAGCTGCTCAAACACCAGACTGTGAATCATGTAACAAAACATTTAGTGCTAACCGTGGGGGCGTTATAATGTGAAGGTGAATCCCACTATTCGTTGACAAAGAGTAGCCTAAGAGTTGGTGGTGAGTGGTGATTACTAACTGCTTTCCCTCTAGTCTTACACTACTAAATTAGGGGCGGCTACCACACATAACACTCGTATAGCTTTGCGCGAAATTCGAAAACAAAGAACCATAATTTGTTTATAGGTGGAATCTTAAAGTTTCTGGTTTTTTTTTATTAAAAATAAGATAAAGCAGTATTAAAGGAGAAAAAAAAACTTTAATAAATCGAAATACAATTAAATAATTTTTCTTTGGAATGGATATAAAACTTTATGTTACAATTTATTTTATCCTACTAAATGGTGTTAGCTATAAGTATGTTTTAAGATTCTGTTTTACGACGCATTCACAAAGACACGAGATACAGCACAAGTTTTAAGATAATTTTTTTTAGTTTCGCGAAATTCACGCAAACCTACTTGAGAGGTTTCTGCGCTAATCGTTCCTTATTTAAAAGTAATAAAAAAAAGATGGAAAGTTTTGAGAAACTACAGCAAATACTATGAACTTCGAATATTCTTTTAACGTAAATCTGAAGCAGAAACAATGTAGAGGCCAAGAAATTGATCTAATATTATTTAAGTGAATAGTAAGCTAAAATAATGACAAACACCTTCAGTTTTAATAAATTTTCTTCAGTGAATATTAAGCCAGCAAAAAGAAGAAACTTCGAAATTAAAGTAATTTTTCTTTTTTTTTTTAGTACTAAACACAAACAAAAACAAACACAATGTACTCCATTTATTTGTATGAGAACTACAATGTGTTAACTGTATTACTGAATGAGAACTACAATGTGTTAACTGTATTACTGATATTAATTTACATTTGATTTAGTTGTTTATGATTCATTAACGGTTCCATATGTTCGTTTTTGTGTTTGTTTTAAACATACCTACCCCTTTGTGGGATACTGGTGAATTTATGGACTTGTAATGAAGTAAAAACAAAAGTGGGATTACATTACCCACGGTGGACAGAGTAGATAGTCCATTATGGTTTTGCTACAAAATAAATAAAAATATGAATTATAGTTATCGTGTGGTGTGTTGAGACACCCTTAAAAGCAATGCAACATATGTTTGGTGGTTAAAGATTTGGTTGAAGTTGCTTGTTAAGCACACAGCTGCACAATGGTTGGTAATCTGTGCTCTGTCTACCACAGGTGTCAAAACTAGGTTTTTAGCGTTGTAGGCCTACAGACTTATGGTTGAGCCACTGGTGGTGATGGCGTATTGATTATTACAGAAAATATAGTTTTGCTTCCTTCATCAAAAGTGGACGGAAGATATATTTTCATTCATAGGTTAAATTGAGAGAAATAGTAAAAACAAAATGGCGTAAAATTAGTGAAGTGTTGTATGATCGCAGCTCTTCATTCCTGAAATAAACATGAAGTGCCGAATCCGCCAAGAGTCCAGGACTGTCCTAGATTTGACTTTTATTTAGCACATCCCTATGTATTAGTATAATGCGGGAAGACACTAGTCTCCAAACATGATGAAATTTCAGTTGCCATGGCAATACGACGTCCTGGATTTGAAAGAGTCTGATCTTTAATAGTATTCTGTCTAATAAAATAAATATATCACTACTGATTTAAAAATAGTAATAGTTATATGGAATAACTTTCATTAATGGAATAAATATTGTTTATCTCAGAGAATTAACTGAACTGAATAACAAAGTCTCTTTACTTGGCTTTTTTTCTTTGCCGTGGAAGAAAAGAGGCATGGTTATCAACATTTGACCCCTATTTATCTGTCCTAATTATATATCTTCAAAAGTCAATACTGGGTAATGTATTATTATACATGAAGTCCAAGAGGCAGAGAATGGTCTAATGGTTTGTGTACTGGACTACCAGATCTGCATATTGAGACCGTGGGTAAGTTATACGAACCGGAGCTTTAAAATAGCCGAAAGTTTCAGGTTTTTGGTGAGACTCCAAGTGTTAACATTTTATGCCACTCAGTTTTAGTTTATAGGCTGTTAAGTTGGATCCCATGTATTAACATCGAATACCACTCGGTGTTAGTTTAGAGACTGTTGTGTTGGCCCTCAAGTGTTGACACTTAAAGGCCATTCAGTTTTAGTTTATAGACTGTGAGGTTAACCTCCAAGTGTCAACACTGCATGCTACTTACTTGGAGTTTACAGGCTGTCAGATTGGACCTCAAGTGTTGACAATTAAAGGCCATTCAGTTTTAGTTTATAGACTGTGAGGTTAACCTCCAAGTGTCAACACTGCATGCTACTTACTTGGAGTTTACAGGCTGTCAGATTGGACCTCAAGTGTTGACAATTAAAGGCCATTCAGTTTTAGTTTATTGACTGTTAAGTTAACCTTCAAGTGTTAACACTGCATGCTACTTACTTGGAGTTTACAGGCCGATAGGTTGGACCTTAAGCGTTAACATTATATGTCATAAAGTTTTCGAGTTTCTATCCAAAGTTATAACATCGTATGACTTCCAGTTTTATTGTTCGAGTTGTTATCTCAAATCACTAATTTTATTTAGCATTGCACGCCACCTCGTTTTGAGAAGAAATAACTGGAAACCTATAGTTATAAAGTACTAGCGTATTAAAAAATAAATAAACTGAAAAATGCGATATAAATATATTAATAAACATAAATGTAAAGCAAGGAAAAGATTTCTAAAGACAAAATATAAAAATAAATAAATATACAGAAGAAATAACAGCAGTGATCTCAAGACAGTATGCTCAACTCGACATCGCGTGGTGCTTTATGACCTTCGGTTACCACGTGAAATACGAAATTAAATCTCTTTATAACGTGGTCAGCGTGCTTTTGTACTGTCTCCACATCAGATGTAATCAAGAAAGGCCGATAAACCCACTTTCCGTCCGAATTATCCACGATGTGCCGTCGCTTCAATCCAATAGGAGGGCAGAGAACAAGGCGAAAAACCCCTGAAGGTCATTCACCAAGGTTCTTACGTTAATATGATCTACCAATACAGAACGTTGTCGACTTGAAGCCTGCTTTGTAAAGTGTACCAATTTTAAAACGAGTTACGAAGACCATTGACCCGAACCCTCAAGCGAATGAGTTTGAATCTGTTTCTTTATTTGTCTTTTCTTTGTTCTTTTTGTAGGTAGTTAAAGAGACAAAAACAGAGTTTACTGATTACTTCGTAATTAACAACAATGGGTAATATGTTTTATGAGTATAAGTGGTATACTTATACATTATACAATTTTGCACATCTTTTCTAACACAGGCCTTAAGCCTACTTACGCCTTCAAAGTGTTACAAAGTAAATTTCACAGACAGAAATAATAGATTATAAGATATATTAATTGAATATCTTGAGAAAAACAATTGAATTATAAATTTGGTTCGTGTTTATTTAAAACTGCATTAAATTGAAGGATATTTAGTGGCTTTTTGAACCAATTAATTGTATTGAAAGACTTGAAATAACTACCAAGGTAGGATGCGTTTTACTGCTTCAGTTACTTGTTAACTACAAAACTACCGTTTTTATAGAATATATTAAAACCTGACGTTAACACATCAGAGAACGAAGATCCGTTCTTATTTCAAACGTGCAGAATAACCCGGTTAGACGTCAATATGGAACTTCACACGTTTGTGTTAACAGTTTAAAAACTATAGTCTCAGCCTTGTTCTCCAATTGTGGAGTTTAGAAAATGAGTTATTTTACACACAGTTTAACTCTTAAAGAAACATAAAATAATTACATGTATTTAGAATGCAGAATTATTTATTCAACATCTTACAAGAATGCTGCAAGTATATGCCATAACTCCCTCGGTAGGTAGAGTGACCATAACTCCCTCGGTAGGTAGAGTGACCAGAGGTCTCCGTTTTTGGTAGTTTGTTCCATTGTCTCTACAACTTTTCTCGTGACGCAGAAAAAGTCTCGAGTTTTATTATAAAGACATCAAACTATCTGTCAACTCGATTCGCGAATGTAATAGGCCAACATAACTTGTTCATTGGTGTAACGCGTTTTTCCCTGCTGCCGCAACGCAGATAACCTACTTGCTTCGCGCTAAACAAAACGCTAAACAACCAACCAATACTGCTGCCAAACTCTCTCGAATGTCCTGTCTGTGTTGGTTTCTTTTTGTATTTTGTGTTAATTGATGAGATAGAACGACTCATAGCGAACATGTTTATATTTAACATGTTTTTTACACTTATAAATATTAAGATGATAACTCAATAATATTTGTAGATGAGGTTCGCTGTAGACTAGAGAAGTTCGTCATATAACAATGAGGGATGATGGGTAATTTTATTTTTATTTTTTACGGTAACATGAGACGAACGGTTGATACGAAGGCCTACAGTTTGGTTCGCCTGGTTTGTTTGTTTTTTAATTTCGCGCAGATATGCACGAGGGCTATCGGCGATAGCCGTCGCTAATTTAGTAGCGTAAGACTAGAGGGAAAGCAGCTAGTCATCACCACCAACCGCCAGCTCTTGGGCTACTCTTTTACCATCGAATAGTTGGATTGACCGTCACATTATAACGGCCACACGGCGAGCATGTTTGGTGCGACGGGGATTCGAACCCGCGACACTTATATTGCGTGTCGAACTATTGAACCCACCTGACCATGCTGGGCCGTCTGGGTGGGACGAAAAACCCAAACTTGCGCAGATCTGTTATTAGTTGTACTGTAGTAAACTTGTAACATTTGATGTCTATTACAAAAAATAATACTTGAAATTATTTCAGAAACAATGCCAATGTTAATATATTTCGAAATAGCGCATGATAGTTCAATAAATGTAATATAAATACAAGTTAAATAATATTTTCGAAATTATACACAAAGGTTAGGCTGTCCCGGTTTTTCAGGTTGGAAATCTGATCATCCTATCGGTGGGTCAGCAGTAAGTTTGTCCGGGGACAGAGCGCAAATAGTCCATTGTGCAGTTTTGTACCGAAAAACAGACAACTACAACGACAAAACATACTGACATACGACCGTGCTACAAAGGAAAATTCTTTCCTCTATGTGAGGTTCATTATCGAGGTTAAGGACGCTGCCTTGGGCGAACTTTTATCTAATTCATCCAAACTGGATGTTGTACCACTTTTATCGGTTGAAGTAGTTTTAGCCTAAAAGGAATGGGGGGAGGTACAAATTAATAATTATTTGTGTTAAATAAAAACATTAATGTCCTTGAAGTGACACCTTAGAGCTGAACGTAACTAAATATTTTCTACGTGTTCTGGCAAACAAAGAAAATGAATAATTATATTAAAAACTTTGATTTTTTTTTTACATCTATAATCTTTTTTTTACGCCCTAATTGGACTAAAATCGGGAGCGTGTTTGGTGGGAGGGGGATTAGAACCAGCAACCCTCAGACTGGAAGTCTGAGTATTTTTCGATTTAAAATACATCTGAAGTTAAAATAAGTTTTTTTAAAGAAAAAACTAATAAATTGTATTTTAATTTGTAAAAATCATATGCAACATTTATTATAAGAAAGAAGAATTGACACAACTTTATTCAGAATTGGACGATTTAGTCATTTTTTTCTTTTCAAATAACATTAAAGTTAACTATAGAACATTTTGTTAATGTTCTATTTAAAAGGTTTAATGGTTATAAAAACCTTTGAAATACTATTAAAAAGTTTAATGGTTACAAAAGTGTGTGGAATACCATTAAAACTCTTGAAACATAATTCAAACAACGATTAATGTCTTAGTTTGGTTTGGTTTGTCTTGAATTTCGCGCAAAGCTACACGAGGGCTACCTGCGCTAGCCGTCAATAATTTAGGAGTGTAATTCTAGAGGGAAGGCAGCAAGTCATAACCACTCACCGCCAAATTTTCAGCTACTCTTTTACCAAGGAATAATGGGATTGACCGTAACGTTGAAAGGGCGAGCATATGCGGTAACGGGAATTCAAACTCCCGACTTTAGGATTTAAGTCGAACGCCTTAACCGCCAGATCATCCCAGGCCTAATGTGTTAGTGAAATGATCTTACGAATTAACAGCTACTAAAACATCTGAAATATTATTAAAACTCTGATGAAATAAATAACTCGAACAACGATTAAGTGAAGTGATTTTACGAAATAACAGTTACAAAAGCGTCTGAAATATCACTAAAACTCTTATGAAATAAAGTAAAAACGATTAATGTCCGAGTGAAGTAGTTTTAAAAACTAAGATTTAGTTGTTGATGTTCTTAGCTCACCACAGATATCGAAACCTGTATTTCCTGTTCGTAAAAATACAGCTACGACGCTGATACTAGTTTGAAAAAATACCAGCCGCCTTCGTTTGCAATATGGTTGCTTTATTTATAGTTAGGGTTAATTTTAAAGGTAAATAAATATTTTTTTAATACTTAATTGCTTTTGTAGTAAAAAACATCAACAAAAAATACCAACAAATAAATGTCATTTGTAACAGAAATTACTATCTCTCCCAAGGTGAATATAAGAAAATGATTATAATTTATAAATTCTTTGAGACCCTAATCTGTAAAAATAAGTTTTTGAGTCGCTTGTATATAGAAAAAAATAACCCGAAATAACTGATGTCACTTAATAATAGATAAAAATATATCTATACTGTTATGACTTATAATTTATAACTGTTTATATTAAATAAACACAAATAACATACATGTTCATATAAATTACACTGGGGAACACTCATTTTGTTGCATTAAAAAAAGACCTTTCTATAGTCAATTTGAGTGTGTTGATTTCAAATCTGAAGTCGGTTTTTGTCTGCAAGCTACAGATTTTATGCAATTTGACATTTTTATTTATTTTTTAATGTTTCGTTATTATAGGAAATTATATACACAATTTGTTTGTGTATTTTATTCAGGTAGGAATTTGCGTTTGTAACTTTTGGGTTTGTACACTTCACCTGGACAATCTCGTTTAATGCTCCAGCAGCAGTCAGCCATCATACTTTTGTCCCAGCGCCCTTGGTAGCGTTCTTCTATGACCTTTAGGTCTTGGTGGAATCGTTCTCCTTGTTCGTCACTCACAGCCCCCAGGTTGTCAGGGAACTTATCAAGGTGGCTGTTCAAAAAATGGACGTGAAAATGCTTATACATGGTTTACGCAAGTTCACATTTGTACAATTTCATTAACCTCAAATTGCATACAAACTAGAGCTTGTAGAGAAAAACTAATTTCAGGTTTGAAATCAGCGCCTAAAACTCCTTCAGAATCAGTTAAAATATCCAATGCAACTCAAAGTTACTGAAAAAGTGTTCCCCAGTGTTATCAATCATCAACGTTTGTAATCAAACCGAACAGTTGGGTACTCAAAGTTGCTGCCAGTTAAAACGCAAACTTCCTACTGTGTGATACCGAATACACTCGAAACATGAAAGAGAGGACTGTAAACACTCATTGGCTGCGATACACCTAAATTACAACCAATAAGATGAAATGTTTTATGTCCATGAAGCGAAAGGGAAGGGGTCCATTACAGTACATGGAATTGTTACATGACTATTAATTTCCACGTGGACGAACATTCCAATGGTTCTGTCGCAATTTTTTTTTAAAGTTCGTTTACGGGTCTGGTAAGACGTTATGTTAACTTGTTGATAATTATTGTTTAGGACTTCTAACGTGGTTAAATTAATATACAAGATTATAAACGATATACAGTGCTGGCCAAAATCTTAAGGCCAATGAACATAAAGAAAAAATATGCATTTTGCTTTGTTAGACTCAATCACTTATTTGAGTAGAGCTTCGAAAGATGATAACAAGAAAGGTAAATAAAAAAAAAAAACTTTTTAGCATTTAATACGGAAAATGTCAACACTATGAAATTAGCCTAAATACTAGCTGGTCAAAAGTTTAAGACCATACCAAAGAGAAGTTCTAAACAGGGTAGGAAATGCTCAACAAGAGGTCTCAGTAGTGAGTTGCACGGCCGTCATTGCGAATAATTTCAAACATTCGCTTTGGCATGAGCGATATAAGCGTTTGCAGAAGGCTGGCTGGAATGTTATTCCAAGTGGTGAAGATGGCTTCACAAAGATCATGCACTGTTTGGAATTAATGTCAATTTCTATAGACTTTCTTTGCCATCCACCCCAAACATTTTCAGTGGGGTTCAGTTCGGGCGAACACGCTGGATGATCCAAAAGAATCACGTCATTCGCCATGAAAAAGTCTTTTGTCATGCGGGCGTTGTGGATTGCAGCATTGTCCTGCTGAAAGATCCAGTCATTTCCACACAAGCAAGGGCCTTCAGTCAATAAGGATGTTCTCTCCAACATGACAGTGTAGCCAGTCTCTGTATAATGCCCCTGTATAACCTGAAGCTCCATTGTTCTATGGAAGGAGACAACATTCCAGATCATGATGGAACCTCCTCCACTGTGTCGTGTAGAAATTGTCTCCGAGCTGTTTCGTGGTGTGGAAGGAGGTGTGGCCTTTGAAGACGTTTACGGTTTGTAAAGCCTTTCTCTCGTAGATGCCATCTTATTGTTCTTGAGCTGCATTCTGCGTCCGTAAGGGACTTAATCTGGTTCAACATTCGGCTGGTGTTTTGCCGGACAACCCGTCGAATCCTCCTGCTCAACGCTGGTGAAATTTTCTTGAGCCGACCGCTTGAAATTCTCGTTCCGTATCCGTCAGAGTCTTTTAAGACATTTGCAACAGCAGTTTTACTACGCCCAATCTCACTAGCGATGGCATGTTGAGAGAGACCTTGCTTTTGCAGCTCAACAATTCTGCCACGGTAAAACTTTGTCAATCTTTTAGCCTTTTCAATGTTTCTACCCAATATAACACAGGAGATGTCAATGGGAGATGTTCACAACGCTAATGCTTGAACACAAGTGACTAAATTTCTTTACTGTTTATCGATTAACGCTTCGTTTTAGTACGGTCTTAAACTTTTGATCAGTTAGTATTTAGTCTAATTTCATAGTGTTTACATTTCCCTATTAAATGCTAAAAAAAAATTATTTTTATTTTCCTTTTTCTTATTTTCATCTTTCGAAGCTCTACTCAAATAAGTGGTTGAGTCTAACAACCTGGGCCCGGCGTGGCCAGGTGGGTTAAGGCGCCCGACCCGTAATCTGAGGGTCGCGGGTTCGAATTTCCATCACACCAAACATGCTCGTCCTTTCAGCTGTGAGAGCGTTATAATGTGACGGTCAATCCACTATTCGTTGGTAAAAGAGTGGCCCAAGATTTGGCGTTGGGCGGTGATGACTAGCTGCCTTCCCTCTAGTTTTGCACTGCTAAATTAGCGCAGATAGCCCTCGAGTAGCTTTGCGCGAAATTGAAAACAAACAAACTGCAGTGGAATAATCTAAGTTGTAATGCTACGTGCTTCTAGTTGCTGCTAGGTTATTGTAAGTTGAATACCTATTACAACTCTATAGTGTATATCACAAAACGTAATATAAACATGTTAATGATTTTCATAATTTTGTTTCAGTGCAAACATTTGTTTCAATTTCAACCCTTTTTGTAACAATATGAATTAACATGTCGTGCTTGTACAAGTTTAATTTCGCTGTGATAATTAAACGTTCCAGGTTATCACGTAAAATAAATTTAATAATATATATTTTTTCCTCTTTGTAGATCGCTGATAACTAATGCCAGTTCATTTGGTTACAGTCTCTTCTTTGAACTAATTTTCACTGGGAAGTAACATATTAATACATCTACTTTTATCACTTTAAATTTCAGGGTTGCCTAAGACAAATCTAAGAAGGTCGAAACATTGTTCTCTGCATTATGAGAAAACTGACTGGACCGTATTTGTCATTAAAAGAGCTACTAGTTTAAAACTAAACTTTTTTTTTTATTGAACGAACACTGAAACATTCATGTATAAATGAACTAGCCGAAATAGGACTAGGCGTTGCAGAGTGATTAGCGTTCCTGCAAACAACGTCCTTTGCATTTAGGGGCCTCGAACTTGCTGTAAGAGTGAGGTCTGAGGCCAAATCTCAATGTTCGACAAAATAATTTGTTTGTTTGTTTTTTTTTGAATTTCGCACAAAGCTACTCGAGGGCTATCTGCGCTAGCTGTCGCTAATTTAGCAGTGTAAGACTAGAGGGAAGGCAGCTAGTCATCACCACCCACCGCCAACTCTTGGGCTACTCTTTTACCAACGAATAGTGGGATTGACCGTAACATTATAACGCCCCCATGGCTGAAAGGGCGAGCATGTTTGGCGCGACGGCGATGCGAACCCGCGACCCTTGGATTACGAGTCGCACCCCTGTTGTTGACAAGCTGCCTTTCCCTTTGCCTATTAGTTCAAAATTAGGGACAACTGTTTGCAGATAATCCTTGTGTAACTTGATCTAAAATTCTGAAACAAAGTAACTAATAATTCTATCAGCGAAATATTTCATTTATTCTCCTTAAAATTAATGATTTTCTACATTTATTTTACTGACTAATGGAATGGAGATTTTTAAACATGTGTTCCACTGACCATATTTGTCTATTGTTTCAGTCAGAGGTTCTTGGAATACTTAAAACATAAATATTATTCTTTAAATTATTTCCGTGATTTATTTTCGCCGAGGTTGATTTTTCTTCCCTTTTATGGCACAGATTTTGTGATTGTAACTGTGCAAATTATGATCAACAGACTGTAAAAACAGTTAACTTTTACCATGAGAACTGGAACTAGAGCACATATGAAAATATTGGAGCTGAAAACGTTTAATAAGAACCGTAAAATTATCAGTGTAGTGTACATTATTTGTATAAGCCTCATTTTAGTTTTCATGTTTCTTCAAAAAACAACTTCAATCTACCGGGAAGAAGACTTGGTGTTTTATTATTTTTTCCACATACACACCTTCAGTATCAGCTTTTTTGTACCTCTAGACTTTTTGATCAGGCACAGAGGACATTGGCCAGGATGTCTATTTTAGAACTAGTTTTATTTTTTAGGCTTAAGGTATTGAAGTCTATCGTTCATGGTACAAACCAAAGTTAATCTAAATAAATATAGATACTTCTCAATGCCTGTTATTATTACCAGTCCGTTGATTTTCTTTCATTCAGTTTTTATTATTATTATCCTATATTGTAAGAAATAAATAGTACTAAAATGTTTTTTTGCCCGTTATTTTACCCGGAACTAAGCGTTGCGATTTAAAGGGACTGTAAATAATTTTCAGAGACGTGCTCAAGTTTTAAATATCCAAATAATCTCGAATAACGTAGAAATTTCTCCATATATGTTAGTTATTTGAAATTAATGGGGTTTAATACACATTTAATGTTTTACATTTCTGATGCAAAGTAGCTACTTTTCCAATCGCGTTTCGTAAAAAAAAAAAAAAAGCCTCAATATTTTTATTTTCATATTTTTTGTGGGTGTTTTTATTCAAACCGTGAGGATATTCATTTTAGGTTTTGTGTTGCTTACAGATTCATACACGAATGTCAGTTGCTGAACTAGGTCGTATTTTCCAAGTGGAGACACATGACCAAGGTAAAAAGAAAAATATAAGTGATTTACGATTACCAAGTGCATAATCTTTATATAAGTTTATTGAATTTGTTTATGTAAGGCATTGATTTATCACTTTGTTCAAAGATTAGTGACAAATCTCACGCTTTTTGTTTGCATCCAAACAGTTCCTGATTATGAAGTTGTTCACGTGCGTTCCATCAGCAAAAGGGAAGCCAATGATTATGAAAGTAAGCACGTTTTCTTAAAAGCGCTGGGAAGAAACCTGCAGTTGAAGTTGAATAAAAATAACCATTTCGATGAAAAACTGAGAGCTCTGAAATTCATGGAAGCGAAGCAAACAAAAGATGGTTTGGTATACCGTGAAGTGGAACAGGAGGTAAGCTCTGTTGCTAAGCCTAATTGGATTTTTCTTTCAGATCGATTTAATCAAAAAACGTAGGTTGCAGTGTTGTTCGTTCATGAATATTGTGTAGAACTGTTAAAGGACTGTCTGATTATCTGACTTCAGCATTTTAAATCCTAATCCTAAGAAGTTAAACATCATAACACACAGTGAATTGCCCAATATGTGTAATTAATATCGTTTTAAAGTAACCTAATTTAACATTTTGCTTCTTTTCAGAGTATTTCAGATAATTTAAATATGTCATCAGCCATCAAATAAGTTCAGTCTTGTGTAAAATGTTTTCATGTTTGCACCAAATCCTCGGCTAATTAACATTACTGGAAAGCTGTGATATGTCTTTTTAGATTACCTCCCAAACAGTTCTATACCATTGTAGGTTAAGACTTGGGCTTCAATAACAGTGTTATTGGAACAATATATTTGCCTGCTGACCACAACTTTAATCAAAATATCTTCGAATGTTCCCATTTAGAAATTATTGATAATTATGGACAGTTACACATGTAATCACTCTACAAGTAGGGTTCCCTCCAAATGCGAATAACCAGTTAACACTGCTACACATCTCCATAACCTTTGACAACACGTGCACGTTTCAAGTTCCATACTCAGTCATTCTCTTTACTTTGGGTTAATGGACTTTCATCACTTTACAAAACTGAGATCATTTGTAAATCTGTAACACCGAAACATTTGCACCAAGCCAAACTGTTCTAACCATTATGAGAAGGTTACATACAGTTTACGTATCAATTTCCTTTAAAAGTGCATATACGAACTGAAAGGGTACTGAGTAGATCACACTTGTTTGTATGTGGCTACACTAGAAATGGCGAAGTAATTGTTAGTTAATAGTAAAGGTCATACATAATGTTATTCCATAGTCCTAATACGTGAAGTTTAAGTCCTTATTAAAATGTCATCAAAACGAAATATTTTTAGGTATTCAGTTTTTAAGGTGTTTCACCCGTCAGTTTCTACACATCATTGAATGGTCTAATGCACATCGTATTGTTTGCCACCAAGTTGTGTAACTACTTTATGTATTTATTTTGTTCACTTATAGTAATTTATAATTTTTACTCTTGCACATTCGTGTGACCCACAAAGTTTTGATACGCTGCACACGTTTCGATACCACTGATATACGCTCCTGGAAGTATATACGTATATTACCTTGAAAAGTAGGTTGAGCTTGGTTAAATGGTTAGTTGTATCGAACTGACATGCGCTATTCATCGTTTCCCGCACATTCAACTGTAGGAACAACATAACTGTTACAGCCAATTCTTCTTTTCATTTAAGAGTAGACATGTAAGTGAGTGACAATTGTTTACAGAACCAAATACCGTAAGAGGTCGGATATATGCTACAATGCAGTGTTTATGACCTGTTTATAGTTATTAGTTATAACAGCTTATGATAACATTGAAAGAAATACTCGAAGCCTTCGTGGAGTTATTATTTTTACAGTGATATGTTTAAGAGTAGTGTGAATTTGATTTAATATAACGATAAGTTTTTGCTTTCATAGATTTTTTTAGGGTTACTTTCAAAGCTTAATACTATAGCATGAAAATCACATTATTGAACCAAATTTATACCTAAAATTAACTAAAGGAATTGACCTTAATTGTATAATAATTTCTTGAACAAAACTATATAAATTCTACAACACGAGTGAAAAACATAAAAACTGTATTGTCACGTGTTCAACTTCATAAGCTCAATTACTCCAATGTTTACAACCAAAGCTGGATTTTGCGGTTAGATGGCGCTGGAGATATATGAACCGTAACAGTTGTTGCCTTCTGTTTTGTTTAGCCCGGCATGGCCAAGCGCGTTAAGGTGCGACTCGTAATCTGAGGGTCGCGAGTTCGCAACCGCGTCGCGCCAAACATGCTCGCCCTCCCAGCCGTGGGGGCGTTATAATGTACGATCAATCCCACTATTCGTTGGTAAAAGAGTAGCCCAAGAGTTGGCGGTGGGTGGTGATGACTAGCTGCCTTCCCTCTAGTCTTACACTGCTAAATTAGGGACGGCTAGCACAGATAGCCCTCGAGTAGCTTTGTGCGAAATTCCAAAAACATATACTACCAAAACAAACTGTTTTGTTTAACAGACATAATTAATTGTTTCAAATGTTGTACAGAGAAATCAAGTATTAATTATTCATTTATTTTTTTCTGAAATAAATCAACAAACGCTGTAAACTATATTTTACTTCTGTGTAAGAAAATATCCGAAAATCGGAATCTATTCAGAATCTTAGTTCAAAAAATTATGAATAATTTTCATAATGCTCATAAATTATCATAAAGAGTTGAAATCCGAGTTTGATTCGCGTGTTAACTAGGTGAGTGTCAATTAGTACAATACTTTAACATTACAAATAATTAGGGACAGGGTTCATAGGTTTAGAGACAAAATTTGTTGTTTCAAAAACACATTAAAAAAGTTGCCGAAAGCATAACTGCCACACAAATAAATATCATGGATTTTTATTTAAAAAGAAACGAACGAAACCCCAAGTGATCTTAAGAACATTGAAACAGAAACATAAAACAACGAGTGTATATCAAAGAAGAAAATATTAAGGGAAAATGTTTTTAACAATATTTAGAGAAAGAAAATAAAACACTTTGCAATCTATAATATTTATGGACTTCTCACGAGCGTGGCTTTACTTTACTTAATTATGTTATTAATTGAGTAATAACAACAGAAAAGGTAAGTAATTTACAACGAGTATGTTATATCAGTGTAGTAAGGAGATGTAAGAACATTAAGAATATTAATTGAGTAATAATAGCAGAAAAGGTAAGTAATTTACAACGAGTATGTTATATCAGTGTAGTAAGGAGATGTAAGAACATTAAGAACATTAATTGAGTAATAACAGCAGAAAAGGTAAGTAATTTACAACGAGTATGTTATATCAGTGTAGTAACGAGATGTAAGAACATTAAGAACATTAATTGAGTAATAACAGCAGAAAAGGTAAGTAATTTACAACGAGCATGTTATATCAGTGTAGTAAGGAGATGTAAGAACATTAATTGAGTAATAACAGTAAAAAAGGTAAGTAATTTACAACGAGTATGTTATATCAGTGTAGTAAGGAGATGTAAGAGTTTTTTTCAAATTGTAATAAATATCAAAAGGTACACTTAATATATTGATGCCAGAGGGAAAAAAACTTATATTTTATTGTAATCTATGTTAATATCCTTAAAAGTGGGTTTCTGAAAATTAGGAACAAAATATGATTTTTTTTTTATCTTGATTTGGGCTTAGGAGTTAAGTGATCATGCAGTGGCAACTTTCCGCAAAAGTTTCCTCATTTCAACACCTTCTGTCATATCGTGATTGATAGCTATAATAAATGAAAAAGACATTCATGTTGTTGGATCTTTGGTGGTTTGATATACAAACTTAGTTGTCTACACGTGCAAAATTAAACTATTAAATTATTGTATCTTGTTTTTAATTGTAACAACCATTACCTCATTATGCAGTTACTGATTTACGATGTTGTCTGATCAGGTGTCTTGAGCAGTAATACAAACGATTTGTTATACTTTGAGCCTTGTGTGTAACGATATAATGGTTACGTTACTTTGGAGTCTAACTCTATTGAAAGGATTAACAGAAATTGCCATAACCGGCCCCCCTCTCGTGAAGTTGTTGAGACCTAATTAAATGCAGAAGTTAAAGATTGAGGAGAAAATACTTTAACTGCCTTTTCTCGTAAGAAGTGAAATCAATAAACAAATTTATATTTTTGTAATTTTGTAAATCCATATCTATACACTAGGATAACCGTACAGTATTACATTTGCAGTTTTAGCCATTATATCGGAAATGTTAACAGGAACTCCTGAAACCTACTCACAGTTGCGTGTTCTCACAATCAAGCGTTTGAAAATCAGAGGTTCATTTTTTATTTCTATTAATAAGGGAAATGCCTCTTCCTTTCGTCCTATTTTAATTTGGGCACTCGGTGTATCCTATAATGTTTTCCCCGAAATGGGTCACCTGTTTTAACCACTTGCACCACTCTATAATAGCATGTTATTGGTCAGTTAGTCAGTAGACACTAAAATGACATCATATAAGGGATGCTTAACCTTGCAGTTTTTATCGTTGTAACGAAAGTACATTTAGTGTAATGTTACGTTTCCAATGCGATAGACTATTTTCCAGTTTCAGTATGGGTGCGTAATCCTGTTACATGTCATGCAGATATTATATTAGCTTTAATTAATTATCCAGAAGCATCAGCCTATGTTATTTTATTGCTCAACGATATGCAGTTTAAATATTCCGAGTATGATTTTTTATTGTCTAACATATCTAGCTTTATTAATACACGGTATTCCTATATATCTGTGCTTTATAATGTTTGAGCACATATAAATATTTAACATATACACATAATATTTTCATAATTTCAAATTTATAAGTTGGTACAGGTTGAAACTCGGCTCGCCAGTACAAATTATCTTAAAATTATAAATTCTTAAAATAAAATCTGTGCATAGGAAACTCAACTTCACTGCGTCACTGGAAATTTTTGCAACTTTTGTTTGTTTGTTTTTTTACCTTTGGCAACAAACATTTCGTTTTTTCGAAATACACTATACATGGAACCGTTTGCTTTCACAGTCACTTTCAATAGCATAAAAACACGCCAACATATTCGTACGACTGTTACAGTGATTACAAATTAAATGACGTCATTTAAACATTAACTAACACAGTCGATCTGTTGTGTTCTTATCAGATAGTGATTTTACATCAGATCTATTCAGTGCTTTCCATTAGTTTAATAAAGAATATTCCTGGAATAAACAGAAAAACAATGGTATGGAAAAAACATTAAAGTAATTTTGTATGGATAACAGATCTTTGAAGTTCTCTTTGTCTAATGTCATGTAACACTTGACGGATTTTCTTTCAGGAACCCACCGAAAAGGAAATCGGGTCACCATACCATGACGAAACAAATATGGCCGCTGTTCTAGTTCGAAATGCAGATAACGGAAAGATAGAGCTAGTACGTTAATGTGTTTTCTTATACAAAATTGTAGGACGTTTATATTAAGCTGAACATGAAATTTTGATATAGTTGACAAAGAATATGGATAAATAATTTCAAATTTCATAGCTCCGTACAATACAGTTAAAAACCTGACGAGAATGAAGATTACGTTATGCAACGTTAAGAGGAAGTAATTGTTATCTAATCAATGACGTGTTAATTTTCGTTCTGCGTATTTGGTAATGTTTTACTCATTAAAATGTAACTTTCATTGTGGTGTGTGTTTTTTTTGTCTTCAACGTTGTTTAAACTTGCATTTATTCTATATTTTAATTTGCATCGAATTTAGTGGTGGTTTTATTTCTGTTTATTACGTGTTAATGTCTTTTCTTAGGGCCCGACATGGCCAAGCGTGTTAAGGCGTGCGACTTGTAATCTGAGGATCGTGGGTTCGCATCCCTGCCGCGCCAAACATGCTCGTCCTTTCAGCCGTGGGGGCGTTATAATGTTTCGATCAATCCCACTATTCGTTGGTAAAAGAGTAGCCCAAGAGTTGGCGGTGGGTGATGATGACTATCTGCCTTCCCTCTAGTTTTACACTGCTAAATTAAGGACGGCTAGTGCAGATAGCCCTTGTGTAGCTTTGTGCGAAATTCAAAACAAACCAGCCTTTTCTTGTTGCTACTCGTTGATTTACATCGAATTCAAGTGTAATTTTATTTCTGTTTATTACTTATTTCTTAGAGGATGCTTTTGGATGACGTAATCATGACGTGTTCAATAGCTGTAAATCTCTTGAGTGTCTAGACTTGACGTGACGCCTCAAGTTTTTATGAAATTATGGAATAATAAGTACTATATAAATCACTCTAGTCATTTTATTAGTTAGCTATTAAGATGACGAGATAGTGAGTTGACCAGTTATTCAGTTAGTTAGTAATCGAGTGCTAATTGTTTACTGAGCTAACGAATGCTGTACATTTTTGTTAGCTCAAAAAGGAAATTTAAAACAAAAATACCGGTTGAGCTTTGTCTGTGAGTTAGGTTGGCACTGGATTATGTATGAAACTGTATGAGTTGTAAAAGTTTCAGTTCAGGAAACATAAGTCCGTTTATATCATTAAGTGAACCCAGATGGTTCTGGACTCATAATCTGAGGGTTGCGGGCTCGAATTTCCTTCACACCACACATGCTTGCTCTTTCAGCCGTGAGGTCATTATAACGTTACGGTCAATCCCAATATTCGTTGGTAAAAGAGTAGCCCAAGAGTTGGCGATGGATGGTGATGACTAGTTACTTTCCCTGTAGTCTTACACTGTTAAATTAGGGCCAACTAGCGCAGATAGCCCTCATGTACCTTTGCGCGAAATCCAAAACAAATAAACAATAAATGAACTGGGCTTTGTGTTATCTTTATGAACTAAAAAAAAATAAAACACTGTAATAGAAACTGGTACAAGATTGTGTAAAGAGTGTGATCATTTTGGAGAAAATAAAATATAGACTAAATTTCAAGATGGCGATGCGTGGTTAAAGAGAATTCAAATATTTGCTAGCGATGATGAAACGGTTAAAACAAGAATACACAGGGATTTAAGAAATGATTTAAAAGAAAGACATGCAAAATTTAAAGAAGAGTACAAATGGACGTCAAGACGTTAAAAACGAAGTATTAAAAGGCATCAGTGAAGTATGAAAATATAAAATAATCTTTGACATATAAAAGAACATATATGACAATAAAACATCTGGAAAATCAGTTTGTAAATACAAGGACCATTTTGGTCACATTGTTCCTCTCTTCTGTCCAATAATTGCATTAAATATGAAACAGTAGTACCCCCCCAAAAAAAAAAAAAAAAAAAACTGCTCTACATCTCTAACTACTAAACGGCTCAGCATGGACTGGTGGTTAGGGCGCTTAACTCGTAATCTGAAAGTTATGAGTTCGAATCCATGTTCTACTGAACATGCTCACCCTTTCAACCGTGAGTGCGTTATAATGTGACGTTCAGTCCCATTATTCGTTAATAAAAGAGTAGTTCGAGAGTCAGCAGTGAGTGGTGATGACTAACTGCTCTCCCTCTCGTCTTACACTGCTAAATTAAGGACGGCTAGAGTAAATGATCCTCGTGTAGCTTTGCGCGAAATCTGAAAAACCAAAATAACTAATACTGCTGTGCGACCTGTGACTGCAAGACTTTCCTGGACTATTTTACCTGTACACTACTTAAAGTTACAAAATTTAGAAGGCTGGTTTTACAATACCATTCAGTCTAGAAACCAACACACTGTGGCAGAATGAAATCAGATGAGGCATATCAGGCTTAGTTGGTGATGGAAATTTAAATGCGTAGCAATATGAATAGCTTGTTGTTCACTTTTCCACCCAATTCACACGGAAATTATTTCGAACTTTGCTTTGGGAACTTCTTTCTGTTACATCACTTCAAACCTGTTCAGTAAAGCAAGCCGTTAATAATTAGTAGTTGTTACGGTCTCAATTGAAAGATTGCTTAATGTTGTTAAGGAACAAACTCGTGGAATATGTGAAAAGGCTTGCACATCTATATTTTCCAGATGCTCCAAGTGAAATGTTGGATTAATTGGCTTGTGACCAATATATAGATGCAATAGTGGATGAGAATATACAAAGTAAACTAAAGTAAGTAGATGTACATTTTTAAAGGATGTTTTACAGTTGACATTGAACTCGAATCCGTTAAAGCCACATATAAACAAAGGATTATTTAAACGTTCCAGGATCGTCAAATGAAGTAGTGTGAAACATTAACTTATTTTGACGGTAATCTAGTAGAACTGAAAGGATTAGTCAGGCAACTAGTCACACAAAATAGAAGAAGTAAACCTCAAAACAATACATATTTCAAATGTAACAAATTGCCAGCAACATTAAACAAAAACCTCTAGGGAATACAAACACCACCAAAATGGTATAAAGAAACTTTTGTAGATTTGGACAATCGTGGAATTTTTATTTGAGATTGTGACAAATCATTCGTTGATTATAAGTCAAGTAGTCTTTATTTTGAGGATAAGAATACTTCATCTGCAAAAAGAGTATAATTTAAAGAAACCATTCCACAGGTCATCTGAATTATTTGTGGAGAGTCATTTCAGTATGTTGATCGACAACGGTTGTGTGATCACTTCAGGTAATTAATGGTAGAATATTGCCTCCAATAATTATTGCGAGTAGCAAATGGACACAAAGTTTCTGCAATAGATCACTTAAATCATGAGAAGCTTCCGTACGTAACATGATGTTTGGGGAAAGGACGTCAAGGAACCAACTTTGTAAAACATGGATGTTAATTAAAAGTAGCGTCGAATAGCTTCACATTGTATGACCAGAAAAGTTTCTTGTATTATATGACAGCTATACCAGCAAAATCTAGACTTCTAGTAAGAACCGGGGACAATAAAAGCAGCCAACTTAGAGCATAATCCAAAATAAGTGGTCAAAGCCAACATTCATCAGTTGTGATTGTCTTTGGTTGGATATCGATAGGAAAACAGCTAAACGATTAACTTCAGTAGGTATTTTGTGGAACTTCTGGAGAACTTTAGGTTTCTATTAAGACCACATCTAAAGTATCATCAAGGATAGAAAATAACACACTGAAGAAAAGACTATAAGACGTGGAAAAATAATGAAAAAAAAGTTTTCACAATAAGTGAAAACACACTTCCATAACAAATCTGTATATTAATTTGCAACGTTTTAGGCAAAAGCCTTTCGTGAGGTACTTTTAAACCTTGGGCCAAGGATGGAACCGCAGATGGATTTCCCCAGTGACAACATAATAAAAGACAAGAGGTACTTTTATTTTCATACCATAAAAATGAAAATTTACCAAAATGTATCTTGGACCAAGGATGGAGCAGCAGATGGATTTCTCCAGTTACAAGAGAATAAAAGATAAGAGGTCCCATCTTTGTACCATAAACCATAAAAAATAAAATTAACCATGGACCAAATATGGAACCGTAGATGGATTTCCCCAGTGACAAGCTATTAAAAGACAAAGAGGCCCTTCCATCTTCGTAAAATAAGCCATAAAAAAAAAGAAACTTGACCAAACAGATCTGGTGAATGGGCAGTTTAGACACTGTAAATAAGTTAATGAATATTTTTCTTTGTTTTTTTTACGCTTTCTTTAATACATTCTATCAATGATTTGTAATACATGTTCATAAATATTAAATTTTGTTAATCGTAAGTAGTGATTATCAATAATTATGTAAATTTATCATCAACATGTTGTTTTATTTGTGTATTAGAATTGTTTAAGGATCATCACAATACAAAAAGAGGGCAGTGTTCAAATTTGTTTTAATATTTTATGTTTTGTATTGTTTGCTTGAGGGACTGTTTGATATTACGTTGTGTTGCCAAGAAACTTTCATTGTGTCTCGATTTAAAATGGCATGTAAACTTTTCACGAGAATTGCGAAAGAACAATTATAAATATTTGACAAAACACCATAGTATATTAATCAGCTAGTTAGACAAATTATCCTGTAAGTTAACGAACCTTCTACTGTGCAGTGTTGTTGATCCATCACTAAGTTAACAAGTCATGTACATGTTTGAGCTTGTGCTGTAGATACAACAAGATGTTTAACAATTAATAACAATCAAGCATTATTTGTGAGTTAGGCTTATCACTAATATTCCATCTGATTTTTTTCAACCCATGTGCGGATGATTTTTTTTTCACATGGACTGGTATCAAGACAATGTGCGGATGTGCGTTATCACGTGTCTTTATTTTTTCTTGGGATGAGGGATATTTTTAGACCATTAATCCCAAAGAATCATTAGGCCACTTTGCAGTGGTACCAGTTGATTATTTGGGCTTTAGGCCTGTGGACCGCTAGTTTTTAAGGGTGTCAACGTGTTGTGATTCCACGTCATTAGTTGAGAATGTGCACGCCTGGAATAATTAAGTGCGCAGCATTTGATTAACTGTTGTGCGACTGCGTAGCCTAGAGGGAACACTGTTTATTATAGTGATCGTAAGACGAAAACGAGTGAATTGTAAAACGTTCAGCTGCAGAAATAAAACACCTTTTTTTATGTGGACTATGCTTTGAGTTACTTTTGCTTAATATTAAAATTAAAGCTTTTCAACAAAACGGAATTATATGTTACTTTTTAATCTATTAACTCCCTCTTTATTAGATGTAAATTTTTCGTGTAATATAAACAGAATATTACTATTGGTAGATCAATAACTATTGTTCTGTATAACATTTCGTGGGCATTGATCGTCGTGTTAAAAGTCTGTGTGAAGTTTGATTCATGGTCTGTTAATGTAAGTGCTGTGGTGTTGCCGTGGCCTAGTGGTTAGCATCTCGGTCTGAGGATCCGACGGTTCATGGTTCACGTCCCTTTGACATACTTTGGGCCCTTTCGTTTATTGTAAAAGCGACGGTTAACTCTCACTCTTCGATCGGATAAACCCTCTGGTGACTCAACGGTAAGTCTTAAGGAGCATGACGCTAAAACATGGGCTCACATACTGGTAGTATAACTCTGTGCTTAACAATAAACAAATTTAACATACGACAGTAGCTCGACAGTCGGCTTTGGGTGCTACAGAATAACTGGCTTTTGTTTAATTCAGAGGTTTAGAATTAAGAACAACTTATCCAGAGATAATCCCGTTTGTAGTTTTGTGCAATGTTAAATATGAAAAAAACGAATGTTGAAAAAACATTTAGGCACTTTTCTTTTTAAAGGACGGCACAATCGGTGAAGACCTGGTCATCAAACCACTACCCTTATCGCTAGGTAATGACGAATATGTCGATGATGAAATGTTTCTAGACGAAGACGAAGAAACAGAAATTCGTAGAAATAGCACCCTCGGGCTTCTACCTGGCAAAGGAATATATTCCAAAAATATTGACGAACTTAAAGGACGCCATATTGTGTACAAACGCAAAATGTTTGGAATTGATGAACATTCTGATTATCGTAAGTATTAAGTGTCTTTCATATGATATTTGATAGCTCTTGGTTCCTTTTCTGTTATGAATACTTGAAATTAATTTAATAGTACAATTGTTCATTACTCTTTGCTCTTTATTTTGTTGTTGTTGTTTAAATCTTTGATGGTAAATATGTTCTAGGCCTATCAATGGCCCAGCGGTAAGTATACAGGCTTAAGAAACTAAAAATGAGGTATCAATACCCCAGACTGGCAGAGCACAGATAACGTAGCTTTGTACTTAACAAAAACCAGATCGAACCACATCCTAAATATAAATAATACTTATCACGATATAATTAAACTTATTAATCATGTATATTAATTCACAGTATCTTTCTTAAGAATTATACTTTTTTTACTGTTACATTTGAAGATTCAGCATGTTTTTGTTTCACCAGCTGAAATAACTAGGCAGAATTTGTGGCGGCAACTGTGGCTCTCTGACCAAGTGTTTAACATTACGTGTACTGGAAATAGTACTGGTTTCGTTTTTACCAACTAAACTTGTTAACATGCCATTCTCTTCTTTAAGCCACGATTCAATATTTTCAATTGGGAATATTTTAGAGAGTTTTAGTTGCACCTTTTTAGTTCCATCCAACTTAAATACAACCAACTTTGGTATTATAAACAAAATACCCGTTGTAGTTCCAGATGATTCAACATAAAAACTGTAAGGTTTAATAATGTTTTTGGTTCAAATCGTTTTAGAACTGTGAACGTTGTGGTGACAATAAAGATGTTGGCTTCTGTTAGGAATGGTTTCATAAAGTAGCTAGCGATATTTTGAAGTCCGTGTTCATAAGTGAAAGTTCGAGTCTAAATCACGAGGAATTGGTTTCACGGATGGAAGGAATCTTTGGAATAACATGGGGAATAAGAACTTTATGTTGCTTTTGTTTGTTTGTAGTTAAACACAGTTACACAACGGGCTAACTGTGCTCTATTCACCATGGGTATCGAAACCCGGTTTCTGACGTTGCAAATCTAAAAAGATGATAATAATATTAACCTGTTCATTTTAAGTGTGGCCCGGCATAGCCAGGTAGTTAGGACACTCGATCCGTAATCCGAGGGTCGCGGGTTCAAATCCCCGTCACACCCGCATGCTCGCCCTTTCAGCCGTAGGGGCGTTATAAGCGACAGTGAATCCCAATTTTCGTTGGTAAAAGAGTAGCCTAAGAAGTGGCGGTGGGTGGTGATGAGTAGTTGCCTTCCCTCTAGTCTTACACCGCTAAATTAGGGACGACTAACGCAGATAACTCTAGTATAGCTTTGCGCGAAATTCAAACCATTTTAAGAGGGTACAATTCCCACCCCTTTAGTAACAGTGAACACGTTTAGTTACGTACCAAAAAATTCCTAACAGAAGGTATAAAAATGATGACCTATTTATTTAATTAAGAAATTCAAATAAAAACTTTTTATCATGGCTTTTACACAGTACGTGCAATAGAGGAATAAACTGTATTATCGGGTCGTTTCACCACGTCGAAGCAATAACTTAAAAAAAAGCATTTGAAGTGTCATATCATGCGTTAAGTCACAGCGTAAAGACCAAATTGCTGTTATTTCTCTTAAAGTTGTGTGAAAGGAAATTGTTCAAGCAAAACACTCGTGTTGAATTTATAAAAAAAGGCAAGTTTTACATTAAATCAACTATTTGTAGGTAGTTATTGATTACTATATATTGAATATGATAAGTTGTGTATTTTAAAAACTCTATTAGCTTTTAGAGATGTCCATAACAGCTTACAGACAGTTATGAATTTTCGAAGTTAACTGAGACTCATGGTTAATAAAAATTAATTTAAAAAATTATTAATACTCCTTAAGTTAAAGTGCATACAGCGAGACAAACATCGACGGGAGTAAAAATAATAATTGTAAAGAAACTAAGTTCTAATTAAGAATAAAACCCCTAGTTTTGAAAACTAGTAATATGGTTTTCATTAACGGTATTTGCTAATATGTTCAATATATTTATTTTAGTGTTTGTAATTGTTATCCTTATTATTATATTTTTATTATCAAGATTATTTTACCTTGTTATCATAGTGTACACATTTAAAACTACTTGTATCTTCTTATCTGGATGAACTTTGTGAAATACTATTGGAATTACGGCCAAAAACACCGCTGACAGCTAGGGTGCACAATTGCTGAAACAATGCACTCTTGTCTTTATAAACAAGATGGTAAGAACAGAATATCTAATTATCTATACTCAGTCGGTTAGATTTAGTCCTGAACTACATAAGTAGCTTGTTGCCTAGTGATTAAGGCACTCGAATCCCGTTACTGAACATACTTGTCCTTTTAGCTGTGAAGACATCAATCAAGATATTATGGTATTTCTCACTTTTCATTAGTAAAAGAGTAACTCAAGGATTGGCGGTGGGTGGTGCTGAATAGCTGCCTTCCACCTACTCGACGATATCAAAATTTGGGACAGCTATCGTGGATAGTCTTCGTGTAGCTTTCTTTGCACGAGATTAGACAAAAACAAGATAGTTTGCTTTAATCAGAAGTTAATATTAAGTAAACAAAGTGTACGTTGTTGACACTTACTCTCGAAACCATTGAAAACATTCAGATATAAAAAAAGATTTCTCAGCTAAAATAAATTGATCTTGAGTGTGAAAGGAAGTTTGTCTTGTACATTTTAGTTCACCCTGTACGTAATAATAACCAGAATGACAGGCTTGTAATACACAGTTTAATAATTGGTCTGAAAGAACACTTCAGAAAGTTTATATGGAATGAAAAGTGGCCAAACCTAATTACCTTAGTTTAATTAACAACTAAATATTTTAGTGGTATTCTTTATGCTGTCACTGACTTTTTAGGACTCTCTCTCTTGTCGAAATTTAGGTATAAAGACCAGGGAGGGTCAGGTTCATACTCACCTCTTGTCCCCCCCATACACTAGACAGCGGTAAGTCTTCGGATTTACAACGCTAAAATCAGGGGTTCGATTTTCGGTGGTCACAACTGATAGCCCAATGTGGCTTTGCTATAAGAAAAACACGTAACAACGTCTTTAGAGTGAACCATCTATTTTAGGACATGTGGAAGAACAAAGGCGCAATTCAAGAAAACCACGTGTGGCCTCCAAGTATTTTTAGTATTTGACATCCTTGTCCGTCAGAAAAGGTATACAAGCATTTGTATAAATATAGTGTAGCACAATCAGGGCTGTAGAACTTACCAGAAGTTTTATTAAGCCTATCTCGTCCGAAGTGTTCTACTAAACCCCCTATGAAACGGCAAGGATAACTAACACGTAACAAGGTTAGCGTCCAATCCTAAAAGTTATTTGAGTGTAAAATATGAAACTGTGTGTTAACGTTTCCACAGTAATACTCTAAAAAAATAAATAAACACAAGACAGAAAAACAACGAGAACAAATCTCAGTATTTAGACCGTGACAGACGACTGACGCACAATACCCTGGTGTCTAGACCGATAAGAAGAAATAAAGGGAAAACGTAATTAAATTCAGTAGAATTTATTTATTTTAGTAAATTAAAGGCCATTGATGCATTTTTTTATAAGAGCTTGGTAATTTTTAAGTTTATTTTAAAAATAATTCCGTACCACCAAATTAGCAAGAACGTATTCTGGTACACTCTTGTGTCAGGAAATCGAGTTAATTACAGAAATCGAACGAGCGAAGAAGTCGGTGATTGGTAAATCCTTGTACAAAATAGTCAGAAATTTATGAAAGTTGTTAAGGAAATGAATATACTATTTCCTTCAGAATACCTTTACAGTCTATGAGGTTAGTCCTGCTATGTTTCTTGTACGAAGGCGTTTGCTAATTAAAATACGTTTTCTGAGACAATTTTTTTATGTAATAAATGGGTCTCGTTTCAAAATCGTTGCTATATCTTTAGTCTTTCAGTTGAAAATTAGAACAAAAAAAAGCTAAGTTAATTGTGTAGTTAAACCTAAAGTAAACAATAAGGCAATAGATAAGTTCTCAATTTGATGTTTATTACATAAGAGCAAAGTACCTCGCCAAGAATTAAATTGACTGCTTTGTTTTGAAAGTCGTGTAAAAAAAACTAAAAACAAAAGTCAAGAAAAATGGCAGGTGACGCTCCATCTAACGGGAAACTAGAGAACTACAGATTGAAATTTGTTTTTGTTAATTAATTAATTCTTGGAATTCGTGGAACGAAATTGTTGCAATAATAAAATAAATCGTGATGTACATGCATGAAAAACAAAATATTATAACAGGACTCAATAAATGACTCGGACTAGTCCTATGATAGACTGTAGTTTTTTATAGGTGGTAATATGGTATATATAGTTAGGGTTCCAGACAGAGTTTCCGGTTTGTAAAAACCAGACTAAATTAATTCTCTAATCACCTTAGAAAATTGTGTAATTACATATAAAATATAAATTTTAAAGTAAAAGATGATTGGAGGTATGAAAAAGATAATACAATATACAGCAATATTTCTAGCTTTGAAATCAAGACTAGGATTTTTCTCGACAAACTGAAAATCCTTGGAATAGGTTTTCAATATTCTTCTGTATCGACCAAGTATAATATTACATCTTATAAAACCTAGTATTCTAGGAACAGACTTTTAATATTTTTCAATATCGACCAAGTGTAATAATACACCTCATAAAACCTAATATTCTTGGAATAGGTTCTCACTATTCTCTTGTGTTTTGGAATCAGACAATATTGGCTTCATCATTGGGTCTTCATCAGTGAATAACTGGCCTTCACAACGATTTGTGTTTTTGTTCATGGCAAGTAATTTAACTGTGATTGTTAAAAATTAATGGAAGGTAGCGTAATGTAAATATTGATAATTTAACAGCGATTGTTTCTAAGTTTACTTGTCTTTTATTGTCTAATTATAATCTGTATAAATGTAATAAAATGTTTGTTGTATTTTGCAAGGTCTGGATGGATCTCGACAACGAGTTGTATGATTAATGGGTTTATACAAATTTTCAGTTTTGCGTTTAAGCCTTTTTCCTCCTCCTCCTCCCCTTCCTGAAGAGTTCATTTTCACAAAATGTAGTACAGAGATTCATTTGGTGGAAGGGGAGATACGTATACATTTTCAGTTTTGTAGTTTTTATGGGCGTTTTCTTTCTTCGCCTCCTGTTAATAGTCTTTCACCAAATTTGGCAGGTCGGTTTTTAGGTCCATCTATAGGTATACGCAAATTTGCAGTTTCACATTCTGTGTTTTGCTCTTTCTTTGGGCGTTTTCGCGAATCTCACAATTACACACATGAGAAGCATTTTTTCATGTCCTTAAATAACCTTTCATTAATCATGAATTTATATGGCTTTTATCCAAAGGACGTACGTAGATATGAATTTAGGTAAAGAACAAAGATGAATTCGAGGTAAAAATGAATACTTTTTTTCATGTTGCTTAATGAAACTTGTGTAAATACAAAGGCACAGGAACACTGAGTAACATTAAATTATGTAAAACTATAACCCGTGTAACGAAACCCAAATTTCATATATTTATAAGACGAAAAGTTTATTGAATAAACCAGTCAATTTGTTTTGGCAAATAAATAAATTTTCAATGGTTTCGTCAAGATGTAGTTTTGAAACAGAAGAAAGATTACTGTTTACTATTGTTAACAAATACATTCCTTCCATCAAAATCCTGCTTGACCAAAAGTGGCAGATAATTAGCAAGATGAGAACAATGGAAACATAAAATTGTTCCGGTACGGCCAAGCTATATTTAACATGTAAAAAGAGGACAGACATCTTTTTACTGGAACCACTATATGTTACTGAACGTACATGTTCTCTTAATTACGGGCAAAGTAAAATGAAATATTAATTGTAGAGTAATCCTACTCACCAATAGCATATGTTGAATTAACATCGAGTTGGTTCATATGGTCAACTAATCTGAATTCCCTTGCATCATCAAATATCATTACAAACTGGACATCTGTAAATACCAATTTCATTCCAAACTGGACCTCGTGTAAATACCGATACAATTCCAAACTGAATACATCCTATAAGTACCAGTTAAACGTTGAATAACAAAGTTATAATACTCTTCATGTAAGGAAAGAAAATTAAAACTTATATTTAAATTCAAATAACATAATTAAAGCCTATGCGTCTGATAACGGTAGTAATACCTTATAATGTTAGAATTCGGATTTCGATACCCGCGGTTTGCAGAATACATACATTCTATTGTTTGGCTCAGAGAGAATTTGTAGGGACGAGAGTATAAACGGGTACGGGATTGTAGGGGTGATGCAGGTGGATGTTAGGTTATTATTTGGTATAGGTATAAAGGTTCCTTTATATTGGTTTTAGTTGTTGTATAAGTAAGACTTCTTTGATTTTGCGTTTGTTTATATTTGTTTCCCTACTTAGTATCTGAGTGTTTTCTATGGTTATGTTGTGTTTATTTGATTTGCAGTGTTCAATAACATGTGAAGGTGTTTTTGTGATATTTGAATCCGGTTTTCATTTTGCTGCTTGTTTCTCCGATATAGAAATTGTGGTAGTTGTTGCATTGTATTTTATAAATTATGTTGGTGTTGTGTTTGTCAGTGTAGTTTTTATATAGTATGGACTTTAGTTTTGCACCTGGTTTTTGAATAAATTTGGTGTTTACTGGAATGTTGTGTTTTAAGTTTTTCTCAAATATTGGTTATTTTTTTCACTGATGTCGGGAACATATGGTATGCAACAGTATAAGGTTTTGTAGTTTGTTGTATCTTGATCAAGAATTAAGCAACGTCGCTTATCGTCCTGCCGTTATTAAAAAAATAATAATACATAGAAGAAACTGCCAAGGGGTCTGTAAGATTTGTTTTGGAAGAAGAGATCTCTAATGAGTACGACCCACACGCAGTGAAATATGAATTAGAAGCAAATATGAATACCTAAATCCAGTGTCCCGTATTTCAACCACCTTTTGTCGCCTGCAGCAAATTGTTGGAATGTGGTTGCGCCAAGTGAAAAACAGGAAGAAAAAATATATAGGTTGATTTGGGGTGGTCAGTAGTTAGTAAAAGGTATCTCTCGAAAATGGCTGTATTGCCTTGAAACATTGCAAAAGATTAATCGATATCGTATTAAATGTCTAATGACAAAGTTATAACACACCGAACAAAAGAGAAAAAAATTATCATTTCATTTAAATTTAAATAACATAATTAAGGCCCTTGATCACTCATAGTTAGCTACCATAACTTGATTCGTCCATTTATCCATAAGGACCTTTAATACCTGCAGATCAAGGGAGAGTTAAAAAGAGAGTTTGTGGAGATGGTGCAGAACTGGAAAGAATCGGAGAGAGAAAAGAGAAATTTTCGAAGAAACATATATTTGTTTGCTTCTGTATTAACATGTTTCGTATGGTTGAAGTAATGCGTTTACTCGCACGTGTAACCCAGTACTAAGTTAGTATGTGAAGACTATATAACGTGTGTGTGTTCTTATAGCAAAGTCACATCGGGCAATCTGCTGAGCCTACCGAGGGGAATCGTACCACCGATTTTAGCGTTGTAAATCCGTAGACTTGTCGCTGTATTAGCGGGGGAAACTATTTTACTCCTATAAACAGATTTAAATTCAGAATAGTTACGACTTTAGTATCTTGTGTAAGTGCATGCAAATTTTTAGTGCTATCATATACAAACTTTCATAAAAATTAAATATAATGAATGCTGTTTTAGAGTCGCTCTCTGGGCCCGGCATGGCCAAGTGGTTAAGGCGTTCGATTCGTAATCTGAGGATTGCGAGTTCGAATCCCGTTCACACCAAACATGTACGCTTTTTCAGTTGTGGGGGCGTTATTATATAATGGTCAATCCCACCATTCGTTGGTAAAAGAGTAGCCCAAGAGTTGATGATGAGTGGCCGCCTTCCCTCTAGTTTTACATTGATAAATTAGGAACGGCTAGCGCAGATAGCCCTCGTGTAGCTTTGTGCGAAATGCAAAAACAAACAGACAGACTCGTTCTCTGCTCACCTTAGGATGATCCGTAATCTTGTTAGGTTAGTAATAGTTAGCTTAAGAATTATTTGAACAGTTCTGTAGGCACTTGCTTGATTTTCAACTCCATTATAAGTGTGCAGTATGAGAAATCAACTTTTAAAAGAAAATGAAGCTAAAATAGTTTGACAATATTTGTTTCTGTCATTGTCCTGTCTTAGCTCGTGCGTTTTACACCTCATTGATACTGACTGCTTTCCGTTTATTTTTACTAAATTGATGCTCCCTGGTGGCTAAACAGTAACTATGAGGACTTACCTGATTTCAGTATCTTGACTGACACAGTAGATATTTCTCACTGCATATTTTTGCGCTTTATATGATCAAACAAATGAACGAAGTATATCGATACTGTAAGCTCTCTGCCATCTTGTCTGTTGCGTTTTTATTCCACAGACTTTCTATTGTCTTGTCTATTGTGTTTTATAATACATTAATACAGACCGTGTACCATTTTATCATTTAAAATGTGTTTTGTAATACAGTGCCATTAGAATTTCCGGACACGCTCAACCGTACGTCTTTTAACCAAAAGCGAGTCAAGAGACAAATTCCAGAAGCTGTCTGGCCCGAAGTCTTATTGGTTGTTGATTACGACACGTTTAAAGTTCATGGTCACAACAACAGGGATATCAAGAGATATTATGTCAGCTTTTGGAATGGGGTAAGTTTTGTTACAAACGCATAGTAATGGTTTTATATATACATGGGTAATGTGTAAGTGTCGTTCTCTCCAATCAAAGACCACGTTAAAGTCTGCAGAGGATAATGTAAACAGTTTAATACAAATTAAATCGGTGGGACTACTTTTTTATTTTTTATAGGTCAGGAATTGTTGAACACATAGCATCACGTTCGAATGGACAAAACAATGACTTTTTTAATAATCTGCCCTGATTTTTGGTAAATATTATTAAAAGTCTGCACGTAAATCAGGTATATTGAAAACAGTAGATAAAAATAGGATTCTCGTTTTTAGAAGCTCAAATAACAAGTTTAACCAGTTTTACCTCTTTGCAGTGAAGTTTAGGGATGAAATAATTTAATGTGTGGGGTCGCGTCTGTTTTACTACAACTGTTGAGTTTGTATTGTCAAGTTTGTGAGAGGTCACGTGGTGCAATAGGACTCGCAGGTAACTGATATATTCAACGCCCTTCAATACGAAACGAACTAGAAGTGAGAAACTCGAATTAGGAAATTTGATACGAGCAGCGAGGAATAGAGAAAAAAAATGAAGACGAGTAAAAGTCGATTATTAGAATTAGGATCATGGTTTATTGATTGGCAAATGACATCATGGTTTACTGATTGACAAATGACATCATGGTTTATTGATTGACAAATGACATCATGGTTTATTGATTGGCAAATGACATCATGGTTTACTGATTGACAAATGACATCATGGTTTATTGATTGGCAAATGACATCATGGTTTATTGATTGGCAAATGACATCATGATTTATTGATTGACATGCGTCCTTTTTAAAAAACAGTAGGGTTTTAAATCATTACAGCTGTGATCTATTAAAACATAAAGCCTCTTGGAAATTAATTCGAATGTCTCGTGCCGCGAGTGAGAGCACCAATGAGTATAGTCAGTTTTCGTTACAGCACGATATAAGTATATGAAAACGCTTCACAAACTTACAAAAGTAGAAGATTTTAATTGGCCGTGCTTAAAAGCAATGCAGATTTGCGTCTTCCTACTAAAAAAAACAAAAAAGGAAAGTTAGTTTTAAACATTATATTCGACTGAAATTTTGGTCGATTTATTGGACAATATTTATGATATTAATGATGATTGTTAACGTTATCTCTCTGGTGAAAATCATCTTTGTCAGAAATAACTGTTATGTTCGTTTATTTCCTCCCTTTGCCCTCTTAGACAAGTAAAACAACTCTTAAGGTCCATATTGTCATAAAATGGTGTATGCATAATTACGAGAGCGAACTATTTTACATTCCTTACCCGGAAACCACTTTCGATAGCAGATGAAATGTGGTGTATGCAAAAAGAACAGTCTATCGGAAGCCAGTGTAGCTAATACTATAGTACAGTTAAATTAAATATATCTCTCTGTGACGTTCCTTCGATTGTTTTAGATTGTAAAAACTGTGTACTGAAAGTTGGTTATCGACGTAGACGTTTCCACACGAATGGATTATTCACATTTGCCAACTGAATTTCGTGACATGAATGAAGAGATTGGATGATGGGTAATTTTGTTTCTAAGAAGGTGGTGTTCCACCGTAAACACGACTAGTTATGAAAATCAGTGTTATTAGCTCACTTTAAACTGTGGGTACGTTATTAGAGTGACAGTCAATCCCTCAACAAGAATGATGTGTGGTTATCTGTCTTCTCTCTCTGACCAGTAGTTCAAAATTAGGCATGACGGCAGATAACCTTAGTAGCTTTGCTATAAATACAAATCTAAGTTGGTATGAATAATATAAAAAAGCAACAACTGAAACGTTAATAGCCTAATACCGTGGTTTATTTGAATTCATGGAAGGTGATGAGAGAGGGGTGGGGTGCTTCATTTTTCTTGAGGAGTAAAGCAGAACATAAATCAGGCAGAATACCCCAGTCCTGTTACTAAGTGCATTAGCTGTTTTCTTATGCTTAACAACTGATATTAGTTTTATTAAATTAATTGAAAAATGACGGATGTAGTTAGAAATTGGTTCCGGCATGGTCATGTGGTTAAGGTGCTCGATTCGTAATCAGAGGGTCACGGATTCGAATCCCCGTCACACCAAACATGCTTGCCCTTCCAGCCGTGGGGGCGTTATAATATAACAGCCAATTCCACTACTCATTTGCAAAATTGGGGGTGGGTGGTGATGACTAGCTGCCTTCCCTCTAGTCTTACACTGCTAAATAAGGGACGGCTAGCAAGATAGCCCTCAAGTAGCTTTGCGTGAAATTCAAAACAAATAATTTAGAAATTTGATTACTCAAATTTTAACACCATCGAATATTAACGATTTTTTATGATAATATTTTAAAACGCTTTCATAGTCTTTGTGTTTAATTATATAAGTGTAAGGATATGACTTTACATTTTTGTTGCTTCGGGATACAGTTTTAAAGTTATTGGTGGACTCTTTTTATGTGTTTTCGTTGTGTTAAGAACTTAAAGTACTTTCAACATCGTCTAGAACAAACTTTTACTGAGTACCTAATCCTAACCAACTGATGTAATAATTCTTTCGTTTTCTTATATTCACTGTTAAAATAAAATATCGTAATTTTTCCAAGAAACGTTTTTTAGTGAAATAAATACTTTTACATATCTGTTGAGAAAATTGTTTTAAAAAAGACTACGTGCATGTATATATTTAAAAACTGTAATTCTTTGGCTAATCTTTTCTAATTTAGGTGGATCTACGTTATAAGATCATATCCAACCCTAAAATCCGTGTGAGTTTAGCAGGAATGATCGTTGGGAAGGTAAGTTGGCAACTTTTGCAAATTATGTCTAAATTATGTTATTAATAATTTAATTTGCTGAATGAAATATTAATAAACGTTCTCTGACAATTTGCAGGAAAAGACCTTGCATGTTTTGTTGTGTTTTGTCGCGATCAGAGATAAAAAGAAGTTAAAACTGGCGAGATATTTTAGAATGTGTAATCAAAGTTTAAATCACATGGTTATATGCCAATTCTCCACTACTTTAGAGAGGGTGACTACCTTTTACTAGCAGCTCTCAGGACAACTCTTCCTGTATCTCTACAACTATTTTTTTTTCGTGTGGGTGGAGGCTTTGTGTATTATAATGAGTTCAGTAGATATGTAGACTGGGACTCTGGAATAACGTATTTAGCGAAAAATACGAAAAACACATAGATTATAAAGGTCTACTATATATATTTGCTATTAAGAAGTTTAAATCAAAATAACAAAAATAACGAACAAGCTCGTATTCCGAAAGTCTGTGTGTGCTTGTAATGTGATAGTCGTGAAAAATTAACTTTTAATGCCTGTGGTTAACGGGTTTGTGTTTGTTATATAATATCCACAGTGTGCAATATTCAATTTTCAGGCCTCTTATTGTGAATGTGAGAAAATCTATCATTAGATAATGGCCCAATTTTAGTAAGTAAAGAAATACACGTCGCGTATGAATATATTTTTTCATCCATAACTTGCGTTTCTTTTTAATCTGCTACGGCATGGAATGATCGTTCTTTCAGCCTTTTGGGTGTTACAATGTTGTGGTGAGCCCTACTATTCGTTGAAAAAGTAAATGTTAAAATGGGATTTAGAAGCAATTTTAAAATTAGGGAGGAAATATAATATTCTGAGCGGAAACAAAGTTTTAAACAATGAAACAGATGGAAAACGAAACTCATTACAAACTTCAAAATGTTCACATATCAAGGAATCAAAAGTATGTTAAAACATGCTTGAATCTGAAAAAAAAAAATGATGTTTATATGACTACTAAAATCAGGGGTTCGATCCATCTCGGTAGACTTAGCAGATAGCTCGATGTTGCTTTGCTACAAGAAATCACACAAACACACTTACTAAAAACGCACCCAAAATCTTTCATCAATATTATTTAATATCATGAGTTGAGGAAACGTAATGGCTCGTGATAGCACATGCTTTGTAGTGTAACGTAATTCAGATGGTTTGAAGGCCCGGTATGGCCAGGTACTTAAGGCGCTCGACTCGTAATTTGAGGGTCGCTGGTTTGAATCTCCATCACACGAAACATGCTCGCCATTTTCAGCGGTGGGGACGTTACAATGTTACGGCCAATCCCACTATTTGCTGGTAAAAGAGTAGCTCAAGAGTTGGTGGTGGGAGCTGATGAATAGCTGCCTTCCTTCTAGTTTTACACTGTTAAATTAGGAATGGCTAGCGCAGATAGCCCTCGTAGCTTTGCGCGAAATTCAAAAACAAACAGATGGTTTGATACGTTGAAATTCTAACCTTATGTATTTTGATACGTATATATGGTACAATATAATGTGATGAGGTCCACATATAGAGTAATTTAATTATTACAAACATATAAAGTTCATTTGTGTAGCGTTCAAATAAAGCAACAAATTGTGATATTTTGTTTTCACGCAGTTTTTATTGTATAATTGCTCATGCTTAACACACTGACATTCTCGCGAGCCACACAAATAAAGTAAAATATAATCAATAATATATGCATACAAAATAAAATGTAATGTACTAAACCACAGAGAGCTGATTAAAACGATTTTGAGTATGAAAATCAGTAAATCGCCCAATATAAAACTACGGTGGAATGGAGTTTATCAGAACTACATTTTGACATTGCCTGCATTGTTTGACATTTTATAGACGGTATGATGATTGGTATGTCTCTTGAGCTTAATGATATTGGAAAACAAAATAATTTGGATCAATTTGAGGACCAGAACCATCTAGAATGAGACATGTATGAACTCCTCTCCTAGTTGCTGAGAGTTGTGTATTGAGACAGATTAACTTTCATAAGCACAAGTATGAACATCAAAACATCTTAACGTGTTACAGGAAGTTGTATTAGACATAATTAACAAGAATATTCATCTGGAAATGAAGTCAACAGGGTGTGGGTTGATATAGATACGTTTCCTAGTTCCATCTTTTGTTCGACCATTGCATACGTCGATAAGTTGGAGAAAAAACAGGTTTAATGCATTTCTATACAAGGAAATAAAACAATAACTTTCAAGTCGATTATGGATTTCTTTGTGGTTGGAATGCTGAAAGGGCTTCAGGAAGCGACACTAGATGAATTATGGAAAGCAACACGTTTGAATAATATGCACGACAGCCTTATCCCCGAGCTTTTTGCAATGGAAACTACGTCGCAGGGCTATTTTCAAAGTGCACTGTCGTCAGATAGAACGTGGCCAGACATGGTGACACGGACTGTAACAATTTCGTGAGGCTTGCTCGTTTGTTTGTTTTTGAATTTTGCGCAAAGCTACACGAGGGCTATTTGCGTTAGCCTTCTCTAATTTAGCAGTGATGGAAGGCAGCTAATTATGACAGCCCACCGACAACTCTTGGGCTACTCTTTTACTAACGAATAGTGGGATTGACCGTCACATTATAACGCTCCCACGCCTGAAAGGGCGAGCATGTTTGGTGTGAAGGGGATTCAAACCCAAGACCCTCGGATTACGAGTCGAGTGCCTTAACCACCAGGTCATACCGGGCTTTAGTGTGGCTCCAAATCATGTTAATATGATGTACGTAACTTCCGTGTGTATGTAAAGTGAAACGAGTGTGTTAATATGTACACAGCTTCACACGACTTAAAGCGTAAAATCCAACTTTGTGTGCAGTTTAAACGGTTGAAATGATTGTCATTAATAGCAGCAGATGAACATGGTATCTTGTAGCATTACTGCTTAGTGCAGTGAACCCGTAAATTCACGTGTAAAGTTGAAGATATTTCTTATGACTGAAGGGTTCAAACTATTCTGTCATATGTTAAATTTATAGAGGACATCAATCCCCCACAGTTTTACTTGATAAAATGAACTTCAATGGTAAGTTAAAGACAATTTAAAATTCAGAGTCTCGCTACCTTTTAAACTTTATCCAATTAAGTCAGTCATTCTCTTTGTTTCAGTATATAAGCCTCCATGAAAAATAAATTACAAGAGCAATATGTGGTTAGGAACATTTCAGTATTCATTATAAGAAGTAATTCATTGTTATTAAAATATCCATAATATATTTTTTTATATGTATAACTACGGTACTGTAGGATAGAGATGCCACGCCCTATCTTGAAGAAAACAGACTCAAATCTCCAAACAATGATGCAATAGATGCTGCGGGTGCTTTGACAGATTTGGGGAAGTACTTATATCGAGAAGATAGATTACCAACATACGATGTGGCTGTCGTTATCACAAAACTCGATATGTGTCGTAGGCGGTTTGAAGGCGGACGGTGTAACAGAGGAACAGCAGGTAAGTGACTAGATTACTGACTTAGGACGTTACTGTCGTTATCACAAAACTGAATGTGTCGTCGTTTGATGATGTAACAGCAAGTAAGTTGAGTAGATTACTGACTTACTGTGTATCTGTTATTATGAAAAAACAACAAAGTTATTCTGAAAGGATAGTAACTACTAATAACTTCTCCTCTAGGTTTTGCTTACGTAGGGGGCGCTTGTGTCGTGAACAAGAGGTTGGAGAAAGTAAACAGTGTCGCCATTATAGAAGACAGTGGAGGGTTTAGTGGTATCATTGTGGCTGCTCACGAGCTTGGACATTTGTAAGTATCAACCATTACAACGGCATTATGGTATAGATACATGAAATACTACATAGAAATTAATTTTCGGTATAGTAGATACAGGTGCTGTATGGATTCATTTACTGATACGAAACTGTTTCCTTTAACATGTCATGTTAAACGAGTAAGCGAAACATGAATTTTTAATCCATTACCAAGGCTAATGGTTTTCTGGTAAATAGTTCCACTCAAGATTAATTTTCACAGGGTTTTTATTATCTTAGAAAAATTTTAATTTCTTTTGGTACAGTTTTGGCGCTATATCAAATGTATATTTACCATACCTGTTTATGTTCCTATGCAAGAAGCATTTTCAGGTTTACATCTTCAGATGACATTGAGTAGTTGAACAAGAGGAAATCAAAACAACTTTGTCCATTGATGTTATTGTCATCTTTTCATCTACACAGTACTTCCCAAACTAAAACTTTCTCCTATAATATTCCTTCAAAACTTTAAGTATTTTCTTGCAGATATCACTAAGGTCCCAAACTCAACTTCTCTCTTGTAAATACCAGTTTCATTCCAAACTGTACCTCTCCTGTAAAGACCAGTTTCATTACAAACTGTAACTCTCCTGTAAATACCAGTTTCATTCCAAACTGTACCTCTCCTGTAAATACCAGTTTCATTATAAACTGTACCTCTCCTGTAAATACCAATTTCATTACAAACTGAACCTCTCCTGTAAATGTGAATTTCGTTCCAAACTCGACCTCTCCTGTAAATACCAATTTCATTACAAACTGGACCTCTCCTGTAAATACCACTTTCGTTACAAACTGGACCTCTCCTGTAAATACCATTTCGATACAAACTGTACCTCTCCTGTAAATACCAATTTCATTACAAACTGGACCTCTCCTGTAAATACCCATTTCATTACAAACTGAACCTCTCCTGTAAATGTGAATTTCGTTTCAAACTCGATCTCTCCTGTAAATGTGAATTACGTTCCAAACTCGACCTCTCCTGTAAATGTAAAATTCGTTACAAACTCGACCTCTCCTGTAAATACCCATTTCATTACAAACTGTACCTCTCCTGTAAATACCCATTTCATTACAAACTGTACCTCTCCTGTAAATACCAATTTCGTTACAAACTGTACCTCTTCTGTAAATACCCATTTCATTACAAACTGTACCTCTCCTGTAAATACCCATTTCATTACAAACTGTACCTCTTCTGTAAATGTGAATTTCGTTTCAAACTCGATCTCTCCTGTAAATGTGAATTACGTTCCAAACTCGACCTCTCCTGTAAATACCCATTTCATTACAAACTGTACCTCTCCTGTAAATACCCATTTCATTACAAATTGTACCTCTCCTGTAAATACCAATTTCATTACAAACTGTACCTCTCCTGTAAATACCCATTTCATTACAAACTGAACCTCTCCTGTAAATGTGAATTTCGTTCCAAACTCGACCTCTCCTGTAAATGTAAAATTCGTTACAAACTCGACCTCTCCTGTAAATACCCATTTCATTACAAACTGAACCTCTCCTGTAAATGTGAATTTCGTTTCAAACTCGATCTCTCCTGTAAATGTGAATTACGTTCCAAACTCGACCTCTCCTGTAAATGTAAAATTCGTTACAAACTGTACCTCTCCTGTAAATACCCATTTCATTACAAACTGTACCTCTCCTGTAAATACCAATTTCATTACAAACTGAACCTCTCCTGTAAATACCAATTTCGTTACAAACTGTACCTCTCCTGTAAATACCAATTTCATTACAAACTGAACCTCTCCTGTAAATGTGAATTTCGTTCCAAACTCGACCTCTCCTGTAAATACCAATTTCATTACAAACTGGACCTCTCCTGTAAATACCACTTTCGTTACAAACTGGACCTCTCCTGTAAATACCATTTCGATACAAACTGTACCTCTCCTGTAAATACCAAT
This sequence comes from Tachypleus tridentatus, assembly GCF_004210375.1. Lineage (NCBI taxonomy): Eukaryota > Metazoa > Arthropoda > Merostomata > Xiphosura > Limulidae > Tachypleus > Tachypleus tridentatus. The sequence continues at coordinate 193,231,811 of NC_134837.1, read as the reverse complement.
TTCATTACAAACTGGACCTCTCCTGTAAATACCCATTTCATTACAAACTGAACCTCTCCTGTAAATGTGAATTTCGTTTCAAACTCGATCTCTCCTGTAAATGTGAATTACGTTCCAAACTCGACCTCTCCTGTAAATGTAAAATTCGTTACAAACTCGACCTCTCCTGTAAATACCCATTTCATTACAAACTGTACCTCTCCTGTAAATACCCATTTCATTACAAACTGTACCTCTCCTGTAAATACCAATTTCGTTACAAACTGTACCTCTTCTGTAAATACCCATTTCATTACAAACTGTACCTCTCCTGTAAATACCCATTTCATTACAAACTGTACCTCTTCTGTAAATGTGAATTTCGTTTCAAACTCGATCTCTCCTGTAAATGTGAATTACGTTCCAAACTCGACCTCTCCTGTAAATACCCATTTCATTACAAACTGTACCTCTCCTGTAAATACCCATTTCATTACAAACTGTACCTCTCCTGTAAATACCAATTTCATTACAAACTGTACCTCTCCTGTAAATACCCATTTCATTACAAACTGAACCTCTCCTGTAAATGTGAATTTCGTTCCAAACTCGACCTCTCCTGTAAATGTAAAATTCGTTACAAACTCGACCTCTCCTGTAAATACCCATTTCATTACAAACTGAACCTCTCCTGTAAATGTGAATTTCGTTTCAAACTCGATCTCTCCTGTAAATGTGAATTACGTTCCAAACTCGACCTCTCCTGTAAATGTAAAATTCGTTACAAACTGTACCTCTCCTGTAAATACCCATTTCATTACAAACTGGACCTCTCCTGTAAATACCAATTTCGTTACAAACTGAACCTCTCCTGTAAATACCAATTTCATTACAAACTGTACCTCTCCTGTAAATACCCATTTCGTTACAAACTGTACCTCTCCTGTAAATACCCATTTCATTACAAACTGAACCTCTCCTGTAAATACCAATTTCATTACAAACTGGACCTCTCCTGTAAATACCAATTTCATTACAAACTGGACCTCTCCTGTAAATACCAATTTCATTACAAACTGGACCTCTCCTGTAAATACCAATTTCATTACAAACTCGACCTCTCCTGTAAATGTGAATTTCGTTCCAAACTGGACCTCTCCTGTAAATGTCAATTTCATTCCAAACTCGACCTCTACTGTAAATGTGAATTTCGTTCCAAACTGAACCTCTTCTGTAAATATGAATTTCGTTCCAAACTCGACCTCTCCTGTAAATACCAATTTCATTCCAAACTGTATCTCTCCTGTAGATACCAATTTTATTCTCTAAAAATTCAACCTTTCTTTTGACTTTATTTACTTCTATGTAGAAACAGTTCTACAGAAATTAACTGGTATCTCAAATTAAACGAGTGAAAAAAAGATTTTCCTAATATTTATATAATTTCATTTCAATAGTCAACTTGCTGGAAGTAATTTTATAATCGTGAATCTTGGAAAGCAAGTGATATGTAGATAAAAAACTGAGATAAGTTGTGAAATTTTCATAGGCACCTAATCACAAGTTCAATTATTGAAACTACTTTTCTCAAGAACGTTTCATTATTGCGTATTTCAATGTGAAAGTGAACTTCCAACCCTAAGGTTAGGCTGCGTACATGACGGGTCTCCGCCCCCCAGTTACTTGGGTGGACCAGGAGCTACACGATGTCCTTGGGAAGATGGATTCATCATGAGTGACCTCCGTCATACCGAGAGAGGATTCAGATGGTCGAGGTGTAGTTTAGATCAATTCAAACACTTTCTTAGGTGAGTGTTCTCTTCTATCCTGTTGAACATATTTTTCTATTTTCATATTTTTAGATGTAGAGTATTACAGATAATCACTGATGGGAAACTTTGTAAATTTAAAATGCCATAAAGTTAAAAAACAGTGATTTGAACAATTTCTAAACTGAATTACAAAAGTAAATCTATCTCTTTTGGTACTTGTACTGAGGAAACATTTCAAACCATGTCTTCAGATCCACGACGAACAACTTGTATTAGATGAGGATATTCATAAACTAAATATAATTAGAAATGAGAACGTTCAGCTACTGTACCTAGTTAAAAGTACATTTGTCTTCGTTATTGTTTGTTAACTTTGCAGTATAAAGCTATTACAACAAAAATAAATTTTGTGGAGGAGTGATTAATAGTTTCATTACATATTGAGGCTAAGAAATGTACCTAATTAACTAATTATACTACCTGTGCCCAACTGTTTAGCATGTGGAACCAAGAACCTTGTTATGGTTCAATTGTTGTAAAATTGTGCTTCATAGTTTGGAGTCTCGGGGACATCATAATATTGATGGTAATATTTGTCTATTCAGGATAAGTGTATCTCAAGAGATGGTGGTGGAAGTGGTGTAATTAGCTACTTTCTTTTTAGTAGGTTACGTCAAAATACAGAAATTGTAATTACAAAGTAACGCTATACATTTGATAGTAAATTTAGAATTTAGTTCTGTATTATGAAGAATTTTCTGACCTGTTTGTTAATTATTTGACGTGACTATATCTCATGGGTGGCAAAATTTGATTAACATAAGAGCCACATACGATAAACTTCTAATGTTTGAGAGCCACAAGACATGAACAAATATTACACACACGTTTTTATTGTTACATGTACATTTTGTTACATAAATTGTGTATAAATATTAAGAAATACATGTACGTAATAATATTTATTCATGTATGTAGTTTTTAAACTATTAATTTATATTAGTTTTAATAATCGCAAAGTACACATATATATACCAAATGTTTTCAAAATCCTGGATGATTATTGTTTTAACTACATTGAGAGTATTTAATGCGGTAATGAACTACGGAAACATCTGAGAAAAATATGCAAATCTGCATTTCATTAACATTAAATGAGACTGCCAAAAATAAAGATAAAAGGGGTAAAAGCAGATTTTTTAATGATATTTATTTGTCTTAGTAAATATCTGGTTAAAACATGGAGGAAAATATGTAAAACAATAAAATTAGAGATAGTTTAATCAGATACCAACTTACAAAATTCTAGTCTTATCATAATATTCTTCTGACACAAACAGATATTGATACAATTATCAGGCTATTTACTGCTAGTAGAGGTCTTGTGAGTTACATCTTGGTTGTGCGTCGTTGAAATTCCTGCTGATATGTCGTCAAGATTGTACGAATTAACTCCATCAGGTGTTGATTTGTAAGGATTACACAATGCTTCGACTTCACAAAGTGCATTACAGACTACAGTGATTCACAGCAGTATGTTGTGCTGAAAATTGAGATGAGTCGCACACTGGTTTTCTTCAGTTCAGGATATTTTATTTCTGGAACTTGCTTCCGGAACTCAGTTGTGGAATGGGATTTATGGATCATCTTTAGACCCAGGTCCTCCTGTAGTTCTATTAGATCTATTTCTACAGCAGATGATTCTGTAACCAAAAGTTCGAGAATTGGACAACCATCTGGCTGCCAGGTGTTCACGATGAATAATGCAATGAACAGGGAGAAACTCTAAAAAGCTGGGATCACTTTTCATAAGTGCAATTAATCTTGCATTTTTCCCCATCATTACAGGTGCTCCATCTGTTGCAACACTGACGAGTTTATCCTGTGAAATATCAGCATTTGTTAACGCTCTGTCAAGTGCATTTTAGTGTAAACTCCACGAGTTGTTTCTTTTAGTGCTACAAAATCCAATATCTGTCCTTCCACAGTTACATCAGAGGAAACATAACGAACAAATACCGTCAGTAGTGGGTTGTCTTGTATGTTTGTAGATTCGTCAAGGGCTAAGCTAAATGTAAGGGAATTCTTTAAATAATTTGCATTTTGCCTGCAACATCAGCACTGATCTGGTAGATACATCTCTCTGTAGTGTGGTGTGAAGTTGGTGTTTGTGCTATTGGTCACTGAAGTTTTGTGTTATTTGGATCTAACACTGCAACAACTTCAGCTAATTATTCTTCTTAACAAATTCACCTTCAGAATATGAGCATTTAGCACGAATAATATTTCATGATATAACAAAACTAGCTTTAGTCGTTGTATCAACTTCCTTAATGAACGTTGTCAACAGTGTCTACTTGCTATTTAGTGATGATTTTAACACAGTTAACTTGTTTTCCGTAAATCTGATTTAGGTGGATAATCAGACGAAACGTTTTTGTGATTGATTTTATAGCAACGTTTCAAATTACTAGTTTTGTAATGACTGAGTAACACATTATAGATAAGACACAAAGGTTTATCTCCTTTAACAGTGAATGCAAAATCTTTCTCCTACTCTGACCTAAAATTTCTGTTTTCGTTTTCACACTTTTGCTTCTTACAATTTGATGATGCCATCTTCCTTCACAAAATTTTCACAGACACTTCTAAAAAAATTAAAGTGAAAAGAAACAATAAACTCCAACATGCGCAATGCAACCAAACTCTACAGCGCCCAGTATTACACTAACACTGCTAATTTTACTGCCCGCAACACAGCCACACAAGCCACATTCACGTGATTGCAAGCCACGCCTACTAAAACTAATATTGTAAGCATCAGCTTGTACGATTACTGATTCTCCATCACAATTCCTCTGTAATCCTTGCTTGTACTATTATCACTTCTACAGTACTATTCCTCTGTAATCCTTGCTTGTATGATTACTGATTCTCCAGTACAATTCCTCTGTAATTCTTGCTGATCCGAAATTTCTTTAATCCCTGACTCAATCTAGCATTGAAATTAGGATTTAAATTATTAAGTATATTTACTCACCATGAACATTAAACTTACGTTTTAATCCGGTGGACTCTCACTTTACACCCGGTAAATAATTATAAAGCTTGAAAATTTTTATTAACCTTTTATATTAATTGTAATACAAAAAAGGAACTCAGCCAACATATTTTCACGAGCCACACATTATACGTCAAAGAGCCGCATGTGGTTCGCGAGCCTCGGTTTGGCCACCCCTGCTATATCTGTTTTCTTTCAATACAATCGCTTTATTATATGATGTAGTATGAGTTCACTTAAGTGGTAGATTAACACACACACACAAGACATCAATTGTATGACATGTCTCAATATCACACCAGGGGTAGATTGACATACAGACGAAAAGGTTAGTATCACAAAAAGTTATTAATATGTCATGATCTGACTACATACTAGATGATAGAATGACACACACACACACACACACGACTACAGTATCATAACAAGTTGTTGATATGTCATAATCTGATTACACACTAGATGATAGACTGACACACAAGACAACATTATCATAACAGTTTGTTGATATGTCATGATCTGATTACATACTAAATATTATTTATTTCAGGAAAGAGTAAGACCCTATAGCATTTACAGATCTTGAGCAAAATGTTTCTTATTGGACATAACCAGAACTCCCAGTTTTATGTGTATAATGTAAAACTCTTGAATAATAATTATAAACAACAACAACACGTAAATAATTTAATATATTTTTTTTATTACTGTTTTCACATGCTGTTTACATCACACGAAGAAATAAAGTTTGAGCTTAATTTTCTGTGTCCATTAATTAACTTTTGTTTTTTACAGTGGAGATACAGCTAGTTGTTTGTATAATTTTCCTCATGAAAAAGAATTTTTACCTCGTGTTCTGCCTGGGTCACTACTGTCTCTAGATGAGCAATGTAAACTGGACAGAGGGACCACTGCTTGTTTTGTAAGTAAGCACCATCTATAAAACCCTCAAAAGCAAATGGTCTGAAGTTGTATATAATGTTGTAACAAAAATAAATGGTTGTGTATATCAGTTTGTAAAACTGATAACCAAATATAAATGGTTGTGTGTTTCAACTTGTGAAATTGATAACCCAAAATAAATTGTTGTGTGTGACAGTTTATGAAATTGACATCGATTTGATTTGATATAAATTGGAAATTAACCAATATGAATTTTCACGATTCATACTTCAAGTTTTCGTGCCATTAGTTTCCAATATCTGTATTTCGAATTTTATTTTGTGGATTATTCGCCTTAAGTACAAACGTGTTGTCTCGTGTATTTTTTGAAGCAACAAGGTATTTTATCTTGGAGTAGGACAGCTTACTATAATAAGAAATAATTTAACAAAGTATTATAAACCTTTATAAATAGTTGGTTTAGCTTTAGCTACTACCTATTTACGATTCAAGCTAATATTTAAGACTGTTATTTATTATTTATTCTTAATATAATAGTAAAACGTTCATAATTATTATATTTTTGCTTTTAAAATGAAAATATACACCAAGTCATTAAAATATAATTAGAATTTAATTAAAAACATGTAATACCATTAAAATAAAAAACACCTAATATCTGTCATTTTCGTCTGGATCTTTATTTTTAAGAACGTGTTTTACTTGTCGAAGAAAAAGGGGGCGACCTTATCTCTAAACAGCTCAATTTTGAACGCTTACATCATTCACATTAAAATCATCGTTGTAAAAAATGAATGTCCCGCCAAAAATAGTTTCGTTACAAAAATAAGTGGCGTATTTAGGTAGGGGCTAAAAGGAGCTCTCAGCCACAGGGTTAACGGCCTTAATGAGAGCTCATTGGTAATTTTATTTTGAGTATAATTGCATGGAATGTAGGACCCACATAACCCTAAATACACCATTGACAAAAATAGTTAATTCAAACGTGATGAACGTCAACGTTCCTGATAATATGAAGCTAATATCTTGTTTTGTACTTGGTTTTGTAATGTTACAGAAAGATGCCAGAGTTTGCGCCCAGTTATTTTGTTACGACATCGCTTCCGGTTACTGCGTTTCCTACAGACCAGCAGCTGAAGGCTCACCATGTGGAGACGGCCAGGTAGGAAGGGTTCACATATAGAGAGTTTTCATAATTATGATAAATGCTTTATCAAGTTGACCCAAAGGTAATAGAATATGGGGTGGATCTTTACAGTCAAATTTGCTATCAGAATGTGTGAAAAACACAAGTGCCACTTTACAAACGTAGTTTAGTATGTTAAAATTTGTAATAAGAAAACCGTGAAGCTTCCGTAGGTTATATCAAGATCCGACAGACTTGCATTTGTAGACAAAAAGCACCAAAGCAACCCTCGACCCGGCATGGCCAGGTGGTTAAGGTGTTTGACTCGTAATCTGAGGGTGGCGGGTCCGCATCCCCGTCGCGCCAAACATGCTCGCCTTCCCAGCCGTGAGGACGTTATAATCCCATTTATATGGGATTATAAATGGGACGAGCAATCCCATTTATTCGTTAGTAAAAGAGTAGCCCAAGAGTTGGCGGTGGGTGGTGATGACTAGCTGCCTTCCCTCTAGTCTTACACTGTTAAATCTAAGCTAGGGACGGCTAGCACAGATAGCCCTCGAGTAGCTTTGTGTGAAATTCAAAACGAAACAAAATTTAAAGGTCAGGAATGTGGGATAAACTTCCTCATGAATGGGACAATGAGTGGCTTTATAATATTTATAGTAATTGTTAAAAAGAAAATACTTAAGTTTAAATTTCATGGGAGTCTTATGAGTAATAATCACTGATATCAGCAAGGTTTACAGAGAGAATAAACAATGTTTTCAATAACTACCACAACAGCATGCGTTACGGTATTGTTAACCATACCCAATGCTTTTCAATAAGTATTAAGTTAGTATGCGCTACGATGTTTATTACTGTTATCACTTGTTTTTCTTAGTTCCTGTTCACGATGGCTCAGTCAGTAAGTCCTGAGAGCTTATGAAGCTAAAAACTGAGTTTTGATGCTTGTGATAGTTAGAGCACAGAAAGACCACTGTGTAGCTTTGTGTTTTGAAACCCCTGTACCTCGTTTTGACAGATACACAAATTTATTCACATAAAGTACAAGTTGAGTATACGATCTCACGAATGATATTACGGAAGATAGTTGGGTGGTATAAGAATGTTATAGAAGTTTCTTTTGTGGTATAAATATGTTATAGAAGTTTCTTTTGTGGTATAAATATGTTATAGAAGTTTCATTTGTGGTATAAATATGTTATAGAAGTTTCTTTTGTGGTATAAATATGTTATAGAAGTTTCATTTGTGGTATAAATATGTTATAGACGTGACTTGTGAGGAATCTTACGCACTGTTTCTAACTTCACCTTAGGTTTGTCGTAATGGCCACTGTCTAGCAGAAATAGAAAATATTATACCAGATTTCTCAGAAGTTACACAAACATATGCAGAACGACCACCGACGGGGCCAAACCAAAATCGTCGTCGTCCAAAGAACGACCAACCGACTCCAGTAGTGAGCCGACCCTCACCCCCGACACCTCTTAGATTTTTTAGGCGTGGTCCTGAGAGGAGGGTAGATCATAGGGCAAAAACAACTAAAAGTGAAAGACCGATTTTCAGACGAAACACAACACCCATTCCTGAAACTGAAGAAAGTAAGTAATGGCCGTCATATTCTGTGTTATAATAGTTTTATTTTAACCTCTGTCGTTTGGTAAAAGAGAGTACCCAATACCCTACACCACCATACAGTTACTACATTGTATTCTCTCTGTTTTGGTCTTTAAGATCATTTGTTATAGTTTTTATTAAGTTAATGTAGAAGTCACAACAGGGTTTGTTTATTTTTTAATACTACTGACCATATAGAAATGGGGGTAGATAGTTTCTCGGCCCCTATTGGGACGATATAACTTAGTTTTAAGAGGATGGCTGGCTGGTAAACTAGTTTTCGGAACAGAATAAGGTAAAAATGATGGTTCTGTTTAAAAACGGTAAGTCTACAGACTTACAACGCTAAAATCAGGGGCGCGATTCCTCTCGGTAGGCTCAGCAAATAACCCGATGTAGCTTTGCTATAAACATACACACACACATTTATTGGTTCCCCTATATATATCTTGAAGTGAAAGTTACATACTAATCTGGATTTATTGTAATAGAAAAGATGGGTGATCCCAGAAATTCAATGAAGGAGAATATTTTCTGATAACAAGTAAGCAAAAATTGCATTTGTATGTTGTTGTTTTTTTCAACACAAAGTAACCGAAACGTTGAGTTAGTGAGGTTTAAACGTTCACGTCTGATGTGGTTGGTTCTGTGAACGTGTTTCGATTCTAATAGGCGCTTCCCAACTCACTGTATAAACTTCTGTTACGTCTATATATGTTGTCCGAAGGTTAAACGTGGAAGTGAATAAGAGTTTGTGCTCTAAAGGTGTTAAGGAATAATGGCAGATTGTTGAACAAAGGTGGATAAATATAGGTTGGTTACTTAAACTGTTATTCAAAGTAAATTTATAAGAAAGGGTACCTCTGTATTGAGGGACGTGTTGAGGTACCACGTGTATTTTTATACAAAGTTAAACATTTGTTTACTATAATAGCAATAATAACAATAAAGCAGTCGATGATATTTTAAAATTTATTACTGTAATTTAGGATCACAATTGAAATTAGCTTACCTCCATTTTTAACAGTTAAACCTAAGTCTAATATTAAGTGGAGTTATTGGAACATATTATTGTTTTGCTTTTCGATTAAGTTACGAATCGTCAGTGCTAAACATAAGTTAGAAATATAGACATTTAAAGCTCTCACCATCTGTGTGTTGTTTACTTCTACGTTAATTTGTATTAAATGGAGAAAGGTATAGAATACTTTTTTTTAGTATTTCAGCCCCTATTTATTTCACCTTCTTTTAATGTTAGGCTTAACGTTGCAGCTAAAAATGAATATTTTGTGAAGTAGCTTTACCTATTTTAGGAATGATTCTTTGTTCAGTATTTAAAAAAACAAAGTCCATGAGAAGCAGAATCACATAACCTTCAACATATATACAAATAAAAGCACGTGATATAACGTACTATTCGTTCTTAAATACTGAAATATTATCTTGCAGAATGCGAAGATTCGGTCCAAAATATGTCCGGAGATCTGCCTTGCAAAGATTTTCTTCATCGGTTTGGCTACAGATATTGTAACGTCAAGTACATGCAGAAAAAGTGTTGCCTCTCACACAAGGAGATTTGTAGCAAAGGATAAAAGCATGGCATGTTTTAAAGAACTCTTGAATGACAAGTTATTTACATAAGACTCTACCCTGTGTGGTGAATTTTTGAATCCACTTGTGAGGATGAGGTGTGTGTAATAGCGCCATGATACTTGGCCAAATGTGCTCTTAAAAGCTGAAACCAATTCTGTAGAAATATTTCACTAAAATGTGTACTCTTCTTGATACTGTTAATCGCTGGATATTTTTTGCGTGGAAACATTATTCATTTATATCTACTATATAATCTGGACTTAGTGAGGATTTGAATACTGTGTTTTGTCTCTTAATATTAGAATAAATCGGTGGTGTTTCTAAATTTATTAAAAATTTTCTGCTGAGTATCTAGAAGAGTTTGCATGACTTGCAGTAATTCACTGTTTATACTATTGTTAGATTTTTATTTTCTTATAGGAATATTTTCCTCGTTGATTCAGTTAAATGTGAGTGTTAAAACATAAAACTATCCATTGTTTGAAAATGGCGTTGCTAAACTTTATCAAACCTAAAATTATAACTTTTCTTTTTGAATAAATCAGGTTCAGTATCATTTGAATAAAACCAGTACAGTTGAAAGTCTTTAAAACGTAAAATTATCAGCTTTGTCAGAAATTTGGAGAAATATCAGTTGCATTAGAATAATATTGGTGTAAGTCTTTCAAGCTTGGAATTTATCGCTTTTTGAAGAAATTTGGAGGGTCTTAAGTAGTGTAAAAACAGTATTGTTGCAAATCTCGAAAACTCTAAATTTATTATTTGTTAGAACGCTAGTTTTGTGATTTGTACAATTTTGAGTCTGTAAATTTTAAATTGATTTAAATTAAGCTTTTAAGATAAACAAATGAATGCCTGATTTTCAATGTAATTTCACATCTTTCTAAAAATAAACATTTTTTAGAAATATTAACAAAAAAGAGTATTTTCCGTTGTCCAACCAATTGGTATTACCAAATAAAAGAAACATTGCCTTTTCGATTACTGAGAATAAAAACATTTAGTAATTTACAACTTTTCAGTAGATGTATTCACCAGTTAATTTGGTTTTATGAGTGAATGTGTGTGATGGAGAAAAACTGGACGTTATTTCCAAAGTTTCTATAAATTGAAACAAACAAGAATATCTGAGATGAAAAGTGAAGTGAAACTAGAACTCCATTTTGTATTACAATACTCATGTTTTAGGTATTTAAAAATATATTTTATCATCAAAATTACAAGCTCTGTATCTTTATTCTTTGGCCAGGCATGGCCAGGTGGTTTAGGCACTCGACCCGTAATCCAAGGGTCACGGATTCGAATCCCCATCACACCAAACATGCTCGCCTTTCAGCCGTGGGGTGTTATAATGTGACCGTCAATCCCATTATTCGTTGGTAAAAGAGTAGCCCAAGAGTTGGCGGTGGGTGGTAATGACTAGCTGCCTTCCATCTAGTTTTACTCTGCTAACTTAGGAACGGCTAGCGCAGATAGTCCTCGTGTAGCTTTGTGTGAAATTCAAAACACACCAGCCCTTTTTTGTTTTTAATGTTTTATTTCTTACAAAAATAGCAAAAATGAAACATTAGAACTTTATTTTTCATTAATGTAGTGCTTCTGAATCCTTCAAAAGAATTGTTTGTCCTCTGAAATGAAAAACGTTAAAGAAGAAAGGGCTGGTTTGTTTTGAATTTCATCTTATTCGACAAGAAAATTTCAATTGAAGTATGATTTTCGAATTGGCTTCTAATTTTCATAACTCCCATGATTTTAGTCTTGATTTGTTTTGAATATTGTGGATATTTGGATTTACTTCTGAGATAAAAGGGATTCAAAATTGAGATTTTCAAACAAACTTTTAATTATAGAAAGTTATTACTGATTTCATTCAAATTTAATTTATCATTGAAGTAAGTATTTTATTTCTGGGTCACGAAAAATGTTTTTACCTTAGGATTTAAAAAAAAACACGTAATATTTTTCAATTGAAGTACCAATTTTTCTAGTCTTAAAATGCTCCCTAGTGGCTCAGAGGTATGTCTACGGACTTACAATGCTAAAAACTGGGTTTCGATACTCGTGGTGGGTAGAGCCCAGATAGCTCATTTTGTAGCTTTGTGCTGAATTCAAAATATAGTCTTGAAATTGCTTTTTAAGAAATACGCAGATTGGGATATTTTACACTTTTGTATTAAACTATGCACATTTAGACGTTTCTCAGCAAAATTATTTTTTTCATCCATTTTACCAAAGAAATAAATAATTTTGGCATTTTTCAAATTTGAAAAAATATTCCTTCATTTTACTTAAAGAGAAAGATATAATGGATGTATGCTTTTGAAAATTGCATTCTCGTAATCTAAACTTAATAGACTGAGACACTGTGGCTATAAAACCTAAAAAATGTCAAACTTATATTAAAAACGATCCACAATGTGGAATAAATTTGGTAACAAGCCATAATGGCCATTTAGATTTAGTTGTTTTAACTCAATAATAATATTTTTAAAGTCATTTCTTTGTTTGCTTTTTTTCTGAATAGATAAATTAAAATTAAACGTACTTGGAAATCTTTTATAAAATCAAGGCATAAACATTAAGAATTTTGGTAAAAGGAGATCCATTTTGAAAATCGTTTCTCTACTAAATTATCAGGAAAATCAAACTTTGGGCAATATTTGAAAAAATAAATTTTTGAAACAGAGAAAACTATGTGTATTTTATTGCAAAATTAATAGTAAAATATCGGATGCTCTGTATTTCTTACGAAACCTCAAGACTAAGACAGCGTATCGTTAATGAGAAAAGTTAAACCTCTTCAATAGTTAAAGAAATTTATCTTAGCGAGTATATAAGATATAAAAAAAAAAGATTCACAGATTTGGAAAGAAATAGAAGTGGTTTTGTAGTTATTTTAATCAAATAATGTTCCTTTGTTTACTTTCTCTCGAGAAATAAAATAAACTTGAGCATAGTTCAAAATATCTTGTGAAATCAAGGAACAAATAGGTTGACCAATTTCGAAAGAATTCAATATATTTGTATTTTCTGGATTGCAAGAGAAATATTCTCTTGTACTATTCTTAAAATGGATATCCTTTCAATAACATTTACAATATTTACATCACAATCTATTATGAAACTTTTAGCTAGCTCCGACTTTACTATTTTTTTTATCAAGATATATTATAAAAGAGAAGAACTTTATAATATAATTCTACCCAAATCACTAAATCTAAGAGACCATATCGATTCTGCAATATAAACTCCAACCTTTCAATTCTTTGCATTCTGGATTAGCAAAAGTTATTTATTTAACTATGACGCGACATAATATATTCTGTTAATATTATATTCTTCCGTCTCATTATGAAATGAAAACTATTCGATGTTTGTTCACAATTATGCTTGAAAATGCAATTTTATTTCCACGTTGCAAACTTTGATTTTTAATACATCTACTTTCACAAATATTTATTTTAGAAAATATTTTTCTTGATATATCAGCGAAAAACACTTTTCATCAAATCTACTAAGACTATAGGCTTTCATTTTATCAAAATATTTTAAAAATTTGTATTTCCTGATATTACAATACACAAATGTTCTTGGTGTGTGAGTCACGAGATGGATATCTTTTCTTAACCATTTCAAATATTCAATACATAATCTGTTATAAAACGTTCCACAACTCCAACTTTACTAATTTTTCGAGACATATTCCAAAAAAAATTAAATATAGGCTCATTCAATCGAAATCACTAAATCTAAGAGACTATGATAACTGCTACTTTATGCACTCCACACCTACAATTGTTATCACTACTATATCATCGAACCTTATTTCTTATTTAGCTCTAAATCAAGATAATCTTTTCCGTTAATGTTATAATGTGTCATTCTTCCGTTTCATTCAGAAATAAAAACTATCCGATGTTTCTCACAATTATGTTTCAAAATAAAATTTTATTTCCACGTCGCAAATATTGATTTTTTCAACACATCTACTGAGGCATCTACATCAAAAATATTTTCTAAAAAATGCTTTTTTATATATATTTTTAGAAATATTCTCCTGGTGAGCAATTTTCGTAATGGATATTCATTCATCAAAATTCCCAATTTTACTCCATAATTTGTTAATCGTTTGGTTATCTGCGACTTAATAGTTTCTGTTAATGTTTTAAAGTCTCATTCTCGCATTTTGTAAAGAAATAAACAACATCCAGTAATTTTCTTTCAGTTTTCCTTGAGAAAAAACTTTTATTTCTATGTTGCAAAACATGAATACTTTCACTAAACGTACTGTCTTTGAATTTCCCAAAATTTTGGAAAAATTTATTTTTCCAAATATTTTAATAGAAAGATACTCTTGGTGTGCGATTCTTGAAATGAATATTCTTTCAGCAAAATTCTCAATATTTATACCACAATATTTTATCAATTTTTTTGCAATCTGCGACTTTACTTTTTTTTTTTTCAAATTATATCATACAAAGAAATATCTTGAAATACAAGATCATTTCTTCGAATTCATTAAACCTTAAAAACCATTACAATTGCTTTCTTATTCACTCCAACCCTTCAAGTGTAACTACTCTGAAGAAGTTTAAATATAAAATCATTCCACTGAAATGACTAAATATAAGAAACCATAACGATTGCTACCAAATGCACTCCAATCCTACAATTGTCACTATTCTGGATTGTCAAAAGTTTTTATTTTTTTATTTTAAAGCGACATATTTTCTCCGTTAATGTTGTAATGTCTTATTCTGGCATTTTCGTAGGAAATAAACATTATCTGGTGATTTTTTTTTTTCACTTTTGCTTAAATACACGCTTTTATTTCTATAATACACAATATTCATAATTTCATCAAGTATGATAAATTCATAGTCTTCGATTTTCACAAAATTTGTAAAATTTGTTTTTCCAGATATTTCAATAGAAACATACACTTGACATGTGAGTTTTGAAATAGATATAATTCTTCAATATTCCAAACTTTTAATCAAATCTGTTATCAAATGTTTGGCCAGTACAGACGTTACTATTTTTTTTTAATATAAAAAGAATAGCTTTAAATACAAGATAATTATATCGAAATCACAAAATCTAGAGATCATTATGATTGCTTCAAAGTCTTTCCAGCCTTTCGATTGTCACTACTCTGGATTAGCCAAAGTTATTTCTTTTTTGACTTTGAAGCGACTTAATATTTTCCGTTAATGTTATAATTTCTTACTTTTGAATTTTATTGGGAAATAAATCTATTTTA
This sequence comes from Tachypleus tridentatus, assembly GCF_004210375.1. Classification (NCBI taxonomy): domain Eukaryota; kingdom Metazoa; phylum Arthropoda; class Merostomata; order Xiphosura; family Limulidae; genus Tachypleus; species Tachypleus tridentatus. Next base: position 193,216,490 of record NC_134837.1, on the reverse strand, counting down.
TGTTTTTCTTTTAATTTTGCTTCAAAAACACTTGTATTTCTAAAATATTGATATATTCACCAAATTTATTAAAGCTTATAGACCTTGATTTTTCTAAAATAATTAAAAAAAAAATGCTTCCTGATATTTCAATAGCAAGATGTTCTTGGTTTACGTTTCTCGAATTGCATATTCTTTTATCAAAATTCCCAATATTTACTTAATAATCTGTTTTGATATTTTCTACCAGCTCCGAATTCCCTATTTTTTATGATGTAGTTTAAAAATTAAGAACTTTATGTGTGGTATCGTCTTCATATAAAAACCTCATGACAGAGGTAATATAGTTTTTACGAGAAACGTTAAGTCCCCTCAAAAATTAAAATCGAAATTTCTCTTCCCAGGGTATAAGAGTTTCCCGTTGGTACAGGGTAAAGTCTACGGATCCACAACGCTAAAATAAGGGGTTCGATTCCCCTCGGTATACTCAGCAGATAACCTAATGTTTCTTTGCTATATGAAAAACACACCCAGGGTATAAGAAATCATAAAATTGACATTGGTGGAAAGATGTCGATATGGCCTTATAGATTTAATTGAGTAATGTTTTTTTAAAGACCTTCTTTTATTTATTTTTCTGAAAAAAAAAGTAAAATTAAGCGTGGTTGTAAATGTCTTATCAACAAAAGGCTTAAATATCAGAAAATTTGATGAAAGGAGATCGATTTGGAAAAGTTTATATTAAGTGCATTAATCTCCTGGATTATTAGGAAAATCAAACTTTTGGACAACTTTAGAAAATTTTAAAGGGTGGCTTGTGTAAAAAAAACAACAAATAGAAATAGCTTGTTTTAATCGAAAATTAATATTAAAATATGAGATAGTCGTTATTTATTAGGAAAACTCAATATTGAGGCAGTATAGCTCTCACAAGAAGCATTACTCGCTTCATATACTAAAAAACAAAGAAGCTTCTCTTACCTAGTGTGTAAGAAATCGGAAAGGTTTAACAATTCGAAAAAATCGATAATGATTTATTGAGTTAGTTTTTTCTCGAGAAGTAAATGTATATGTGTTTTCTTATAGTAAAGCCACATTGGGTTATCTGTTGAGTCAGCGAGGTGAATCGAATCTCTGATTGTAGTGTTGTAAATCTATAGACTTACCGCGGTACCAGCGGGAGACAGGCGAAGTAAGTAAAATTAAGCATAGTTGGTAATATGTTATCAAATCAAGATATAAATATTAGGAATTTTGATGAAAGGAGATCATTTTATATAAGTGTACAATGAGTACATTTTATATAAGCGTACAATAAGTACATTTCATATAAGCGTACAATAAGTACATTTCATATAAGCGTACAATGAGTACATGTTTGTCCTGGATTATCAAGAAAATAGAATTTTTGCACAATTGTGAAAAATGTAAAGGGAGATTTCGGAGAAAAAATCAATGTTTTGCAACAGAGAAAACTGTGCGTATTTTAATACAAAATTAATAAAAAATATCGATTAGTATCTACTTCTTAGGAAGACTCAAGACTGAGGTAGTGTAGTTCGGTTTGTTTTTGAATTTCGTGCAAAGCTACACGAGGGCTATTTGTGCTAGCTATCCCTAATTTATCAGTATAAGACTAGAGGGAAGGCAGCAAGTCATCACTACCACTGTCAACTCTCGAGCTACTCTTTTACCAACGAATAGTGGGATTGAACATCACATTATAACGCCTAACGGCTGAAAGGGCAAACAAGTTTAGTGCAACGGGAATTCGAGCTCGTGGCCCTCAGATTACGAGTAGAACACGTTAACTCACCTGGCTAAGGTAGTGTAGATTTAACGAGAAATATGAAGTTGCTTCAAAAGCTAAAAGGCCCGGCTTGGCCAGGTAGTTAAGGCATTTGACTCGTAATCCGAAGGTCGCTGGTTCGGATCCCTGTCTCACCAAACATGCTCGTTCTTTTAGCCGTGGGAACGTTATAATATGACGGTCAATCCCACTATTTGTTGGTAAAAGAGTAACCCAAGAGTTGGCGGTGGGTGGTGATTCCTTTTCTCTAGTCTTACACTGTTAAATTAGGGATGGCCAGTGGAAGTAGCCCTCGTGTAGCTTTGAGCGAAATTCAAAACAAACCAAACCGATCAAAAGCTAAAAAAATCACAAATCAGTGTATAAGATTGGAAAATTTGACCAATTTAGAAAGAAGTCGATTTTATAAATTTAGTTATTTCAATTCAATAATGTAATTTTTAGAGTCCTTCTTGTTTACTTTTTCTAGATAAATAAAGTAAAATTAAGCGTAGTTTTAAATATTTTAGCAAATCAAAACATGAATATTACGAATTTTGATGAAAGGAGATCCATTTTAAAAAGCGTACAGCATGTACATTATTCTTTTGCTTTATCAGGAAAGGCAAGTCTTCAGACAAATTTGGAAAGTTTCAACGATAGTTTTGGTTAAAAAAATCAGTTTTTCAAACAGAGAAACGTGTGCGTATCTTAATGGAAAATTAATAGCAAAATGTTGGATAGTCTTCACATCCAGAAAATTCAGGACAGGGTTAATGTAGTTTTAGCTAGAGACATTAAGTCCCTTGAAAAGCGGCCCTGCATGGCCACGTGTGTTAAAACGTTTGACTCGTAATCCGAGGGTCGCGGTTCGATTCCCGGTCGCACCAAGCATACCCGCCCTTTTAGCCGTGGGCGCGTTATAATGTGACGATCAATCCCCTTATACGTTGGTAAAAGAGTAGCCCAAGAGTTGGCGGTGGATGGTGATGACTAGCCGCCTTCCCTCTAGTCTTACACTGCTAAATTAGGGACGGCTAGCACAGACAGCCCTCGAGTAGCTTTGCGCGAAATTCAGAAACAAAACAAACAAACCCCTGAAAAGCAAGAAAACGAAATTTCTCCTATCAGTGTATAAAACAAATTATAAAAATTGACCAATCTGGAAATATTTTGATATAGTCTTATTGATTTAGTTATTTAAGGTCAATAATATTATTTTTAAAGCCATTATTTTATTTACTTTTTCAGAATAAATTATGTAAAATTGAACTCAGTCGGAAATGTCTTATCAAATCAAGGCTTAAACATTATGAATTTTGATGAAAAGAAATACATTTATACAAGTGTACAATAAATACATGTTTGTCCTGGATCATCAGGAAAATCAAATTTGTGAATAATTTTCGAAGTTTTGGTCGAACAAAAATATTTTTCACAGAAACGTTTTCTTACTCTGAGTAAACCAAACTAAAAAGTAAACTGAATTCCGAACAAGCCGTATCGATTCAATATTATTATTTTTAGAGCTCTTCTTTTGTTTACTTCTTCTTGAGAAATAAAGTAAAACAAAAGATAGCTAAAATTTGTTAAGAACGAAGGTATATCAGGAGAAACAAATTTTTATACAAATTTGAAAATGTTCGGTAATTTTAGTAATAAAGAAGTAATATTAGTTTGTTTGAAATTTAGCACAAAGTTATATAATTGTCTATTCGTATTCTGTTCACAACGTATATCGAAACCCGGTTCTGCTCCCCAGTGGCTTAGCTGTATATCTGCGGACTTACAACGCTAAAAACCGGGTTTTCGATACCCGTGGTGGACAGAGCACAGATAGCCCATTGTTTAGCTTTGTGCTTTATTCAAGACAACAACAACAAACCCCGTTTCTAGTGGCGTGAGTCCGTAGATATACTGCTGTGCCACTAGTGGGGTGGTTAATTTTAGAAACAGAGAAAAAATGTGTATGTTTTAATGTAATCTTAATAGTAAGATATCAAATAATGTTTATTTCCTGGGAAAACTTAGGTTAGAAGCATTATACCTTTGATATATGAATGTATTTATTTTAAAAAAGAGAGAAAAATTTTAAACACAACATTTTTGCGCCATCCCCATTTTGTCAAATCATGAATCCACTGTTGAATATCATTATAAAATCTTACATACAATTCAAAGTTCTCTCTGTCTAGACAATTTTATTCACAACGAAGTGTCTGTTGTGGAATATATCTAAACTAAAGCTTGAACAGAAAAGTAGAAAATGAGCAGAAATTCCTTTGTTGTCGTTTTTTTTTTTTTTGCTTTTCTGGTACAGTCAGCGCAAACTGATTAGATTTTTTAAAGCAATATTTATTTCATTTAACTACGAAACAAACTAAAAGTTTACAACTCACAAATTATATTTATTTTGTTATAACATAATTTATAACCGGTAATGGCGCTGCTAGTCGTTATACTTGCTAAAATTATGAGATAACGATGAGTTAAATTTTAAATTCATTATGATGTGTTTTTTCGAATGACTTTCTTGTATTTAATTGAAATGTATATTTATTGCATATAATAAAACTAAACTGCTGTGTGTTTAAGAATTTTTTTATTATTCAGCCACTCAAAAGTAAGTAATTGAATATCCAAAGAGCTGAAAAGGTCAACCACGTGGGCTTTATTGACCTTGCTATTAGATTATTAACGATATTTTGGTATATTTTAACCTCTTCGCTTGGCAACAACGTAGGGTTGAAGTTCTAAAATTTAGAAGGAACGTTTTGAGTTAGCTGTTATTATTAAAGAACCCGAATTATGGCGAGCATAATAAGAAAAATCATAAATACTTCTCATGCACCAAAAGCAATTGGACCTTACAGGTATTTTTTTTTACCATTTTTCTATTTATAAGTTTAATTTGGATTTTACGACAAAAATAATTTTCACTTTCTATGCGGTTGTCCAGGGTTTTGAAAAAGAGTTAAATTTTAAACTTAAATACATTCTAAACTTACGTCTGAATTTTAAAGTACTTAGCCTCGTAGTTTGGGAGGATGAACTTTTAAGTGTGGCTTCTAATGGTCTTGTAGTGGTTGTAGTTGTATTAGTAAGACATTGTATTGTATTTTATAGTTATGGAAATCAACTTTCAAGTATTGTAGGATTGATAATTTTCATTTTGAATTGTTTTTTTATAGCTAAATAACTCGAAATTATAAATAACCGTTTGCAGTACTTTTATAATATCGATATTTCACTAACTATAAAAATTGATTTTTTTTTTTTTGCCTCATAAAGTACAGAAAAAAACATGGCGTCACCAATAAGGTGATAATTAGATCTTGTTTGGAAGACTATTCAGTTTTTTTTACATCCTGTTCAAGAAAAAATGTTGAATTGTTGGAGAAGTTTCAGACAAGAACTGATATGAGTTATTATATGGAGATACATTGAAATCTCAACATGTTTTTGCTGCATGTAGGCAGGTGAATGTTTGAAATGAATAGGATACTACAACAGTCTAATTGGCCCTTTGATATGCTCCAAATTTTGTGTTATGGAGAGAAGAAGAGAGATGGAATATGATTGAATACGTGTTAACAATTATCTTCATGAATTAGAAAGAGGTACTATCAGGGCTAAAGGTAGTGGAAAATGAAATGAAATAAGTTACATTTACATTAGATATATACACTACTGGCCAAAATCTTAAGGCCAATGAACATAAAGAAAAAATATGCATTTTGCTTTGTTAGATTCAACCACGTATGTGAGTAGAGCTTCGAAAGATGAAAATAAGAAAAGGGAAAATAAAAAAACTTTTTTAGCATTTAATAGGGAAAATGTGAAGAATATAAAATTAGCCTAAATACTAGCTGGTCAAAAGTTTAATATCATACTGAAACGAAGCATTAATCGGTAAACACGTAACAAAATTTAGTTATTTGTGTTCAAGCACTAGCATTGTCAATATCTCCCACTGTTATCTCCTGTGTTACATTGGTTAAAAATATTGCAAAGGCTAAAAAGTTGACAGAGTTTGAATGTGGCAGAATTGTCAAGCTGCAAAAGCAAGGCCTCTCTCAACATTCCATCACTGGTGAGAATGGGCATAGTAAAACTGCTGTTGCAAATTTCTTAAACGACCCTGAGGGATATGGAATGAGAATTTCAAGCGGTCGGCCCAAGAAAATTTCGCTGGTGTTGAGCAGGAGGATTCAACGGGTTGTTCAGCAAGACACCAGCCGATCAATGACCCAGATTAAGGCCCTTATGGATGCAAAATACAGCTCAAGAACAATAAGACTGCATCTATGAGAGAAAGACTTTACAAACTGTAAACGTCTTCAAAGGCCATGCCTCCTTTCAGACCATGAAACAGCTCAGTTAAACTTTGCTGAGAAGCACCAAACATGGGATGTAGAAAAGTGGACAAAGGTTTTGTTCTCTGACAAGAAACAAACCTGGATGGTTTACTGGCACAATAAGGATATCCCACCGGAGACTTTTTCTATACGACACAGTGGAGGTGGTTCCATTATGATGTGGAATGTTGTCTCCTTCCATAGAACAATGGAGCTTCAGGTTATACAGGGGCATTATACAGAGACTGGCTACACTGTCATGTTGGAGAGAACATCCTTATTGACTGAAGGCCCTTGCTTGTGTAGAAATGACTGGATCTTTCAGCAGGACAACGCTGCAATCCACAATGTCTGCAGGACAAAAGACTTTTTCATGGCGAATGACGTGATTCTTTTGGACCATCCAGCATGTTCACCCAAACTGAACCCTATTGAAAATGTTTGGGGGTGGATGGCAAGGGAAGTCTATAGAAATGGACGTCAATTCCAAACAGTACGTGATCTTTGTGAAGCTATCTTCACCACTTGGAATAACATTCCAGCCAACCTTCTGCAAACGCTTATATTGACCATGCCAAAGCGAATTTTTGAAGTTATTCACTATGACAATCATGCAACTCTCTACTGAGACCTCTTGTTGGGCATTTCCTACCTTGTTTAGGACTTGTTTTTGGTATGGTCTTAAACTTTTAACCAACTAGTATTTAAAGTAATTTCATAGTGTTCACATTTCCCTGTTAAATGCTAAAAAAGGTTTTTGTTTTTATTTTCCCTTTTCTTATTTTCATCTTTTGAAGCTCTACTCAAATAATTGGTTGATTCTAACAATGCAAAATGCATATTTTTTCTTTATGTTCATTGACCAGCAGTGTATATATGTACTCTTATTCCATTATTCAAGTGACATTTTTGCAATATGCCTACAGTCTGGAGAAATACTTGATAATGTGTTACACTTATGAAATCACAGCATATAGAATAATGAGTCAATGATGACAACCCACTTTAAGTAAAAATATATTCTCAATATGGCAGGTATGAGTATTAAAACTTTAATTGAAATAATTGTTAACCTGAAGATGACATAAGAATGTCAAAATGTTGTTCTGTATTTTATTTTACTTGAAGTTTTAATACCCATATCAGCTGTCTTGAGAGAGTAATGAGTACATTCTACTGGTCACAGTATTTCCGTGAGGCACATTTTGTGTGAAAGGTGAAAGTGTAATTAAATTTAGTTACTTAACAATATAGTAATATACAATACCAAGTTTTACAGCTGTGATTGATGTTCCTTAAAATATTTATCTTCCTTATTAAAGAGGATTAATTAGTGAAATTAAATTAATTATTGAAGACTGTTTTGTTTTACGTAATTGTAATGATACTCAAATTTGTTGTTTCTATTCTCTGTAATCCATAAGATATTGTTTACAATAATGTAATTTACCATTGAAAACTGATTCTAATATTGTCCTAGATTTGAAATATAATGTTAGATATATTTGTAAGAAATTTGTAAAAAAACAAAATATAATGTTAGACTTGATTTTCTTCAGTTTATCTTACTAAGTAGTATTTGATACCTTGAATGTTTTGTTTTGTTTAAAATATATTGTGAGCCAAGAAGTTTTGTGACTCTGTGTTGTTCCACTATTTTCTTGATCCATTTGGGTTTGTGACATCCAGTTGTTTCTTGTAAAGGTTAAATTTTTTGTTTATTGTTGTCATTACAGTCAGGCTGTTCAAGTAGGTAACACCCTTTACATCTCTGGTCAGATTGGATTTAACCCAGAAACCATGAAATTGGTGGAGGGGGGCACTGTTCCTCAGGCTAAACAGGTAGTATACCTCATGTTTGCTAATGTGATATATTTATTATAGTTTTGTGTTATATCTCGCTCATTCCAGATCCAGTGTATCTATTTAGAATGTATCAGAATTATGTGTAAGTTTAATGTACTTACCTGTGCACTGTGATAATTCTATAAATAAAAGGTATCTTACAGAAGTAAGTTAAATCTAATAACCTTTGTTTTCTTGAGAAAAGGATAAAAGATGATCTTCTTAAATTATGAAGTCATCTGGGAAATCAATGATATAAAGACCTTTGCTTTCTTTATGCTTTGGAGAATCCAATCAGAAGACAACCTCTTAAGGCAACCCATAAGGGAAGCAAACTGCATTATTAGAAAAATAACTGTCTTAGCTGCAGATGATTCATACCATTCCAAAATTTATATTTATGCCCCCTCTCCTAGTCCTACCATTCTTACTATTTAAGTATTACAATCTTAAGCATGTCAGCTTCAGAGATTGGAACCTTTTCTTATATGACAAACCCTTCCATCTCAAGCACCATTGTAGTTGCCATCCTCTGAACCCTTTACAACAATTCAGTGTCCTCCCTAAGTTATACAGTACTGCAAATGTGGGCTAATAAGTGGCTTATACAATTAAATTATAACCTCTTTAGACTTTTATTCAATATTTCCACAAATGACACCTAAAATTCTATTTATCCTGCCACCATGCTTGGATTGTTTAGATACTGATCAACTATTACACAAAGATCTTTGTTTTTTAATACTGTTAGAGTTATTCCTATCCAAATTGTACTTAATTCAAATTATGGTAATTCATGTTCATTATCTTGCATTTATCATGATTCAAACCCATCTGCTATTTATTTGCCCAACTCACTAAATGATCTAAATCCTTTTGTAAATCAGCAGCATCCTCTTCACAGCCAACAATACCCAAGATCTTTATCATCAGCAAATTTAAGTAATTTGACCATTCCTTCATCTGTGTCAATAATGTAAATAATAATAATAAAAGACTGAGCTCTAAGGTACACCACTTGCAACATTAATCCAGTTTGACTACACTCCATTCATAAAACCTTTTTGCCTTCTTCCATACAGCCAATCTTCTATCCAATTTACTACTTTATCCACCACTTCTTTAGAGAGAATGTTTTTATAATCCATTTATGTCCAATGCTCTCCGAAAGTTCAGAGACACCAAATCTGCATCTTTATTGTCATCTAAATATGCAGTAACATTTTCAAAAAATGTGAAAGGTTTTGTTTTTCTGAAACCATGTTGACTATCTAATAAAATTCTAAACTTTGTTAAATGACTTTGAAAAACATCTTTTATATAACTTTCAAAACTTTTCTAACAACTTGTATAAGACTAATAGGCCTATAATTACTGTAATAATTAACTCTCTTGTAAAAAGGAATATATTAGCTGATTTCCAATCCTCTGACACCTACTCACTCACTATTCAAGAACTTGGAAAATATAGTAGCAAATACCTCGTGTATTCAATCTTCAACCACTTTCAAACCCATATGAAAATATTATCTAACCTAGGAGACTTACCATTCTTGAAACTCCCATTTTTTTCTTAGTAAGCTCAGAATTAATGTGATCATCTTATTGGCTCTTGTTACCAGCTATTAACTGTTCAAGATAAGGAACACTGCATAAATCTTCATTAGTAGAACCTGACAAAAAAACAAAACAAAAAACTTAGTAACCCAGCCATTTTATAATCATCAGATACAAGCCTTCTCTTATTATCCATCATCTACCCTTAAGGAATTTAAAGAAATTCTTACTGTTATGATTACATTTTTGGCCAACATCCTTTTCAATGTCCTAATTTTCCATATGACAAATTTTTTTGGTATTCTGTAATTTTCTAAATCTTTTGTTGTACCAGTCAATTAAAATTTCATAAATTTGTGATGCCTTTTTCCATTTTTTTTTTTTTTAATCATTCTACACTTTGTGAGCCAACTGGTTTATTTACTTAGTTCTCTTTTCTTCTTATAAAGAATATAATTATCATTAAATTTTTTTCTACATTTGCTCAGTGTATTAAATAATTCAGCTTCCCAATTCACAGCAGATACTTCTTGACTCATCTCTTCATACTTACGTTTTTGAAATTTGTAACCAAAATACCATTTTTTCTGATCTTTATGCACAACAGAACATCAAATCTAATACAACCATCATCACTTTCCCCAAGTCTTCCCCAATTTCCAGCTTCTCAGTCATTTATGTTTAGAATTGTCTTAATAACCTTCCACCAATCAATTTCCAGTTAAGTCCATATCCTTTAATAGATAATGTTGTCAAAACTGTACACAGTATTCCAAGTGAGGCCAAACTAGCTGTTTCTGCAGAGATAATGATATCGTTGGATTTTTAATCTGTGTTTATAAATATACTCTAAAGTTGTGTAAGCTTCACTGCTGGCAATATAGCAGTACTTCCATGGTTTTAGTAGCCTATCCATATTTATCCTAAGTTCTTTTTTCTGCTATGTTTGAGGTGGTTTTACTTTTTATATTAAATGTAGTAATTATAATAATCAAAGAACTTGGAGGAAATTGAAATAAATGATTTCTTCTAAAACAGAGTAGATTTTGAATTTAACTTTTTGGGAAAGTGGATATGCAGTGACACCTTAATTTTGATGCATCGTGGAAGAAATTTATAAGTTTTCATATTTTTAAAAATATAATAATCTAGAATCTTCATCTATTACTTCAATGAAGTTGTTGAACTGTATGCAAAATAAAAGTCCCTCCCCAGTAGTATTTCCCTGTTGTCACATCATTTAAACTTTGACACCCATATTATTCTACAAATGCCCATCACTGGTGTGAAATTCAGCTACATTAATATAAGGTACACACATAGTCACATTGAAAATCTTCCAGAATGAGTTTTAAATCATTAATATGTACACACATATAAGTGGTATTATACAAAGCCTGCTAAAGTTTTGCCAAAGTGTACTTGTTAGTGTGACTTTTAATATAGTATTGAAGGAGACTATTTTTTAGGCACTTTTGTCATTCAAAATTTGAAAAAAAAATGGTTCTAATACACTTTATTATTATTCAAAAATAATCTTACATTTTGAGAAATTGTGGGTTGAACGTTTTGTTTTTAAAGTATACAGAAAAATACAACTTTGGTTCTCAGAAAGAATCTTTTAAAATTCTTGCAATTTTTTATAGCCTAGAATTTCTGTATTCATATTTAACATGCACATTCACTCGTTGAAACAAGATCATTGTCTTCTCTTTTTGGTGTAAAATGTATTTTCTTTCAAAGAATTTCATTCTAAGTTTCATCATAAAGGAGAGAATTGCTGTTAAAAGAGAATAGCTTTCTAACTTAATTTATAATGTGATTTAAAAAATTATCACAATGAAAAATCAAAAACTTGTTTAGCTGTTTGCTCAAAACTAGCAGTGCAAATGTTCTTTGTTTCATTTGAAGCTTCTTCAGAATATGGGAAAAATCCTTGAGGCTGCTGGAGCTACATATAACAATGGTGAGTTCATATTTTACACCAATTTCTGGAGTGGTTTAAAAAATTTCAAGGAACTTGAATTTTAAATTGGTAAATATCTGCTAAGATGTTTTCAGTATTACTCAGTGTAGCAATGGACAGAATGTTTTTATTTTATTACTTTCACAATAATGGATAAATTTATCTGATGGATGGATCTTATACAGCTTGGCTAAATAAGTTGCTACCACCACTGTTGTAATTCTGAGAGAGACAGTTCTTAAAGGGTTACATGTTATTTGTGTAGAATAAAATCTTCTGTCACAACAAGGAAAAAATTGTTTTGTATTTATCATTTGTTCTTTATATTTAGTTAAATTCCTTGAACTTCTGCTCACAGAATCTGCATCAGATGTGAAATTTCTATTCATAATTTTGAACTTCCACTGTTAAAGGTGTATATATGTGTGTGTGAATGTTTAAATACCTAATTTGCAGTTGTTTGTTGTACATTTTCTCATGAGTGAATTTTTATATTAGTAAAAATTATTTTTCTTGTTGAATTTAATTTCCAGTATTTTCAACAGTCTTACTAATCTCACAGCAGAAGTAACTTTAAGTTTAATTATTGGTTGAAAACATCCAATATCTTTGCTGTATTGAATGCACTTTACACATACATGAAAATGCACAATACAGTATTGTTTATTGTGATTCTTGTATATTTTTCATTATTTTGATGATTGAAAATCTACAAGAATACTTTTAATTTTTTCATGATTATGAAAATGAGAACTATCATTTGATAGACTATACTTTGTCTATGGAGAATTCATCTTGGAAGTTGTACACATTGAAATGTGTTTAGTTTTTTTGGTTTATCTCCCAATTTTTCAAATCAAACTGTAAAAGACACTTTTCACCATCACTGAAGATTCAAATAATTTCATTTAATTGATTCAAAAATTATACTTCCTTTATGATTCTATAACTTCACTTTCAGGATTAAGTTTCTAAAAGATTTACTTAATATACTTTAAGAATTGATAAAAATTTCTGAAGTGTTAGGTTTATCTACAAAGTATCTTCTTAATGTTCTACAAACTTGTAACTACTCAAAATTTAAAAAACCCAATTTTCACAGTGACTTAGGAAAGTAAGATACCTGACATTATTTAGACCAGAAAAGATAGTATTTTATAAACATTTACACTTCTAATCAAAACTTCTATTGTCTTATACGTGTATATTTCATTTAGTTGTCAAGACTACAGTGTTATTGACTGATATGAATGATTTTTCTGCTGTGAATGAAGTTTATAAAGAATGTAAGTATTTTCTTAGTAGAACCTAAATTGTTTAGGAAATTTCAGTGTACAAAGCTGATAGTTTTTTTATGTAAATTTTAAGATAAAAATTTATTAATTTAAGTAGTGTGTATTCAGTTTACTTCCCTTTATCTTTACATTAATGTGCAAGTTAATATGTGAAATAAAATGTCTAAATGAATGTTACAATTTAATATAATTTAACATGTACTAAATATTTGTTCAGATTTTACCTTAATACAACTTTTTGCACAAATGACATCTTGTTTCACATAAGTAAAGGTTTCCAACTCCTTTTGATCTTGCTTCTGAGAGTGAATTGAAGATTTTATGAAACGTGTTTATTTTCTTTTTAATCTTTTTCAGTTTTTAATACTGCTTTTCCTGCTCGTGCTGCATATCAAGTTGTTTGTTTGCCTGCTGTAAGTAAACTCTGCATATTTGAGAATTCTAAATTTTTATTTTATTTACAATGAAAACAAAAAATGTGCTTTAATGTCACCAATCATTGTGTTATGTCTATTACTTTTAAAGACTGGAACCAAGCAATTTCTTTCACTTTCAGATTTTTACAAGTCTTTTTAGTAGCAACTTTAAACCAAATTATGTGGTGCTTGATTTTAGTATGCTTAGCTAAACTCATATGATACTTAGTACCACTGGTTTATGTTCTAAATAGTTATCACTAACCTTTTCAGGAGTGTTTGTTTTCTTGTGTTGATGATAAATTGACTAAGGCATGAACCAAATTCACTGAGTCATGAGCCAAACTGAACCATTAACCCATTCACTACAGCTAGGACTTATATTTCCCAGTGCATACATCTCATTCACAGTGAATGGATTAATAATATAAAATATTTAGGAATGAAAATAAGAAGGAAATTTTTGCAACTTTTGGCTTCTAGGCCTCCACATGAAAAAGTACAGAAAGAGAAATAAGCTATTAAGTGTATTTATATGTTACTGATATTAAGATAATATATAATGGTTTGAATTTCTATCTGTTATATTCTATAGGATACAAAAAACATTAGGTGAAGACTTAATTAAGGGTACTTTTTATATTCTTGACCTCTTAAAATATTTTTATGAACTATATTATCAATATCATTTAATTTAAGTTCTGTTTAAACTTTTATTAAAACAAGGGAATTCTCAATAGCCATAGCACATGAAATTCTGAAAAAAACAGAACTGTTGTATAAGCCATTGTGTCATGGCTACAAAGAATTATAAGTATATAATGTCAGGAAGCAAAGTACTTGTTTTTCTTGCATAAAGATGATCTTGTTTGAGCAGTTTCTTTTGTAATGTTATGACTTTGGAATGCCACAACCCATATAATTTGTATTTATACCATTGCTTCCCATACTATTCCATTTATAGCTTCAAAAGAGACATGTACCAGTAGTATCCATCAAGTGGTCCATAGAACCATCCACTAGATATTGAATAAATTGTTTTGTTTCTTATTTCATTGCAAAAGAAGTAAGCCTAAAAGCTTCCACTTCAGAGCTCCTTAAAGATGCTAAATTAGAATGTAATACATTTACTGACCTATAGCTGTCCAACCCAACACCCACTACCTATATATGGCTATCTTCTTTCTGTGTACTTCACATCTATAGGCCATAAATTGTAGCTTAAGTCTATACACTGCTAGTTGTCTAAGTTTTTTACAAAACTTTTCAGTGAGTATGATAAAATAGTTTTGAAATGTTGAATTAGACAAACCATGCCAGGTATTATCAATACACTGAATTTGCTTCTTTAGTAAATTGAAAAATGAAATTGTACAAATTGTTTAATCTCTATTAGTTTGTTTGTCATTTTTACATTAATCTGTTGGAAATTTTCAATACAAAATACACAACATTTACTACAAACCTTTTTAATTTACCACAATAAAAGCTGAAGACTTGCTTTTGATTAGAACTAAGTCGTAGTAACTCAGCTTAGAGTCGATGGATAAAAGATTTTTAAAATTTAAATAGTAACTTATTGTGGTTTAGTTTTTCTCATATACCTAGTGTTGGTTGGTCAGCAATAATTTTACAGACTTATAGCACTAAAATCCATTGTTATTCCTTGCATTAAACATGATGCAGATAATCACAGCTGCACAGCTTTGCACTAACACAAGTAAGCTTGCCACTTGTTGCATTTCTTTCTTTCTTTTGTTTTACTTCATTGAGATGACTAGACAATGTAGATGTGTAGCATTTGTTATATTGGTTTATTGAGCACTGAAATAAAATTTTCCAGAAATTTTCCCTATTTGCCAGCTTTTCCATAACAGTGTATCAATTTGTGGTGCATTAATATTTAATTTATACTTCTATCTGCCTTGGAAATCTGAAAAATACTTAATTCAAAAAGAAGCAAAAACCATTAAGTTTCATAGTGAATAAAATTTGGGAAATAGATGCTCAGTCAATAGCAAGAGAGAATTGAAACAGCTGACAAACTCATACAAATAGTAAAATGAATACAGTAAGGGTTTGTAGAATCCATCTGGATCATACTTGGGAACCTCTGAAAGTTTCATGGTAAATTGTAGATTGAGACTAAACGACTTGCAGACACAGGTAATTTTATAGTATGCTTAATGTATTGCCATATTTCATTGGTAACTCTAACACGTCATTTTTTCTTCAACTTCTCGTATAAAAACTTGGGTAGCTTTATGTTTACTAAGACATGCTTATTGTGAACTAATAGTAGATCTCATGAAGACAGCATGATTAATGAAAAAACATGTTAAAAATTAGCTAGAACACTACTATTGTAGTAGAAAAGTAAAAATTAAACTAGATGCTTATGTGGGTTGTTGAGCCAAATATTTTAAATTTTTCCCTCTGCAGTCATCAATGAAGATTTTGTATGTGTTAGAGGGACCATCCAATGTAGTTTGTGCCTAAGTAGCTTATCTTTTTTGAAATCCAAATGTTTTCCCAAGTATTTGCTGATTCAGAAAGGTAAAGGGAAGGCTTTTCCTAATGGTTCAATGGTGCCTAGGCAATGTAACTTGTAACTTTGGCTTCAAATTCCTGTTTTGACTAGTGTCAATCAAGTGCCACTACTAACTTCATTAATAGGTATTGTGGACATTGTCTGGTACTGATGTTTTGCATAAGGTGACCATGAAACTCTGGTGTTGCTGCACTGTTTCCAGAGCTCTATGATGGGTGGAGTGGGTAGGCATCAAATTTTTGTTATATCACCATCTTTGCAAGTTCCCATACCTTGGTTTATGATTTCTACATTATTTATCAAAAATTCTTTGAAATAATGTCTCCCTTCTTAATACCAAAACCTGTCAGCTTTCACAAGTTGTAAAGAAATGCAAGTCTAGGACATATTAGTTAAAACATTGCAACAGTGAACTCATATTGAGATCATGGGTATTGTCATCCATCACAATATTTTAAACTTGTGAAGAGAGGTTATAATCAAGAAAAATCATCATCATATATCCTAGTTAGGGATTTTTACTGATCATTTTCAGTCAAGTGGTATCAATTGTTAATATAATTAATGAGCTGACTAAGGTATTTATTTTGACCTTTGCTCCTCCACACCCACTAATCAATATAAAGGCAGGTTATTTGAAATGTAGTGTCAACCCATATATTTCAAATCACCTCTTGTTTTCATTGACCATTTGTTGGACTCTATAAAATATCTTAATATGATTGCTTTATAGTATGTTTGTTATGGTGAAAAAGACTATTAGCAATATGTGTCACTTACAACCAGACTATGTCAACTGAACTGGTTCTGACCCATCTTCCTCTTGACAGTGTTCAGAATGGTTGAAGAGAAAGAGGTACAGAGAATAAAAACTCAATAATCTCTTTTAATCTTTGACTCAAAAGATAGTGATCTCTCTTTATAAACATAATTATGTTCTTATACTGTTTCATTACTACAATGGGTGTACAAACTGATCTTTTTGTTTATTCAAAAGAGAGTTTCCAACTACATGAAGATTTTTACCTTCTGTGGACAAATGGGTAGATAAATTACATCCATCTCTACATGCCAGTTGCACCAAATTATGACTGGGACTATGTTTCATTGAACCTGATGTGTAAAACCTTTATCAGGTTTTGCTCTTATTCATTGGAATCTTGTCCTTCTGGTGAGAGCCCGGCATGGTCAGATGGTTAAGGCACTCTACTTGTAATCCAAGGGTCGCGGGTTCATATCCCTGTCACACCAAACATGCTCACCCTTTCAGTCATGGAGACAGTATAATGTGACGTTCAATCCTACTATTCATTGGCAGTGGGTGGTGATGACTACCTACCTTTCCTCTAGTCTTACACTATTAAATTAGGGACAGCTAACATAGATTACACTCATATAGCTTTGCATAAAATTCAAAACAAAACCAAAATCAAACCAAACCTTCTGATGAGCTCTGCCTTTTTTACCTCCAGGTGGAATGCATATAGCTGCCATGGAGAAAAATAAAACTGTTTGCAAATTGAAACAAAAAATCTGCACATTTAGATCTTCATCTAAATGAAACAAACCATACTGATGCAGTGACATTGTTAAGGCTTTAATTTAAATGACACCAAGACCTTGACTGATTCTTTCCATTCTATGAATATATCTTTGACAGGAGAAGTTTTTCTTTTAATATATCTGGTACTATCATTATTTGGTAGTATTCTTTATATAGGAGGATAAACAGGGTCATTGGCAAATGATATTTTTGGTTGACTAATGTACATCTTGCATGGCCATATTACTTATTATTCCTCTGGAGACCACAGCCATCTAAGTCTGTTACATATACTTTCATAGTATTTTTGTATGTGCTATCAAGAGAGATTTTTGACCAAACAGACCTTGATGACTTTACTGAGAAGATATAATTCCCTTTTATCATCAAGGGAGACTTAAGTAGGCACAATGCACACTGAAGAGGTGGAGATATTGATTGAAGGGAGTTGACCTGTAGAACATATTCACTGAGAGCATAATCTGTCTTTCTCTTCAATACTGGAGAAGTACTTATTTTATTGGCTTAAATTGACATTAGTTATGCTTGATGTAGCCATTTCTTTATTCATTCTTCAATCTTTTTTTTCTTCTTGGACAGTGAACGATAATCCATTATTAGGCAGTGATCATTTTCAAATCATTCTGAGGGAGATTAGCCACATTTGGTGCCACGTAACGTATACACATGCTTGGCAAATTAGACTTCAAAGCCAAAAGGGGTCTTGGGTTAAATTTTCTTTCACCACCTCTTCCACCATGAAATTCGAAGATGTTAACCTGAAGATGACCTAAGAAGTTCAAAACGTTGTTCTCTGCTTTAGTAATAAGTGTTAATACCCATACCAGCTGTTCTGATACATTTTTATTCCAAGTGGGTTTCTCATCATCAAGAATTGCTTTACCATGGAGGAATGTTGGTTAACATATCAATCTTCAGCTAGTTATAGCATGATCTTATTGTTGATGTAACATTAAGCTTAATTGTTTCATTTAACTGTAGTATTGTGTACATCTTTAGCTCCTTTCTAAGAAAAGACTCATGAAATGTGGTTAAGTAGCAAAGTTAATTTAAGTGTTCTTGTTAACATCTGTGACATCAAGATTTAAGCACAAAGTATGCTCTTCCTGAATTTTATAAGGTTTTAACATATGTACCTCTAATTACGTATGACATGTTTGAGTTAACCAGTTATGGCATGTTTTGATACATCTTGGCAACACTTAAAGTAAAAAATGATCATAATTGTTTGTTGTTTTTTTCTCAAATATAGAAACTTATTTTTCTTTCTTATAATGTTTGTTTATTTTACAGGGTGCCAAAGTTGAAATAGAAGCTATTGCTGTTGTTGGTAATATTGTAGAATCCCAATGACTAGCATCTCAGTTATGATGCAGAGTCTGCATTTATGTGAAGGAAAAGAGTTTGTCTGAAAAGAAACATCAATAAAGAGAAATATTTCTTAACTCAGAAACCAGAGAATTCTTTTGTTAACATATTAAAATACATAAATAAAAAACGTAAATTTTAAACCATTTCAAAAGTATTTTGAATATCAAAACATTTTTCTTTGGGAAAGGGGGATGTAAGACGAAAAAAGCTTGTCCTTGAAGATCTCTTTTAATGAATGAAGCTGTAAGTTTTTAAGATAAGAGATTAAATTGAGATTGAATTTGCTAAATTATCGTAAACTGTCAGATTTTAAATTAATTGCACATAAGTAGATTCAAGCTAGTGCAGAGTTTAGTCAGAATTCTAGGTAACTTACCCAACGAGTGAAACTTTTTAACATGGTGGAAACTTCCATGTATAGTTGTTCCTATTTACTGGCTCTCTTATCTAATATTTTCATTTATCACAATAGATTAAATATTATTAAATAAGCAAAGTTTAATAATTTAGCAGTTATGCACAAATATACATGTAAAAACGGCTGGTTTGGGTGGAGAAAATTTTTATGTAGAGGAGCGAACAATGTTTCGACCTTCTTCGGTCATTGTCAGAAGGTTGAAACATTGTTTGCTCCTGTACATAAAAAAATTTTCTCAACCAAAACCAGCCCTTTTTATATGTATATTTCTTTACAAATGGGTTTTCTCATCATCACTAGTTATACACAAAATTGATATAAAAGTGTAATCGATGGTTTTTAACAGTAACTAATGTTTCTGGAGAAATAACTTGATCCATACAAGAATTTCTTTGTTGTTTAATCCATTATTTTTACTTGATGTCACTATCGTATAACTTTTGAGTAATCTTTTCTTGTCCCAATGAAAATGTGTAAAGAATTAGTTATTAAATCACATATTTAAAATCTGGAACCAATGAATGTTTGAAAAGAAAGGCCTACCTAATGACTTGAATGTTTGTTTTCTAACTGAAACTGGTTTGCATTAAATATTATCTGCAAATGCATTTATTTTTCCTGCTTTTTAGTTATTCAATACATCAGGATATTCTGTAATAAAAGAACCATAGTTTAATAAAATGATGGAATTTGTAAATTCTGAAATGACTGATTAGATATGTTTATAGTTGTTTCTATAGTACTTCCGTTTTTTAATAATGGCTGTGTCTAAATAATTAATTCCATATTTCTTATACCAGTTTCACCAGGAATAGTTTTTATATAATGTTGTCTTGTATAAGCAAGTGCCTTATTTGTTTTGTCTTCGTTGTTATAGTTACAATATGAAGTAATACATAAATAAATCTGAAATCTATATTTTTTTAGTTTTCTGCATATGAAACGTGAACTTTTTTTTCTGCATTTTGTTTGAGACCCACCACCACCTCTACACACACACACATACAGTGTAGGAACCACTGATAGAAATAATAAATGTAATGTATTTTTAATTCGGACATGTAAACTTCTAGTAATTTCTGTGTACTAGCTTGCGTCATTGTTAAAGTACAAGATCTCTTGAATATCTAAAAGTTATTTTGCACACGCACAAGCCCACACAAGTTTTCAGGTGAGTAGTTATAAATTTTTGCTTCACATCCTCATTTTGTCACAAAACTTGTTTACGCGTCAAGTTACACTTATGTCCGTGCTTTGGCTTTCAGAGTATTCTGACATATAAGCTGGAGATAAAAAGTAAAAATACAATTTCTAGTCTGTCTTTAAAAAAATTTTCGATGTCACAACGTTAATACTACATAACCGTAGAGACACGTGTATGTGTAAAAACAAATGTGAATAACAACAACTGATCATTTTACCACAGTTTATTTACACACGAGAGCTAACTGACTACATTTTTATTAGAACAGTTATCACGCCGTAAAAAAAAGGCAAAAGTGACATTTTTAAATATTTATTACTTCGTTAAAACTTAACAAAACTTTTTGTGGTAAAGATACACGTGTATTAACAACTGTGAAGGAAAAAAACAACTAAAATGGACAAATCTTCAAGCAACAGCTGTTTCTTTAAATTAATTTGACCATTGCAGCTTTAAATCAGAGATAAGAAAAATCGTTTAACGCTTTAATTTGTTTGCATTTGGAAAAGTGAAACATTGGTAGCTACTACAATTATGAAACATTTATGACGTCACCACGCTACGAATTTTTGTCGAAGTAAATCTGACGTCACCATGTAAACTAATTTAGATCATTTTCTTCGCCAGAACTTTTAATTTTCAGAATTCGTTTTTTAATGTTACAAAAGTGTTTTTAAGTCGTTATTTTGTGGATTCAGATAAATAAAAGTAAAATGTTCTTCAGTAGTAAAAGGATATTTGCGTATCTTAAAAACATATTACCAAATCAAAAATCACACACAGACATTTCAACGTTACCTACTACAAAACCACAACTGCACCTTTAAAAGATCTTAAAATGCATACTTTCCATCCTGCGAACTCGCACCGTTAAAAACCGGGCTTCGATACCCGTGTTGGGAATAGCACAGACAGCCCATTGTGTTGCTTTGTGCTTAACTCCAAACGAACAATCTTCATTAACAGGGATTTCTTTTTTCGTTAGAACTTTCATGTGTTTTAGTATTTGTAACCATTTGAAAAAAAAAATTGTTAAAGAAATCAAACCAAAGCACTACTTGAACATTTAAAATTGTTGCAGCGACAAAACTTCAGTGAGCTCAGGTGCATTACGTTCAATTGGCTAATTGCTTAAGAAAGTTACCAAAACAAAGATGTTAGCTGACGAACAGAAATTACTTTTTAATTAGTGTATGTTTTTAGTGGAAATAATGCAATTCTTATATTTTTTTTATTTTGAGTCGAAGCCCCACCCATTTACAATAGATTCTTATTAACTAAAAAAAAAAAGAAGAAAGAGGGTAGAGGGATTAACATCTTTTAAAGAACGTTAATTGTACTAAGTAGAGAAGGAACTAAATTTAAAACATGGTTGTATGCGAATTTGTTTGTTATATATTCTGGAATTATTTATAGAAATGAATGAGAATTAGTTGCATTCGCCTGACAAAAAACAACTATACGTACGGAATTTTCACAATGAAGAAATTAAGGAAATAGACTCAGATAAGTCTTAACAGAATAAATAAATAGATTACTACCAACTAATAAAGAAGAGTAATATATAAATGTGACAATCGTCAATCTCTTCCACACTGAAAGCAACCATCAGTTAATAAGATTTAACATATATCAAACCAGAAGCTAGAGAAGGCAGGAAAGATGAGACGACCAATAGCCACACACAAAAAAGTGTCAGCATAAAATAAATGAGCATTTGGACTCGAATAACTGAATATACAGAACTGCTGGAACTCCAAGGAAGAGGAAGACAAAAGAGAGTATATGTTTCAATACCATAGGAATTTAATAAGTTACGTAGAACAATAAAAGAGAAGTGTTAACACATCGGACTTGTAGAGCTGAGATATATGTGTTAAAGGAAATAAAGACGAAATTATTATCAGCGATATAGAACGAATCATCAACACATTAAGAAACTTTTGTTCGAACATTTACAATTCGAGAAAGCAACGATTTTAGAAAGTATTCAAATCAACAAATCTTCTCAAATTGATTATTCGTTGTCGTTTCTTTCTTCTTTAAAAAATGATTAATCAAATACCTTGTCAAAGTTTTCTTTTGGTTTCGTTGGTTATCTCCAATTTGAAATTTAATTTAGTTTAAATGTTCCCTAATAGTTACTACCTTAACTTTAAGTTAAAAACGTAAGTATAGATAAATCCATCAGATAGAATATTTTGGAAATCTACGTTGGTATTTTCTAGTCTATTTTGGAAATGAATTATATATTTTATTTTTATTGAAGCAAATAAAGATTTTACATCATTGCATGTACTTTGAAAGCATTTCTATTTATAGCACAGTTGTAAAGACAATCTTCCGGCAGCCATTTTTTGAACCACTGACCAGAGGAAAAGCAGCCTGTCCATAGTATCACCCTGCCATACATATTAATAAGTTCAGGTTTACACCTGCAACACGCCGCAACCTCAAGAGAAAGGGACATTTTATGTGGAAATTTACGTTTCAATTACGTTAAATGATTAAAAAAAAAAGATTAAGGTTAGGTAAACTCGGGGCTAATATAAAAAGCCCTTTTGTACATAAACTTTGTAGCGCTTTCAACACCAAAAAATTCTTAAAAGCTAAAAAAAATACGATATGTTTCTTTTACTTTGATGAATTAGTACGCTATAAAACAAAGATGTCTGGTGAAAAGCTGATGTTATTTTTATTGTTAGCCATACGGTTTGAAAACAAACAAGCTTCAAACAATATATGATAAAAACATTTAAGCACTCAACAATCACATTGGTATTGTATACACTCTAAGCCCCCCAGTGGCATAGCAGTATGTTTGCGGACTTACAACGCTAAAATTCAGGTTTCGATATTCATTGTGGGCAGGCTCAGATAGCCCATTGTGTTGCTCTGTGCTTAGTTTCAAATAAACAAAAATATTCTAATAAATTTCGTTGCAATACTCGTTTATATAGGCGTTGGTGTTAAACTTGTCGTAACCCTTTTACCAAATTAAAGAATTATCCTTCAACTGGGAAACGCTAGGTCCGGAAACAGTCTTATATAAAAGACTCTTATCGAACATTTTTCCCACAGAGAAATCAGTTCATAACTTGCGTGATTGACGTATAGCAATTTTTGATTCGGCTGGTAAGATTCACATATACCACATAAGTCATAGATGTCGCAGCTAAAAGTCAAACAATCGTTAATTTATCTATGATTCAACGTGTTATAGAAGTAAAAATAACCATGAATACAAAAGTGGTATATTTAAAAACAAAAACAAAAAACAGAACGGCCATTTTAGATACTCTTCAGTATTTATGCTATTTATGACAACTAGTTCAAAACTACAAAATAAGATCGACATTATTATTAGGTTTAATATCTAACAGATAACACTTTTAAATTCAATGGTTCAACAGTAATTTACAATTACTTTTAAAGCATTAAACTATTTTAAAGATAAACCGGAATAATATTATAAATTATTACACTTTTGATCATTTCTATATAAATACAAAATCAAGAATATTTTAAACTAAAACTATTTGAGCAGGATAATAATTTCGTTATAAGTGTATATAGTTTGACATAAAAATATGTCGAGTTTATAGTTGAAATGAAAATTTCACGAAAATTAAAAAAATATCCACTTTTGTGAAACGCAAAGCCTTTCTAACATCCATCATGTATACAGACAGCTATAACACTTGAAAACTTCCAGTGTGTAACTGTAAGTTGTTGCTTACAATATACAAACACATATACCGCAATAAAACAAAGTTCAGTATTAGGTAGTTTATTTTTTCCTCTTACCTATAAATATATTAAAATACAAACGAAGTATATCTAATATTATTACTGTGTCTCTGCAAGAAAACCGGTTATATTTCTACATTATGTTTCAGTTATAACTCGTACTTTATCGTGAAGTTTAGAAAATGTTTCTTTAAAGCGTGCTATGAGAAAGACTAATAATCTGTACAAGAATCAGTGAGTAAAATTATGTTAAATTAGGATTCGATTTTGGAACCGTGACAATAAAAAAACCACACTCGGCACACATGAAAATTTGTATTAATCTTTTCACTCGCAACTCAGTATAAACGTGCGAGTGTGAAAGTCTTTAGCACTCTATGTTAACACACTAGTGAACAACGAACAAGTTTCACATTTCACTCTCCAGAATTGGTTTGAAGATAAATCGGTTCTTACTAAATTGTTTTTAACTTTCCAAATTTCCTTCCTCACCGCCGCCATCTTTTCTTCGGGTGCTGTAGTTTCTGATTCTCCGCCGCCACTCTCATTTGTAATATTGTTTTCTTCTGCTCCCTCTTCAACATCAGGATTCGGGTCTTCAGTAGTTTGTGACGTTTCTTGTTCGGCTGATCCATCAGGGGGCGTTTCTGTCGCATTTTCTTCTTCAGTTGCAGCTTTATCAGTTTCATTCGAAACCTCTGCATCGTCATTCTCTTTGCTTGTCTCATTATCAGGACTATCTTCGGTATTTTCATCATGTGACTCAGCTACTTCGTTAGAAGCATTCGCATTTTCTTCTTGTCCAGCATCGCCATCTGATGGCGATTCCTCTTTGTCCCCGTTCACCTCTTGACCTGTATCTTGATTTTCAACGTTTTTGTCTGCAGAACTGTCTTGTCCATTTAAATCTCCATTTTCTTCCCTTAAAAAGTTTAATAACGTTTTTGTAAGTTCTGTTATTACTAAGTAAATAAATCACAGAATACTGTTTTACATATTGTTACAATTATCATTCTGACAAAAGCAGGTTGAAATATTATTTCAAAGCATTCAGCATCACAAACTCAAACATATAATAAATTTTAAATTTTATACCAAAAAAAAGAAAAAAAAAAGAATTGCGTGCTGTTAAAAAGTTCGCGCGGTTTGTGTTCAGATCGTACGAATAATCGTAAAGTATACATGCTATCTTTAAGGTTTTGTGCAACACAAACAATATGAAGTTTATCAACATGGTTAGGCCTACTGCAGTACAAAAAGAGACTGAAAGTGTAAGGAGAACCCAGAAAATTGATATAATTTATAGTTGTTATATAAGTTGTATAATTTAGTCAGTGTGCTCATGGAATGGAAATGAAATGGTTGACAACTAGTCACAAGAAATTTAAGGAATTTATTCAATCAACGGACTATCTTCTCGTCAAGGTTCACTTTTTATATGCAACTCAGTTCATTACAGTCTTATTATGACAAGCAATTACGTATGAGAAAGGTAGCTGACGCCCATTTCACCTTCATTCACCTTGGTTCGTTTCCTTATTCATCATGTAGATATATATATACATATATATGTATTTTTTTCTGTTAGATATAACAAAAAATGAATCGATGCAAAATTTACTTATTAGAGAACATGTTTAATTGTTTATTTGTGATTAAACACGAAGCTACACAATGAACTATATGTACTTCAGTATATGAATATACATGAGAAGTTGATGTAGTTGTTTTACTGCTTTAGAATTAAAAGTATTTTCAAAATGCATCTAAACCACGTTGTGTGCTAGAATTCGCCTGTTAGGCCTAGCGTACGCGCTAAGATTTACTATTTTTCATAATTAGTTTTTATTCCTTAGGTATTTATTTCTATTTCTCATTATTAGGGACGACTAGCGCAGATATCCCTCTTGTAGCTTAGTGCGAAATTTAAAAAAACAACAGACGAACAGTGAAAACAATCACCTATAATCTTTTCACCGAGATGAGAAATTTTACTATGACCAAAAATTCCAACTTTTAACTACCGAAAAGAAAAAGGAAATATGAATAATTTAAAACATTATAAAACTATTTTGTGAACATTTCACTCGATCATTTTATGACATTAGAAGTAAATTGATTTAACAGAGTAATTTGATGTATTGAAAATATATTGTTCAGTTCTAGGTATTGGAACTTAAATTATTATTCCTTGACCATGAACGTACTTTTACTTCTCCTAGTCACATAAAACGATAATATAGTACGTTTATGAAAGATATAAAACTTAATATGTAACTGTTCATTCACTGCTACTGTTATTAACAAATTCAAGGAATGTGGTTTTTTTTTATCTCTTATCTTGGCTTGTGTTTACCGATTCGCCTTATTTCCATAGAACATCTTTAATTCAAGTCTCAAACTGCTAACTCTTACTCAGTTCTTCATTGTAATCTATTTTACTGTCCAAGAAGTGTTTCAGCTCTAAGTTATAAATATTTTTACTACTTGGTTTCTGCTATTTTAAATCGACTGAAGCAAGGTGTTTGGGTCACTCGTGATTTGGCCCGGCATGTCCAGGTGGTTAAGGCGTTCGACTTGTTACTTAAGGGTCGTGGGTTCGAATCCCGGTAGCACCAAACATGGTCGCCCTTTCAGCCGTGGGGACGTTATAATGTGACGGTCATTCCCACTATTCTTTGGTAAAAGAGTAGTCCAAGAGTTGGCGGTGGGTGGTGATGACTAGCTGCCTTCCCTCTAGTCTTACACTGCTAGACTAGGAACAGCTAGCACAGATAGCCCTCGTGTAGCTTTGCATGAGATTCAAAACAAACCAAACCACTCCTGATTTCGGATCACTTAAATATGAAACATGTTTTGTGCTTGGTTACTTATCCTATACGGTTGTAACTTTGTAAATAAAATTGAAATTGAATCTTTTGTGCTAGATGTGGTTTGTTGGTAAATCATAGATCTGATGAAAAACATTAACTGTGTGGTTGTTTTTAAATAATATTCTTGCCAGATTAATGTGTAGTATGCATACTTTAAACATGAAACATGAGGTGTTTTAGTACGTTGTTTGTAATATTACTGAGGATTGGTTCTATTACATAATGTCTAAATATATTGTTCCATTAAACTTTTATAGCATTATCTGTACCTTTTGGGAGATGACTATGTCCAAGGAATTTACGTCCATCGTAATTTAAGCTGAGAAAAGGATGTAACTCAGACTTCTGTGTACATAGACGGTTACTTCTTCTTACCAACGAGGAAAAAAAACATAATAATAGTTTAGTTTATAACCAAGGTTATTCGGTGAAATGTTTTCTCTTAATGAGGTACTCAATCTTTGTTTGTTTTGCAGAAATATATGATATTTCTGGTAAATGCTCTTATATTAAAGTTGTTGGGAAAGTCGTCTTATAAACACATAAGAAAATAGCAAGCTTTTGGAATTTGAGTAATATTTTAGAGCTTGAAAGAAATATTTAAACTCACACAAATACTGACATATTTGGTGAGCATAATAATCATTTTCAAGATGGATGAATGAGCTTTTTCTTCTTTTCATTTGTTTAACATTAAAAGTAATAAATTTTGTTCCCTAGTTTTGATATCCGTGATGGGCAATGTATCTTAGTGCTTAAATATAAACAAACAACCAGTAATTAACTTTATATGTAAGATCTCAATCATACTGTTCATATGTGGCTATTATGGAGGTTGAGATGCCACCTTCAGGATGTGTGTTATCTCCTCTCCTGTTTTTACTTTATCTTTATAATTCTGTTTCATCAGAATTCTGGCCAAGTGGTTAGGGCGCTCGACTCGTAATCTGAAGGTCGTAGGTTCGAGTCCCCGTTACACAAAACATGCTCGTCTTTTTAGCCGTGGAGATGTTATAATGTGGCGATCAATCACACTATTCGTTGGTAAAAGAGTACCTCAAGAGTTGGCAGTGGGTTAAGATGGCTAGCTGCCTTCCCTCCAGTCTTACAGTGATGGCTAGCGCAAATATCCATCGCGAAATTCAAGACAAACAGTCATAAGGAGTAGCCACCTTTCCACAACCAGATGCAGACTGTGAATGATAATTTAGATGTACATCGGTTATTCTTAATTTTTTTTTAACTTAGAGCCTTTTATTTCTTTCACACTCTTAAGGCGCTCAGCTGGTAAGTTTGAGAGCTTATGACGCTCAAAATCGGATTTTGATACCTGTGACACAGTACTTGTAGTGAATTGTGTAGTTTTACGTTTAATAATAAAACAAACAAGCTTTCTTTTACATATGAGGCTTGCGAATAGAGATTTAAAATCTGAGTGGGTCCAACATCTTCAGATGTCTCTCTTACTGGGGTGTAATTTTACTCTTCTCACAATGAAGTTTGTATCTTGGTTATATTTGTCTGTCATTTATGTGTGAAAACTTTTGTTTGTGTCCTTGTTGTTTCCCTGTCCGTCCATCCTTCCATCCATATATTGATTTTGTTTTTACTTTTTTATTACAGATGTTAATAGCCATCGCAGTTTGGCTCTATTTTAAGCTGCGGCAGAATAATTCATAGGTGAAATGGCTCTGAGTTTTTCCAAGTGCAAACTTTTACCTCATAGCTCCGTCACCTCTTAATCGATTTGAGGTCTAATTACATTTTTGGACTCAAGAGGTCAAGCCGTTTCGGCTGATGTATTTGACCACGCCGAAGGCCTCACACATTAATTTACTATAATCCTGCCTAAAAGAATTTCAAATGCATCAGTTATTGAGCATTCCCTCTTGCTTTTCATATTAAAAGTCGTGACAGTGACGGACAGGAGACGGCAACGTGTATATAAAAACAAAAGCAATCCCATTCTATTCAGTTTGTTGTTAAATTATACAGTATAATAATGAAACTTACTTCAGACTATAGCGTAGATAGTTGGATTTCCGAGATATGATATATAAGATGGTGCAAAACTTAAACACAACCATGGTATTTCTACGTCCCACCCTGTTATCATCTGTTGTAAATCATCTGCGTGTTTCACTAATATTCTATTTTTCTTATGTTATAATAGTTGGTTTAGATTTCATTTACCTTGAAAGAAAACGTAGACGTGAACTTATAACAACGTCGTGATATAAACATTATGCGTTTTAAACAGCCTTAAGGGCAAAATTTAGAAAACAAAATCATGGCGTTGTGCTACGCTGTTTAATGTTTTATGGCTCTGTAACTGTGGCACAGTTTTTATAGCATACAACTGTTGTTTGTTGTAGGACTAACTCACCTATCTTACAGGGACATTTGTAGTACAACTACAACAGTGAACTTCACCAACTCAGTTCAGTTCACGCCGTAACTGTTCATGCATTTTCATATTATAATGTTTGTTTTTCTCTAGCAAAGCCACCCAGATTATCTGTTATCTTCAGCGAGGATAATCTAACCTTTGATCTTACCGCGATTCAACCGAGAGACTAATGCTATAAATAGCGTATGAATCATTTCTATGTCTGTGGTACCCCATCCGGGGGGATGAACCCTGGTAGAGAACGAAATTCTTCTCAGTACTCGATATAATATAGATATATATAGCATGTTTGTATAGGTATATTTAATGTGCTTTATAGATATGTATAATATGTTTGTATAGACAATATATATATATAGTGTGTTTGTATAAGTATATACAGTTTGTTTGTATAGTTATACATAGTATGTTTGTATAGATATATATAGCGTGTTTGTATAGCTAATATATATATAATGTGTTTGTATAGCTAATATATATATAATGTGTTTGTATAGCTAATATATATAGTATGTTTGTATAGATGTATACAGTATGTTTATAAAGATATATGTATAGCATGTTTATATATATACATATATAGTGTGTGTTTGTATAGATGTATACAGTCAGTTTATAAAGTTATATGTATAGCATGTTTATATACATATACAGTGTGTTTGTGTGTATATATATATATATGTTTATATATATAGTGTGTGTTTGTATAGATATATATAGCATGTTTGTATAGATATATATAGCATGTTTGTATAGATATATATAGCATGTTTGTATAGGTATAGTATACAAACAGTGTGTTTGTATAGATATATATAGTGTGTTTGTATAGATATATATAGCATGTTTGTATAGATATATATAGCATGTTTGTATAGATATATATAGCATGTTTGTATAGGTATAGTATACAAACAGTGTGTTTGTATAGATATATATAGTGTGTTTGTATAGATATATATAGTATGTTTGTATAGATATATATAGTGTTTGTATAGATATATATATATAGTATGTTTGTATAGATGCATATAGAATGTTTGTATAGATATATAGCGTGTTTGTACATTTAATATATATAGTGTGTTTATATAGATATATATATAGCGTGTTTGTACAGTTAATATATATAGTGTGTTTGTATAGATATATAGTGTGTTTCTATAAATATATACAGTATGTTTGTATAGATATATATAGCATGTTTATACATATATATATATAGCGTGTTTGTACGGTTAATATATACAGTGTGTTTGACATATTCTTATGCACTCTTCTTTACTTTGACACACATTTACGTTTTCTCAAAACGAATCAACTGTACCAGAATACTTATTCTGGTAAGCTGTAAAACTGATTATTGACACAGACAAAGCACAGATAACTCATTGTGTAGCTTTGCGCTTAAAAAAAAACAACTGATAGTATTATAGCTACTTTAGTTGCATTTTTGTTTGCATATCGGCAATCTATCGGTGGGGTCAGTGCCAAGTTTACAAAGTCACAATGATAAAACCCACTATTCATTTCCCCGCGGTGGACAGAATGCATTTTACCCATCGTGTAGCTTTGAATTAAACAACAAAAAACTGTTTGGTTTGAATTTTGCGCAAAGCTGCTCGAGGGCTCTTTCCGTCCCTAATTTAGCAATGATGTACTAGAAGTAAGGCAGCTAATTAACACCACTTGGGTTAATTTTTTACTAAAGAAAAATGGGATTGATTGTCACATATTAACAACATCACGCCTGAAAGAAGTGAGCACTATCAGTATGTTACTTTTCCTCTGGTAATATTTTATTTATATATTTGTAATAATCTAAATTCTGTAAAGCAGGTTAATATATAATGCTAACGATAAATGACAATGCCAATTCCAGTAAGTCCCATCGGTAGATCAGCATTGAATATCCAGACTTTAAAAGCTAAAATATTGGGTTTGATATCCTGCGCTAGACAAAGCGCAGATAGCCCCATTGTATAGCTTTGCACTGAAACAACAAAACCAGCAAAGACTCCTGTAAAAATTTGTAAGGTAGTAACTTTTGAAGCAATTTTCTTCACATAAAACATTCTTTTTAAATTCATATAGAGCGGGTTTTTACTGGGACTAATTCCAAAGTATAGGAAAATGAGGCAATCTATGATGCGCAATAGAATACTGTTATATAACAGTTATATATAACCATACGGTTCGCGAGTTTACCGCTAGAGAACGTTGTAGATTGTCATACTCAACAGATACCAACATGTGACTGCGACATATTAAACATTTTGATGATTTGTATATCATACTTTATGGATAATCATATATTACAATCTATGTAGAGGCCTGTTTTCCATAAAACATTCAAGCTTTAAATATTCATAAACTAACAATTTATGAAGTCCTGAAAAGGACCATTTCTTGTCTTTTTAAACTCAACATATGCATCACTAATTATAATACAGTACGGTTTGACTTTATTGTTTACACATATATTATTTCATCCAGCGATTGCTACAATTTCAGCTAGAATACTATTATCATTACAGTAAAGTTAATTATTTTGTTTCAATAACAAACAAAATATTTGACTGCTTAAAATCAGTATTTCGTTACAGTTATACTAAATGTATGTTATCTTAACTTCCAGTTTACATAGATATCTCTTTTCCATATTAACATAAAACAGTAAAACTCTAATAAATACACATCTAAACAGACTGTGTTGAGTTGCTTTCCAACGTTACATCTGTATCACTACCTGTAATATGGTATAGTTTTGATAACTGTTTACTAAGCGAAAGTTGATCAAATAATCTACTCACATACGTAGCTTTCGCAGTTTTTCTATGATATAAATTAATAAAAACAGCAATAATTTCCATTTTCTTATAGCACTGACACTGCTTCTATGATTTTCTTTTATTTCATTCCAATTTACGTAAACAACAATAAACCACAGTATATTTTACTAAACTAGCCATATGTTCACACTTTCTTCAAATGGTAGTAGCTATGACAAATATTACAATAAAGGGTCGAAGGTCAATTCCAAGAACAACAAACTGATACAGAGAGGTCAGTTACGTGGTCTTGTGATGTACGAGTTACTGATTAAAGCTCTTTCTTAATTCCAGGATATACTGGACATGTTGATTCAAGGGTGCTATAGTCGTAACACCTGTTTGTTTGTGGTTACATATTTAAAGTTTGTTTTAAGCATTTTCCACGTTCGGTTATAGATAATTTTAGAGATATTAATCACTTCTGCACTTCAGTGCGTGTAAAATGAGTGAACAAATATTTCGTATAATTATAATGATTTGTATATCATACTTTATGGATAATCATATATTACAATCTATGTAGAGGCCTGTTTTCCATAGAACATTCAAGCTTTAAATATTCATAAACTAACAATTTATGAAGTCCTGAAAAGGAAAATCACAACGAGACTATGTGATTTGATAATTTGGAATTAAGCACAAAGCTACACAAAGGGCTATCTGTGCCCATGGTTATTGAAACCTGGTTTTTAGCAGTGTGAGTCTGGAGACATATACCGATGGGCCACTGTGAAGATAAAATATTTTGTCATTTAATTGATATACATACATAAAATACGTCTATCAAACTGGTAACCACGTATTCGTTCCCTCTTCCCTCTTTTATTTTCCTCTTCAAATACTGACATTCAGACTTCTACATACTCCAATGGTGCTGACCCCGTTCAGGAAGGGCTTTCCTTCAGCTTGTGGTGATGATGACCTGTTTAGATACACCACTATTGTTTTCCTGTGTATGACTACATACAAGAGCAAGTTCATCTTTTTAAGATCCATTGTTCTCATTCCAAACCATAGATATATCACATCCAACAACAATGACCAGGTCAATATCCACTGGCTAGCTTGTTTCCAGGAGTCACAAGGAATTGATAATCAGCATGTCCTAAATGGTGGAGAAAAACAAATTTTATATTGCATAGTAGACGGATTATGTAGTCAAGGAAGCACGAGCTACGAACATGACGGATGTTACGACTCGGATACCAACAATGCTGTTTTAAACTCACCAGTGCAAAAGATGAGAAAATATACCCAGGAGAGTAAGTGACAATCTGAAGCTCTCGGTTACAGGATTTTAATTATCTGTAACCACGAGTTTTAAACCAATAATTTTGGTTCACTTTGTTTACAAAATAAGAAACAACTCCTCGTCATGATGTCTGAAGAACGTTCTGTGTAGTCAGACTCAACGCCACTAAACTCTTTTATGACGTGAAGGACGGTGACTGCGTTAAATACATCACAATATCATTGGACTAGTGTGTATTGTAGTTCTGTGGATCATCTAGTCATCGTTATTACATATGTTTCTAATTTAAAATGTTATTTTGTATTTGTAACGTGTAAAGTATTACCACCAGGGAAACTCTTTGATGCAATGATGTCAAGAAAACCCACTTGTAGAGAAAATATATATGTAGAAACGGCTAGTTTGGGTTGACAAATTTTTTTACGTAGAAGAGCGAACAACGTTTCGACCTTCTTTAGTCATCGCCAGGTTCACAAAGAAAGAAAGAGGTAACTGACCGGAAGCTGACCACATGTTTGAAAGGGGTTGTGTAACATGCCCTCTACATTCCGGCACTCAGTTACACAACCCCTTTCAAACATGTAATACGAATACGATTTGATGACGCATCCAGAGGTGTGACTCATGACAAAGTCAACAATTTGCACATAACATTACACAAAAGCTTTACACTATTCATTCTAATATATTAAGCAAGTCAAGTACATATTTTGTCTTATTTACGCAAGCTTTTTAACTTTAATACTTTTGTTGAATAGAAGGGAAAAAATCATAATTATCATTTATCACTGCAGCCTTAGTCAAGTAGGCTTAAGAGAATTAAATCATATGTTTAAACACAAAATTAAGGTGCACATGCATTAAAAGCATTGTACTATCAATAAATAAATATTGATAAATTTGTTGTCATTTGGATTTATCATCATGCAAAAGGGCTTTAGCTCTAGCTGCCTTCCCTTAGTCTTACACTGCTAAATTAGGGACGGCTAGCACAGATAGCCCTCGAGTAGCTTTGTACTAAATTCAAAAAACAAACAAACAAACAATGTAGGTATTACGACAAAGTAGTACTTCGATTTAATAAATTTTATTTATATAATAGACAATTTCCCCCAGTGGCACAGCGGCATGTCTGCAAACCCACAACACTGAAAGCAGGGTTTCGATACCCGTGGTGTGGTGGGCAGGCCACAGATAGCCCATTGTGTGGTTTTGTGCTTAATTTAAAACAACAACAATAATAGAAAAGTATTATTTATATATATAGATATAAATGAATCAGATTAAACTATGTATAATTTCAATTTTAAGGTGAAACAGTCCTCATTAAGGCTATTTAATTGTAAAATATGGTACACATTAACCCTAGAGTAAAACTAGACTGTGTTATAATCAGTTGATGTAAAGCTTGAACGTCTTAGGTAAAAGGACAATGTAAACTGTGAGTGTATGGATAAGAATAGAATGGCTAGATTGTAGTATATGATGTACTAATATTTAAACTGTGAAACATAAAAATATTCGATATAATGCAGTCACATGTTGTGACACGTTGATATCTGTTGAGAATAACAATCTACAACACCATCTGGAAGATTTCTCGTGAACTACATAACAGACGTCACATCCTGCTTCATAGATAACCTTCTCTTCCTACACTTCGGAACTATCCTTTCTCTAGTTACACATTATCTACTCAATGGCGTCAATCTGTGGAACCAGGACACCACTAACCTCCCAGTCTCAATCTCTCTCTACTAACTGCCACCTGGTGCAAATTTATGAAATTATGACATCATGTGTGACATCAACGGTCTCAAAGGATATCTTCTGCTGGATTGCGCCCTTTGATATCCACCTATTGAGGACCCTCTCTTTAGTGGTTCCTTTGGGCACAAATTAACAGACTAAATACTCACACGACCTGTAAATTGCAATTAGAGTGCCCTAACCACTAGCCTATGTACTTCGTATTTTCGAAATAAACTAAATGTTTCATGTGATAACTGTGGTGTGAAATAACGGTTTGAGGATAAATGCCCATCAATTATTCAGCGTATAACATCGTAATAAGTGAGTAACTGGTTTGTATTTCTCATCGAAATCTAAATAAATGAAGTTAGCTATACACTATTTTTGTATCAGTTTTATATTTGTGTGTTTAAGCAGCTAACTAAATGTACTTGAAGAGTGAAACACATTAGCGGATGTTTTTAGTTTAAAACTCAAACTAATAATTACTTTAAAGGCTTTATATCATATGTGATATCAATATATTTTATAGAGTTATTTCATTCTCATTTGTCGTGAGCGTTATGAACCTGCCATGTCCCAGTGACTGTGATACCAATGTTTCATTTCGTTTATTAAGGTGTGGCTATTACACTTACTTCTAGGGAATAATTCAAATAGATTTTGAAAATTCAGAACATGTATACAACTTTAGAGTTTCTCACAATTTAAGCTTCTCGAAGTAAACTGTAATTGGTGGTGAGAGGATCTCATACTTATGGATCTTATCTTATCTGCCATCCAAACATCTCACATGCTCTTGTGAAGGAGAGGAAAGGATTTTGGTTTTGGAAACTACTTTGGACGCGTTCAGTAGGCATTATGGACATTAATTCTAGTACTGGTGATAAAGTACAGTAGCTTCGATACTTCGCTGTCATTGGAATGTCCTTAGCCTGTTGAGATTATGAAGTGTAGCTCTTTATCTTGTAATATTTCTTGGTGGATGAGATTTATGGGTATAAATTTTTCTTTAAGTTTCTTTACGAATAATCAATCAGCAATAAGAAAAAAAACATTAGATCATCATATATGGGTGACTATGTTGGCATACAACTACCATCTCAAACAAATACTGTACATATTTCCTTGGACAAAAGAATATAAAATGAATTGATAGTTCTAAATAGTCAGTAATAAATTAAGATCCAGTGACTTTCTGGTCAAAACATCATCACAAAGGGACAATGATTTCTTCTTGAAGACTGAATTACTGGGGCTCATAAGTATCGAGGTAATACTCAGCAGTACTTTTGAATTTCTCAACATGAATTATTGTAGAAAGAAATGTACTTAGCATCTTGCCCACTTCTCTAATCAAGGATCGTCAGCCGTTAATTGAATTTCTACTTAAAAATAAGGAAACCTTGAATCAAATAAGTGCATATGTTAACACTTTTAGTTTCAAGGCAGGTTACATGAACTACAGATATATACACACACACACACATACAAACACAAACCTTCTCCGATTGTAGGGTCACGAACTAACTCGTTTCTAATGAACGTCTCTTTAGCCTTCATGTTCTGATTTTTATGGATGGTTCAAAAATCAGGTGATCCCTAGGCAACCACAGAGGCTTCTGACACTCCATGATTGGTCTCAGGATCTTCTCTACGAATCATGTGTTTACTGCTTTGATGTGGGAAATTGTTTATGCAAAGCCTTACATTGGCCATACTTTTATTGCTTCTGATTTTTTCTTGCGAGGAAGGAACCTGATAAAGTATGATACTTAAGTTACTATTACCCAACTTTCGTCCTCGTTATAACGGTATAATTTCAGATACATTTTGATAACTGGGCAGTGCCATTGCCAACGATTGGCCATGTTTTTTTAGCTTTTATGGTAGTAGGCATTATGACTTCTACTTAACAATTTCAACCAGAAAAACTGTAGATTTTATTTATTGGTTTTTATTTTATACACTATTTATCTCTTAAATGGTTTTCGTTGTTTAACGCTGATGCTTTGCGCTATAGAACTCCAAACAACCAAATCTAAATTTCGAAATAAGGTCTATCGCTGATTACTCTTTGTATTTTATTTAAAAGCTTGTGGAAGCAAACCATTTCTGTGTGACTCTTTTTCAGCCAGAACATAAGTATGCTTTCGATATTAAACAATTAGTGATAAGCAAACTTAATCCTAGTAGATAAAGCAATCGTCGTGGTCAGGGGCATTAGTAATTGCTACCAAAAACTGTACTCAGACGTGAAATAGTTCACAAATATATATATATATCACAGTACAATGATTTTTAACCCACGTCTGTACGAAAACCTATAGGTCATAGTATAATCATTTTCCTTTTCCGTAATCTTAGTTCATGATAAATTGAACGAAAACCTATAGGTTATAGTTCAATAATTTTCCTCCTATGTAACCTTATCTTGCAATAATCTGGACGAAAACCTGTAGGTCATAATCTAATGATTTTTCTTCCTGTGTTACCTAATCTCACAATAAACTGGACAAGAACCTACAGGTCGCAGCCCAATCATATTCCTTGAGTATTCTCAATGTAATACTTATTTAATCTATAATATCATCTATGTTTTCATATTTTCTCGTAATAAACTGAAAAACGAACAATTTCAGAGAATGATATTTTTAAAGATAGTCTAAAACATAAATTAAACATAATGAAAGTTTAGTTGTTGTTGTTTTTTATAATAGATAAAAAGTTCCGCAAGAAATTACCAGGAGTCCATTTGTACTATTCTGTTAGCTATCGTTAGCTCGAACAAAATAAATTCATATGTTTTCTCAAATGGCAAACTATGCAAAGAACACCATTCTTGTTTTTATACATAAGTTGGTACTTGGAGAAAATATTACGAAATGCTTAAACTATTTTATCGTATAGTTCGATTTTTTCTAGGGTCAATGACCAAAGCATTACCATCTGGCGGCAGACGGTGCAAGCTCATGACGTTGCTTTGGGTAAATGTTATATGTGAATGATGTAGAATTAACTAAGTACAACAAACCTGTGTGTGTAAAATAATTAATAATTTTAACACGTTTAATGTAAACCTTTTTCTTTATGAAAACATTACTAAAAAAGCGTGACTGTAATATTATACGAACATCTCGTAATGTTGAAAATTTTTCAAAAACACTACGTAAACATTAGTCACCGACAATTTCCCTCAAAGGGTAATTCTTAATAAGTTAGATAAATTGTTAAGTTAGCTAGAGTTCTAATACACATATAAATATATTTTAAAGCACCATCTAGGGGATGTTATCCGTTAGCGGATACAAAGTTTTTATTAATTTTTTTCATTTTCCGACAGTAATATCTTATTTACTTTGTAATACGAGGGCTGTTCAAAACATACGCGGATTGACATCATAAAACAAAATGTACTTTATTTAGAAGTTACAGGTCTGGGACCCCTTCATAGTACTCTCCTCCCCAACGCACACACTTATCCCAACGGTGTTTCCACTTGTTGAAACAGTCCTGGTACGCTTCTTTTGTAATGTCCTCCAGCTTCTTCATCGCATTTGCCTTAATCTCGGGAATCGTCTCAAATCTTTTTCCTTTCAAGGGTCTTTTGAGTTTGGGGAACAAGAAAAAATCGCAAGGAACAAGGTCAGGTGAGTAGGGGGTGGGGAAGAACAGTGATCGAGTGTTTGGCGAAAAACTCACGAGTTCTGAGGCACAAATTTCGCAGCAACGCGGCGCATCTTCAATTTTTCGGTAAAAATCTCGTAACAAGATCCAACTGATATCCCACACTCTTCAGCAAGCTTTCTGACAGTCAGACGTCGATTTTCCCGCACCAGGGTGTTGATTTTGTCGACGTGTTGGTCATCAGTTGACGTGGAAGGACGTCCAGGACGCTCATCATCTTCAATGGACTGTCGACCATCCTTAAAACGTTCATGCCACTAGAAACATGCCGTACGATTCATACCAACATCACCGTAAGCCATGTTGAGCATAGCAAAAGTTTCAGTCGCAGATTTTCCAAGTTTAACACAAAATTTCACAGCAAGTCGTTGCTCCTTCAGGTCATTTATTATGAAATCCGCCAAACGAAAAAATCGCACTTCACTTAACACTGCGTAGCTAATACATAAATGAAGATACCTGCAATCGGGAAATGGCGTCGTAATCAGCTGATCTGTGCGAACCTAGCGACACCAAGCGGATTCCCCTGGAACGAACTGGAGCCGCGCAATTCAAACAGTCCGCGTATTTTTTGAACAGACCTCGTATTATATGAGACTAACCGGGAATTAAATATTTATTCAGAATTTAAATTTAAATTTACAGTAGTATGGAAATATTCCCCTGCAATTGTGGGGAGGGATCGAACCAAACAGGACCCCAAATCAGCCAGAATCGTTTGGTTTCTTTTGAATTTCGCGCAAAGCTACACAAAGGCTATTTGCGCTAGCCATCTCTAATTTAACAGTGTAAGACTAGAGGGAAGGCAGCTAGTCATCCCCACCCACCGCCAACTTTTGAGCTATTCTTTTACTAACAAACAGTGGGATTGACCGTCACATTATAATGCCCCACGGCTGAAAGGGCGAGCATGTTTGGTGGGACGGTGATCTTTTGTAGTTACACCACTGATTTAAAGCTTCCTATTGGGTAATAGGTAAACATTTGAATTGTAATGTAAAATTTAAAAAAAATGTCGTAATAAAAGCTGAATTCATTTTTCATTTTGTGGATTCATACTTAATCTGCAATGATGCCAAAGATCATTAGAACGTTTTCATCATATTTGTTTAAGATAATGTTTCAAATGAACACGCCCCAGTGGCACATCCTGAAGTTACACACTTTGCAGAAAATCCCAAGAGTTTCCATCAGTAAGACTGACTTTCTTTCACCTTGCTCATCAGTGGCACAACGCTATAAATTGGGTTTCGTATACCTGTGATGGGCAGAGCACAGTTAGTCCATTGTATAGCTTTGTGTTTACCTTCGAACAAAAATGTATTGTTGTTTTTTACAAACTTTTCTCGCGTTTATGAATTGTTCGTTAGCGTGGCACTTGCTAAGGACTGCCTGAACTGTGTCCATTCCTAGTTTGGATTTTAACGTTATAATCCCTTCTTATGCTTATGTTAGTTGACGTTTTGTTCAGTTTTATGCAAATCTCGTTGAAGGATATATGAACAATTTTTTTTTCTAGTTTTGATGTGGTACATTAGAGGGAAGGCAACTAGTCAGTACTACCTATCGCTAATTCGTGGGCTATTGTAATCGAACAGTAGAATCTAACCATCATTCTTACAACGCACCGAGGAGTGCGATTTTCTTGTATTGTTTTTGGGATTTTTTTTTTTTCGGTAGCAAACGCGAACCATAGCACCTCGAATTCTCAGTTGGATTTAAGCAAGTCATTGGGCTATTTAGTTCAAAGTATATTTTGTACTAGGGGTGTTTGGTAGGTATCACATGTTGCGAAATAGGTTAAACCTCGCAGTCATTAAAATGCCAAGCTCGGGCATTAAGTTCGTTTAGCACTCTACTTACCTAACCTCTCACGTGAATAGTTTAGGTACTCACTAAACTGTTATAATTACATTAAATACAAAGCACTATCTTGAGATTTGGTAAAATTTATGCATTCAAATATAAAATACTACAAAAGAATGTTTCGTACTCGAAGTACGAGATTTGCCCCTAGTGATAGCTTATTTAAATATCCACCTACAACGAAAGTTTTATTTTCTTACATAAAAATATTTGCTTGGAAGTTATGAAAAGAAGCGGTAGTCTAAATAATCTGACAACTAGTTTGACAACACAATAATAATTATAATGTTTCTTTGATAAAAAATCTTTAAAGTTAAAAAGGACCCGCCAACGATGTTTTACAAAATATAAAGCTAAATTACTTTATTTATTTATTTTTGTACTTGGTAAAAAAAATAAATTACATATATGTTGATAAAATTCCTTTAGTGTTACTCAAACTCGGGATATTACTTTGTTTATTTCTTTAATTTCGCGCAAAGCTACACTTAAGCTGTCTGCGCTAACCGTCCCTAATTTAACCGTGAAAGACTAGATGAAAGGCAGATAGCCATCACCACCAACCGCTAACTCCTGGGCTGCTCTTTTATCAACAAATAGTTGGATTTATTCTAACATTATAACGCCCCCACGGCTGAAAGGGGCGAGCGTATTTGGTGTGATGAGGATTCTAACCCGCAATCCTCACATTACGAGTCGATCGCCCTAACCACCTGGCCTCGCAGGGCTTGCGATATGAGTACTTAATAGTAAATTTATTATTTAAAAAAAAGTTAATTGGCTATGCCAGACTTTCAATCAAACATACGGAATAAGTGAATGAAGTTCTATTTCTGCGTTCGAATCAATAAATTAAAGGTTAAAATATAATAAAAATGGTAAAAAATATATTTGTTTAAGTTATATGTACAT
Source organism: Tachypleus tridentatus (assembly GCF_004210375.1). NCBI lineage: Eukaryota > Metazoa > Arthropoda > Merostomata > Xiphosura > Limulidae > Tachypleus > Tachypleus tridentatus. The sequence goes on along the minus strand of NC_134837.1, from coordinate 193,174,841 downwards.
ATATATTTTACCGAGTTTCCAATGACACTATTAATTAGTTCTCTATTTTTCCCAACTATGTAAATAAAGATAAAACATTTATATTAAATTTTTTACGACAGTTTCTTTTTCTAGTTCCAAAACAGGCCGTTAGTTGGTAAGTTTATCAAACGTCAATTATTTCCAGGAAAGTTCAAATTTCTTGTTTTATATTTGCAGAAGTAATTTAAATTTTAAAATAGATATCTCATTGCTTCAGACTATTTGTGAAAATCCTTTTAATAAAAGTGGAAGCATGTCCTTTTATTAGACGGAAAGTTTCTGCAATCGATTAGAAATGTCGCGTTTGGTTTTACCCATTCTGAGGTGGTCAGGTATAACCTTCTGAAATAATAAATGGGAAAAGGCATGACAACCATTGATATGTGTTCTGTTTCTAAATCCTACAAGTGCTCTACCACTTTATTGAAGTTAAGTAGAAAATACTTGAATGCGCCATCGTTTAGTGTAAAGTACGTATTTCTGTATTTCAAATTGTATTGTGATTAAGTTTAAGCATTGGTATACACGTGCACTCCGACAGGAGTGTAGCCAGCACTACAGGGAGGGGGATCTTTTCCTAAATACAATGTTCGAGTGATATACATTAAAATTGAGTGTTTGTTTTTGAACACAATCTGATATAAACAGACCTTTTACACATTTCTAGAAGATTAGGGTGGTCATTCGGACCTTTCCCCCTCTTCTTCACCTGTAGCTATGCAATCCTCCTACCCCAACAAACTGACATACATTACTAAATCACTCTTTGTGTTGTCTTATTTTATTGTCATCACATCAAGGTGTTTTTATAATCATTAGAAAGCAAGCTTTTAGATTGTTAATATATTTATAACAGTGTTTAAGGTTTATTCAAGGCCTGATTTTCGCCATCTTTTTATATAAATAAAAAGTTTCAGTAGTTTCTTTCTATTCTTCAGGGTTTTTTAATAATGTTGTTCTTGAAGAAAAAAAAATCAAGTTCAAAGCCATTAATGAAACTTCTAATGCGCAGACTCGTTCCTATGACAACTTAATTATAGTTGGTTCATACTTTCGCTCTGAAAGTTGCGAGAATACCAAATTGTTTCAAACTGATTATTTTACGTATCGAATAAATGTCTAACAATTTAACATAACAGTTAATTACCAAAATTTTACATTTACATGTTTCCACGGTAACTGTAATTAACATTATTGGTCATACTAAGTCTTTACAGATAAGAATTATGTAATATAACTTAATCCTCATATATTTGTAGCGATCAGTTATGGCTTCTCTACGCATGTGCGTGGAACAAACATATAAATGTATACATGCGTAAAGGTTGATTGCTTTATTATTTCCTTGTTTGTTTGCAGTAAAGCACAAAGCTACACAATGGGCTATCTGTGCTCTACCCACCACGGGTATCGAAAGCCGTTTTCTAGAGATGTAAGTTTACATACATACTGCTGTGCCACTGGGAGCTGGTTTCTAGGAATCTGCTAACTTTTCTACCGTTACAGGGTGCAGAATATTGTCATGCGCAAGAAGCATAGTTATCAAAGCGAATATCTGTAGACAGTGTTTGTGGACGCGTGCAACCAGAAGAACAATTAGTCTTTATCAAAGATTTGAAGCAGATTTGGTAAAAAACTATCGGTTGCGTTGATTTCAGTTACTTTTTACTGGAAATAGTAGTAAAAACATAAAATGTGTTTATTCTAAAGCTCAAACCTACATAAGGGGCTATCTGTGTTCTGTCTGTATCGAAAGGTAATTTTAACATTATAAATTTATCGAGTTACCAATGAGCAGCGTGGGATTGAATTAAAAGTGCACTTTGGTTCTTTAAGCGTAGCAAATACAGATGGTTGAATTGTATATGTTTGTTCTGATGTTTATTAGGCATTCAAATAAACCATACCATGTTCATTCACTTCTTAAATCTTTTAATCTAACAAAGTGTAGATAACTAATTACACACTTTCTACACTTTAATAAAAATAACAACACTGTCTGGAACAAAATATATCGAACAAAATTGCAAGAGAATTTGCTACATGATGTTTTTGGTGGCAGTCTGTCTTAAACACAAATACTTTGTTAACGTAGAAGCGAAAACACGGAGCGCAAAGTTACGTTTACTGGACGGGTTCTTTCACTTGATAATGTCCAAATGTTTTACATCGCGCTAGAATTTTAGGAATTAGACATGATTGAAATAAGAATTACATGAACATAATTCATAATTTTTTAAATTTGATATCGTATAATTAATCAAATAAACTATAAAATGACATCTCAACAATCTAGCTGGAACCGTGATAATGTATTGTATTACCAGTGTATAACCGTGATAATGTATTGTATTACCAGTGTATAACCGTGATAATGTATTGTATTACCAGTGTATAATCGTGATAATGTATTGTATTACCAGTGTATAACCGTGATAATGTATTGTATTACCAGTGTATAATCGTGATAATGTATTGTATTACCAGTGTATAACCGTGATAATGTATTGTATTACCAGTGTATTTCGTGCTTTTTCAAGAGATCCTAAACTAATCCTCTCAAGCATGGACTTCGTGTGACACTGAAGGACTGAGCTATCTCTCAGAGTCCTCTGTGTAGCTTTTAAAAGTAACATTATTCAAAAGGATTCATTCCACTTTATGAAGCAACATTAGACAATTCTAAGGTGATACAAAACTTTTGGGTAAATGCTGAAAATTGCACATAAGTGTTCTGTCTTAACTTACCTGTTGCTTCAGTAGTTGACTCCCCATTTGCTTGGCCATTAGGTGAATTGTCATTGGTCACTTCAGGATTTGTGGACTTGGGGGATTTTAAAGACCTGACTTCTGTTCCGTCAGGTGCTTCTGGGGGCGCAGCGTGAGCAAGGGCAGCGGCTGCCCCAGCCTTGGTATTGGCACATCCCATAACGTGTGACAGAAATTGCCAAGAATCTTTTTAAACAGTAAACCTTTCGTTGTGTTAAATTAATAGACTTTGCAGCCGTAAACACTTCGAACCAAATAGTCAGATGAAAATTTTACGGTCAAGATTAATACTAAAGGGGCACTCTCGAAATAAAAAATAAACAAATCAACGTCTTCAAAATTCTTTACTCTTCAGTCTATTTACCACAACTTCAGACTTTGTTTTGTAATTTTAATTTAAGCGCAACAGAAAATTAAGTCTTTGCGCTTGTCGTTAATAGAGATGAGATTATATTTAACTGCGAGCTTGTTTGTTTGTTGTTGTTTTTTGTCAACTTATCAAAATGTATAACCAGTAATCAGAACACTTCTTTATAAATCGGGCAACTAAAACGATTTTACTTCATACTACGATAGTAATAATTCGTTTTTCAAACGCTTGCAGCTGAACTGTTTACAAGGCCTAGGTCTTGAGTACTGTGTTGACACCTGTAGTTTGTTTTCCGCGATTCTCACCACTGAGTTTCCTCGAGTGGAATGCAGACTTCGTGATTATTATTGGATCGAAGTGAGTCTGCGCACTGACGAAGAACGTTATTAGGATACAGGGTACTCGTACAAGTAAATTACATAACTGATATCCTTTATGTAGACTGATTTACTGATGTAAGTTCTTTGAACTACGATAAATATATGATTATGTTATATTGTTAAATATCATACTATTTTCACAGTTTAAGGCTTTACCAATTATACCTCTTTGCTATGTATAGGGCTGTTGTGATAACTGATAATTAAAAAAAATATTTCTATAAAATGAAACAAAAAAGCACAACTTGATATAATAATTCTAATACATTATCTGCCTAATTAAGTCTATTCTATAAATAGTGCTCCGCCTCCATAGTAGCGCAGCGATATTTCTGCTTACTTACAACACAAGGAACCGAGTTTCGATACCCATGGTGGGCAGAGCACAGAGAGCCAAATAACAGACAAAAACTGTAAATAGTTATTTTTCGAAAGACTGTGCGTGGTTACGTGAGGCCAAACCTTATTGAAACATGACGCATAATGTGCTAAAATAATTCTGTTTCAACAATTTAATATTCCAATTAAAACAGACGTAAAATGTTTTGACACCCCGAGCCACCTGCCAACATGTTTTGTTAACTCCAAAATAAACTTAAATTAACTTATGGCCCGGCATGACCAGATGGTTAAGGCACCCGACTCGTAATCCGAGGGTCACACTAAACATGCTCGCCCTTTCAGCCGTGGGAACAGTATAATAATGTGACGGTCAATTCCACTATTCGTTGGTAAAAGAGTAGCCCAAGTGTTGGTGGTGGGTGGTGATGCCTAGCTACCTTTTCTCTCGTCTTATGCTGCTAAATTAGGGACGGCGCAGATAGCTCTCGTGTAGCTTTGCGCGAAATCCAAAACAAACAAACAAACAAAGACATAATTAACCTGTAGTACGAACAATATCAACTCCGCTAGCATGAATTTTCCAGTTGTTGTTTATCTCACACGTTTGCGCTAAGACAGAAATGAATTAAATTTAGTATAGCCATCTAAACATTGGTTACATCTCATGAATAACAGTGAGAGGTTTGGTTGAATTGTCTGTCTCTACAGTGTATTTCCTTTCATATTTTTGCACGTAAAAGTTCTTGTATTGTTCGTAATAACAAAAGACATACTTGAATACAAAATACGATAATGAAGAAACAAAACAAACTCTTTATTGCAAGAGAGCCTTTCGGAGAGAGGTGTAAAATATTTGAAGATAAAAATTGTTGGGCCTTTTGCGTGGCCTGGTGGTTAATGTGTTGGGTGTTGAGTGTTTGGATGTGAGCCAAAGGATTTGGGTTTTTGAAACCTAAACCCGCTCACCATTATTCGCTTCAGAAAGTTATATTTATCGTAAATTTTGTTGCATAAAGAGATGTTAGCTCCAAACGTGGTTGTTGGCTTAATCGTGGTATCTCGTGGGTTTTGAGCACATTTGTTCCTAATGTTATATACAAAATCGTCCTTTTGTTCTATGTGTGAGGCCTGTAATTATAAGTTAAATCTGTTGACATTGTATACCTGCTTTTTTTATAGGTTGTATTTCTGTAGTTGTTTATCATCATAAGATTAAATTTATACTGCCTCCTGGTAAAATCCGAAATTCGATTCCCCGCGGTGGATACAGCAGCGAGGCCAACGTGTCTTTTCTGTAAAGCAAACAGACACATTACACTCTTTAAAAATAAAATTGCGGAGTTGGTGTAGTTTTCCATTCATTGTAGGAAATTAAAAGTTTTGAAGAAATGTTTCACAGAAAGCAATAGATTCATTTTTTTTTAAAATATTTCTGTAACAATGCATCATATTTAATTCATTTCGACATCGATTTACCAATAAGACTTCTGCGACCTTTCTGTAATTACTGATCAGTACTTTTCTTTCTAGATTTATGCGCTATATATAGTACAGAAGAATCTAGTTGAATAAAGAATGCCTTATTTAATTTTCAAACATATCTCATCTAGTTAAGTCCCTCGCTAGTACAGCGGTAAGTCTACGGATTTATAACGCTAAAATCAGGAGTTCGATTCTCTTCGTTGGACTCAGTAAATAGCCTGATGTGGCTTTGCTACAAGAATGTTGTCGCACATCTAGTTGAAAAAATACTATTTTTTTTTCTACTTAATTAGGAAACGCAGTATTTTCACACAATGAAGGGTGATACGGATGTGGGACGTTGTGGGCTTGAGCACCTACATCTCGCTCTCCTGATTTCTAAATTTCTAATCTTCTTATGTGATACTAGCGAATTGGGGGTTCAGACTGATAGGCAGGGTATCCACACCACAATGTGCGTCCTACTTCTCCAGTCACCTCCAAAACATTGGATACATTTTATAATCCCACGTTGTAGCTTGTATCCTAGAATTTTTTTTCAAAATATGCGGTGTATTTTGTTTAATTTTAATGTGTTTTGTTCATGGCTTAAAATTTATGGTTATTATATGTATATATATTTAAATAGAGAAAGATGTTTGTTTGTTTTTTTATAATTTCGCGCAAAGCTACTCGAGGGCTATCTGCGCTGGCCGTCCCTAATTTAGTAGTGTAAGACTAGAGGGAAGCCAGCTAGTTATCACCACTCACCGCCAACTCTTGGGCTACTCTTTTACCAACGAATAGTGAGTTTGACCGTAACATTATAACGCCCTCACGGCTGAAAGGGCGAGCATGTTTGGTGCGATTGGGTTAGAAAAAGAGATTGACCATTTTTTAGGTATATTAGTCATACAAGGACACTTACTACTTTGTAAAATCGACCAAAAATGAGAGAAGGAAAACAAATGAAGTTTACTTACAAAAATATCAATAGAATTTAATATTTCTATAATTCGTTTTTTTACACCCAGAGACATACAGAGTTTTCTGCGCACAGCCTTTGTCATATAATTATAAACTAGAAGATGTAAGATGTGATATAGGACATTGATTGCCATGTGTTTTCTAATGTAACTCTTGTTTGCTTTCATTTAAAAACAAATAAACACATTTTAAATTTACTTCTTACTACCTTTACCTCACTCACTAATTGGCAATAAACCGAGTTTCTTGCAGGAAGGATAAGTGACAATGTTCAGAAATAGAAATTGTTTTTCCTGTCAGTGAATCTGATAATGACCTGGAGCTCCTCCCGCCCCAGCATTCAATCACGAATAGACAAAGGTTACGTGCAGAATAGTTTCGTGTGCAAAATTTAGTTACCTTATTTATTTTCTAGAATTAATAACTGGATTATCCTTTATCAATCAGAGATTTTGCTGAAATTTTACAGAAGATGTTTCAAAGTTCCTTGACACGAGGTTTTACAGAAACTTTTAAACTTTATTAGCGTTTGTCGCTTTCATTTCAACTTTTATTTAGTTTCGTGCACAATGTTTTAGTTTATCTTAGAGTAGAGACTCTTTCTGAACTTGTGAGAGAGCTCACTAAAGTTTCACTTTTGTAATAAATTCAGTTCAACACACACGCAACAGGCACACTTGCCCTTAGTGTTTGTTTTCATGATGTACTTTTGTAAATACACATTGCATTGGTGCACCTTTCATCTTTGAGTGCCTTTCTTTCTATTATTTCAATCGATTTCGGTTGGAGATCTAAAGGATAGTCAGTCACATTCCTTAGTCTGGTATCGTATGAAACTCCAGTCAGGTTTAAATGACTGCTCTGCGGATAAAACTGTTTCATGGGAAGAACCAAAGAGAGAAGACAGCTGGTCAATAGCAACCATCACCAACGCCTTGTCTCCTCCAATTAAATAATTGGATTTTGTCGTTACTCTCATAGAGCACCCACAGCTCCCAACACGCATAGTGAGTTCTGCTCTAACGGGACGAAAACCATTAATCTTCGAATTCACAGTTTTGGAGCAATTCTGCCTCAGTGCAACACGCTTAAGGCCTTTCTCTATCATAACGAATAAAACTAATTTTCGAAGTATTTGATGCTTTCGAATGATATTATATTGCACGTGCGGTAGACATAGTTTTCGAATCTTTGAGGAGGCAGACGTAAAACGCTGGGGTGCTCCTGATGACGAAAGCTCTTGAACGCTATTTTTAGTGAAAAATATAAAACATATTGTGAAACCTTATGCATTATTATCCTTGTCTCGTCGTGGTATACAGTTTTATAGTACACGATAAATAAGGAAAACAAGTCTTCACCAGACAACCGATATATCCATTGTTCACAATCTTTCACATATTGAAGAATGGTGTGGCATTGTAGTTAAGGGAATTTATTGAAAATTATATCCTATAAAAATATGTCAAAATGAATATGATTACTTATAGTAAGTAGTTGTAGTTTTGAATTAAGCACAAAGCTCTGCCCACCACGGATATCAAAACCCGGTTTTTAGAGTTGTAAGTCCTCAGACATACCGCTGAGCCAATGGGGGGCGATTACCTATAGAATAGTCTCAAATTCCTCTCTTAGGTTTTTTATTGTTTGATAATAGTAGAATATGAACTTTTTTATGATACAATTTAATTTGGAGACAATGTTACACAATGAGAATAAATAACATTTTTTCCAATCATAACGATCAAACATACTTTCACTCCTATAGTCGAGGAATATTTTATATCTATAAAACCTTATCTGTTTGTTTCTAATTTCGCACAAAGCTACCCAATGACTATCAGCGGTAGCTGTCCCGAATTTCGAAGTGATAGAGTAGAGAGACCCACCACCAACTTTGATCTATCTTTACCAACGAGAAGTGAGATTCACCGTCACATTATATTGCCTTCATGGCTTAAAGGTGACGAGATTCAATCCCGAATCTCGCAGATTGCGAGGCTAATGCTTTAACAACCAGGTCAATTTAGTAATGATAATTTCACTGTATTTTGCACAAAAAACTGATGTTGTTTTTAAATATGTGTGTGTGTTTCAACGGCCCCTAGTGGTTCATCCTTACGTTTGATAGTTTATAACGTTAAAAATCTGGGTTCGATATATGTTGTAGACATAAAGCCGTTATCCCATTAAGCAGCTCACTCTCATACATATTTTGTTTGTTTGTTTGGGAATTTCGCACAAAGCTACTCGAGGGCTATCTGTGCTAGCCGTCCCTAATTTAGCAGTGTAAAACTAGAGGGAAGGCAGCTAGTCATCACCACCCACCGCCAACTCTTGGGCTACTCTTTTACCAACGAATAGTGGGATTGACCGTCACATTATAACGCCCCCACGGCTGAGAGGGCGAGCATGTTTGGCGCGACCCTCGGATTACGAGTCGCACGCCTTACGCGCTTGGCCATGCCGGACCATTTGTACTGCCCGTAACCTTGTATTTTTTATTTTGTGCCTATAATATCGAATAATAGCATTATTTGAAAAATGTTTTAACTTGTAATATCCGTTTGATACTAAGCAGTGTCAACGACTACCTTGTTCCAGTGGACAATATTTTTAATTATTTACGGGCTCTAGGCCTTTTTTTAAACTCTATTTACTTTTTAACTTTAGAAACATCTCGTTTGTACACTTATCGTTTTCTCTTAATTAAATGTATTTAATTATTGTTTTAAAGAAATGCTGTTTGGTGCTGATAACTCTTGCTCCTTTGCACACCAAAACATCAAATTAATCATTCAAGATTTATTAATTACCAGTGTAATTTCTCTATACAGAACTGTGTGTGATTTATAACTCGTTTATTCAACAGTTATTAGTCATCCCTGGTGCAAGTCAAGTACCGTGGTGTCTCAACCGCTACAAACAGAGCGATCGATTTCCTTCCACGAAGACAACAAGATATTTCTTGTATAGACCTTACCAAGGTGACATTCCGCCGACTAAACTTAGTACGTTATCGGCTCTTTTTGTTTTCCAATTTTAGAATAATCGACACTAATGAGAAACCGAAAACCTTAAGATATTAATTATTATATATTGGTGTCTTTAGTTATTGTAGTTACGAATTCTTTTTATTATACATTTTTTTATTTTACAAACGTCAGTTTCAATGTCAACCGTTTGAATGCACATAAAAACTCATGGCTTCAATCGTCATAGGTTATTGACTGTCGTGTTGCTATTTGTTTTCCCCTGTTTCTTTTGTTGTTCTTGTTGCCGACCTCATACAAAAGCTATACAAAAGTAAAGAATGAAACTTATTACAAAATAAATCCAGTAGATTAAAAAAATGTAGTATTTACAAATAAACGTCTTATATTCATTATGGCTTTCTTGCTCACGAAAAACTGAAAACAAAGATAAACATAATATTGTTTTAAGATTTAAAAAGTGTTTTTTTTATCTTAGAGTAATTATTGATTTTAGATTTGAACTACAAATATCTCTTTGTATCAATTCACTGCGAAATACTTCCGTTAATAGTGTATCGCAGCTGGCGTGTCTTTTAAGTCGCCATGACAACGGAAATACTGCGTGACTAGGGCCAAAGTAGCTATATAGATTATTCAGTTTGTATGCAATATCAAGGTACAGCTGTTTATTTTGTTTAACTTCTCAGGACTAAAAAAATATATATATATATATATATTCCCAGGAGCATTGTTTCTTCAAAAGATATTGAACTACAATAGTGGAAATTACTATTGGAATTTTAATATATTAAAAACCTCTTTATAGTGGTGTTCCATCCTTCAAACAAGTTATTGTACGTAAATAACTCTCGTGTGGCACTAAAAACTTCTAAAGAAACGGTACCTTATCGGAAAGTCTTTTAAATGTTTTTTAAACCTTACTAAGATGTTTAATAAAACCCACTTGTGATCATATTCTTCAGTTAAGACTAAACCTAAAGTTGTTTAAAACAAGAGAAACGCATTACACGAAATCCTTATATAAATTAATTTTAAATGTTGCAAAAACATCAGCTGAAAATGTCATATCCTACACAACACGTGAGATAAGCTGGAAAACGCCACATGCCACACAAAACGTGGTATAGGAGAGAAATGAAACATCTCACCCAAAACATTGCATGGCCAGTAAACGTCACATACGAACCATATAGGCTGGTAATGTCACATCCCACCCAGGATTAAGCAGGGCCTAACATGGCCAGGTGGTTAGGGCGCTCGACTTATAATCTGAGGGTTGCGGGTTCGAATCCCCATTACACCAAACATGCTCGCCCTTCCAGCCGTGAACGTGTTATAAAGTGGCGAGCAATCCTATTATTCGTTGGTAAAAGAGTAGCCAAAGAGTTGACAGTGGATGGTGATGACTATTTGCCTTCCATCTAGTCTTACACTGTTAAATTAAGGACGGCTAGTGCAGATAGCCCTCGTGTAGCTTTGCGCGAAGTTTAAAACAAATAAACACAAAATATGAAAGGCGTACGATTGGTTATGAAAAGCAAAATTACTTCTTTAAACCTTCTCTTAGTTTTAAAAATGCTATTATACATCCTACAGAAGTAAGACTGGTATCAAGTTGAATAACTGATCATATATTAAATAATGTACAAAATATCATTACTGGTGTGAATATCATTCCATGCTGTTTCTAGTAGTTATCTTACTTTCTAATTAATTTAGTATTTAAGTGTTTATTTGAAGTTGAGCAAAAACCAACAAACTGGGCTTTCTGTGCTCTACCTACCACAGGTGTCGAAACTCGCTTTCCAGCTGAGTAAGTCCGCAGACATACCATTGTGCCACTGGGAGGGGCTTTCAATACGTTCGACATCCAGATGAAAAGGAATTTAGTTGAAGAATGAGCTATCATCACCACATTACATTACGGAATAGGTTATAGTACAGAAGTACTTCTTTGTAGACACAGTTACCAATGAAAGTGTCTTGATTTTCTGTTGCAAAACTCGTGAAATTTTCACTAAAAATCATATGTTTAAGTTTGTTTTTTAAGTACTTTATATTTGAAACGTACTCCTCTCCTGTAATTTCTATTGATTACTTTTGAAACGTATCGTTGTTCTTAAAATTTCAATTGCTTTATTTATTTGTTCGGCTATGAAAATACTGCCTAGTCATAAAATATTGCCCAGTTATGGTTGGTGATAATCGATGCGATAATTTCCTATTTCCGAGTTATGGACGTGCAGTGTTGTACAAAAGTGTGAGGACAAAGTCAAATAGTAAATTTCAAAGAACAGTGGAAGGTAAATTACAGGCGAAACATAAAAAATTGTTAATCTTCATATTTGGTACAACAGAAACTTAGTGGAAGTGCTTGAGTTCAGCAAACAGTTAATATAATGTGTCCCTCCTGTGCTTTAATGACTGATGACAGTATTTCAGGTATTGTTGCAACATATTTAAGTAAAGTGTCCTTTGGAGTTTTACTTGAAATGTCTCTACTACATTCCAATAAAGTTTATTAGAAGTAACGTTTGATTTTTCAAGATTTATCAAATCCCATATCTGTGAAATTGAGTTAGTTAAGGCTCTGTGGAGGCCATTGCATCACTTCAATGACTCTAGCAGCTTATTTATTAGCTAACTTCTGTAATTTAGTAATTTATTAAGTAATTTCTGCAGAGATTGGATGGGTGTTTGGGATCATTAAATTCTTCGTAATAGAATCCTTTGTCAATAATATATACAAACCGCTGAACGTACCATTACGGATCAGTATCTGATGGTACTTGTGCTGGTCCATTATTCCATTTATTTTATAAATATTTCTTGTTGTCTCATAAATTTTCGCATTTCTAACAAACAAAACATTGATTGATGCCCAATAGATAAGTCGGACAAAGAGCCGAAAAGATAATTAACAAGTCCATGTACAATTACTGTCTTATTCAATGAAAAGAATAGTTTCGCGCACTAATTAAAAATCATATTGTTATTCCTGTAAGGGAGTCAGACAAGAAAGTGTCTAATCTCCACTTGACCCAACAAAAAAGGAAATTAAACTTGCCCCGCCTACCTGTTATATCCTTCTTTTCACAAACTGCTGATAATTCTTACAATGTTTTATACTATGTTATTTATAACAAATAGGAAGACAAAGTCTTAATCAATCAAATGACATATAATGTTATGTTGATTTCAGTGCAAAGTATTACCGGTTTTCTCTTCAAACTGAAAATTTATTTGGTGGATTCAGATCGAGCAGCAAAAGAAATTAATTTAAGCACCTCTTGTGATAGTTAAAAAGCCAGTTAGTTAGTTAGTCGCTGTCCGATTTAATAAGCTCGTTGAAGTTACAACAAAACTTGGCCTCCACTACTTTTTCGTATTTGTATTTCAAGTCTGCCTTTTTAATTTTCAATTTAATATTTTAGCTTTTTAACTGAAACATTATTCTGAGTTTTTATTTTATAGACTTTTATTTTTTATTAAAACTGTTTTATCGTGCTTGTTGTTGACAAAAACAAACAAGCAAATTAATGAACATAGACTGTTGTTTTTCACAAATAGTGTATATGGCTTTGCGACTTAAAATATTCAAATTATAACCCATGGAAACACTCTCTTTCTTTATTTCTGATGTTTCATACGCATGGATAGCAGTAGTTTAAGTATAATCCTATCAAAAAACATTTTTTCTCTGCGACATTGCTATTGGAGGTATAATATAGTCACCTAGACATTGTTATTTACCTTTTTTTCTGAAGACTTTATGATATTATCAACTTTTATGAGCTTTCTTTATTATGGTATGCCGAGGTGATTAAGGCGCTCGATTCGTAGGCTGAGGGTTACGGGTTCGAATCCCCCTCGCACCAAACATGCTCGCTCTTTTATCTGTGAGCAAATATTCTTCGTTAGTAAGAATAGCCCAATGGTTGGCGGTGGGTCGTCCCTCTAGTCTTACACTGCTGAATTAGGAACGGCTAGCGCAGATAACTCTCGTGCAGCTTTGCGCGAAATTCAACCAAACTGTTTATTATTATTGTTTATATCATTTTATAAGTTATTTATTACTGTTATTTTGTTGTTGTTTTAAAATGCTTTTAACATTTTAATACAATTAATCTTATCATTGTTTTATACCATTTTAGTGGGCATTATAATATTATTAAATGTTTACGAATTGTGTGTGTGTGTTTTCATTTAGCGGGGGACACGAGTTATGTTAAATACTATAGTTAATAACATTTGTTAATTTATATTGTTGTTGCTGTTTCAAAATGATTTTAACATTTCAATTTGTCTTTTTATGTCTTGTTTGCCTGCAACGGATCCAGGTTTTCTTGCGCCTTTAAACTTCAAAGTATTAGGGTTTTAATAAGCTGTTTAAGATTGAAATGAGGTTCTGCATATTTAAAACCGCGAATCAAACGTAGTGTTTCTCTTTATATGTCACATACCCTGTGGCTTAGCGGTAAGTGTGAAGGGTAATAACGTTGAAAATCGTGTTTCGATACACTTGGCGTGAAGAGATGAGTTAACCAATTGTGTAACTTTCTCTTAACAATAAACATTAGCTAATTGTGTTAATTGTAGGATTTGACAAATCGGTTAAAACCGTTATCACAGTATTTATTGTAATATGTACAAAATGTTTGATAAAGTAGGAGTAAAAGTGATAACACTGAAATTATATAACTATCCAAATATATTTCAATAATGCAAAGTTATAAAAGATAAGCTATTGTTAAAAATGAATATTTTAGGTATAAAAGTTTTGAAAATTGATAAAATTTTCTTATTAATTTCTATTAGTTGTTTTCATACAAATTGTTTATATATACATGGGGCGCTTTTTACGAAAATTGTTAGTAAACAATTTCTTCTTTGAGCATGCGTGTGAAGGCTTGAAGATTCAGAAACTAAGTTTGGGTGTAACGTTAACTCTTATGTGAGAGCGTGAAAAGGTTTTTAGAGCGAATTAAGATGTAAAAACATCACAGTTTAATTAGTACATGTATATTTATATTGGTAAGTTAAACTTTTTTTTCGTATAGGTAAGTTTGAGAAGTCTTCGAGCTATTGTTTTTTGATAATTTCATGCAATGAAGATGTGATTGAAACAACAATAATCACTTTTACTTTTTCACTTTCAGTCAGGTTACATTATGTTAGTGACGGTAGCGAGTCGTTTCGTTGCTTTGTAGGGTTTCTATAATAACTTAGTAATAGTAGTGCTATCTGATGTGTAAGCTAGTTAGGCCTAAAGGCTAAATTGTATTAAACATAAACCAAATATATTTATTTATTCATTTTGATAACTGTGGTTAAGAGAAAAAAAATCGACCCAATATAAAACCAAAAGATTGTTTAAGAAGACAGATTCGGAAGTGTGTCTTTGAATTTAATATTTAGATAAAAAAATACTTTTGTATTTAAATTTTAGTGCTACATATAGCATTGCTGTCGACAGCCTGTAGTATAACTGGTAAGGTTCATATGTATGGTCGTGTATACTGTGACTCAAATATGCTTTATATGTTTTATGCATAAAGTCTTCTTTTAACCCTAATACGAGCGTTTATTTATGTTACGTTGTTTACAATTCATACCCAGTGTAAAGGCTTAAGTATAAAAGTGTTAGGTCTTGTGATGTATTTTCCTGTTCAGTTAATATTGCTGTTACAATATTAGGTTAAAGATATGCAATAAACAGTGAGAATTTGTATTTTAAGCTGCATTTTTCTTCAGAGAAAAATTAGTTTCGTAAAGAGAATTATTTATTTAAAAAGAGTACAACTTGTGTTATGCTACATTAGAAAGTATTGCAAAATGATGGGATTCTTTCACAATAAAAAATAATGGTTTCTAGATTGCTGGAATCCTGTATTTGTTTTGCTTTGGATTTTGCATCCAATGACAACAAAAATAACCAAATGGTAATATGAATTTAAGAAGAAAAGAGCACAGTTTTACTCTGTGTGCTGGTAGTTGATTTGAGAATAATATATACTGTATATATTATTACATAGGAAAGATAATTTTCAATTATTCACATGCTATACTGAATTTAAATACCATAATATTGGAAAGTTGAGTAATGTATGTCAAGCATCAGTATTATTTCAGTAGCTGTACCTTGGTTAAATGTAATTATTTTCTGCTTAATTTGTTAAACTAACAACGTTTGCTCAAAAATAATATTTATGAGGAATTGTTCTGTTAAAAGTTGGGAAGAATCCACACCATTTTTTTTTAAAGTAACTTGTGTCTGTAGAATCCAGTAATGATTAATACTGTTTACTGTGCATAAAGTATTAAGGCAGGCGTGCATACAAGAAAGTGGTACTTAGAAGTTACAAACATGTACCCTTTATTATCTGTTTTTTTCATGACTTGTTTTTGAGCGAGTCTTAGGTTATGTTTGGAAATGTTCACAACTAGAAACACATACATACACTCTTATAATGCTTTTACTTTTCAAATACTAAATTGCAATCTGTGTCAGCTAGTTAGGCTGCATTTACATTTGAATCCTTGCCTTTAATAAAATATTTTTAAAAAACTAAGTAATTTTGTAATATGAAGCAATGTTGTACAGAATGTCAGTTATAAGGTAGTAAACATAGTCATACATTTTCTTTTCAATTCCTTAATTGAATATAAAGTAACAAAAATTGTATTTGTTTTCAGTGTACAGATTGCTATTATTACTTCAAAATGCAATACATATCATACACTTACAAGTAGGAAGGTCCTTATTTAAAAATTCTGAAGCTTTTACAGTGCATAAAAATTATCATAAAACATGCACTTAAAAATATAGATTCATATTTGTTATGTATAAAGAATGTTATTATTTTATTGCATGTATAATAGTGTAATTACATAATTATATGATTTTGGTGTTGTTAGTCAATTTTCTAATTTTTGTTTCCCTTTTGCTGTCAAGAAAGCAACTTCAGTGACAGGAAGATTTTAAAAAGTATTATTTATTTTTTATATTTATTTCTCTTCTCAATAGCTGCTAGTTTTGCTCAGTTGTGGACACCTGCTCGCAGACTTTAACAAGAAAGCAGAAGGGGATTTCTGTTCATCCCAGGCCTGTCATGGACAGGTGGTTAAGGCACTCAGCTCGTAATCAGAGGGTTATGGGTTTGAATCCCTGTCACACCAAACATGCTCATCCTTTCAGTCATGGTGGCATTATAATGTAATGGTCAATCCCACTATTCATTGGTAAAAGAGTAGCCCATGTGTTAATGGTGGGTGGTGATGACTAGCTGCCTTCCCTTTAGTCTTACATTGCTAAATTAGGGATAGCTAGTGCAGATAACCCTTGTGTAGCTTTGTGTGAAATTCAGAAAACAAAAAAACTGTCCATCCGTGCTGATCTGTTGATAGAATATATCAGGGATGATCTGTTTTTTAAAATAGATAAATGTGGACAGACATTTTACTTTTTCCAATGTGACATTGCTCTGGAGTCCCCACTGTATTTACTTCTTCATTTTCTGTAAGTGGAGCAAGAGAGTCCTTACTAGATGGTGAGGGACCATGGAGACTTTTTCCTGGTGCATTTTAGTTTTTTAACTTTTTATATCTCCACTCAATGTACCTTGGATGCTTATTCCTATATGAATAGTTGTCAGCTAGAGCAGGACCAGCACACATAGGATCCTCCTTGTAATATCTGGTTTTGAAAAATATTTCCCTGTTTCTACATTTGTGTGTAGTAGAGGTCTCCCTTCGTATTAATTTCCAAGTGGTTCCTTTCTTGTTGAGTTCAGAGGATGACTTCTCCCTTGTAATACCTGCAACAGGTCACATGTACACTGTTTCTATGTTTGAGCAAATTTTTCCTATCCACAATAAGGAAGAGGATGTCTCTTGCTAACATTTATTGTTGAGTGAGTCAAGATTTATGCTCTTACTATTGGGCCCCCTGCTAGTACAGCAGTAAGTCTACAGACTTACAACGCTAAAATCAGGGGTTTGATTCCCCTTGGTGGGTTCAGAAGATAGCCCGATTTGGCTTTGCTCTAAGAAAACATACACACACACACTCTTACTATTGGTTATAAATATTGCCCTGTTCTTGTGGTTGAGTTGAAGCAATAATGCAACTGTGTAATGTCAAGTTTGGTTTTTTTTAATACATCTTCCTCTGATGGTTTTGAGAATTTGTATAGTTTCGGTCACTTACTAACTTCCTCTTTGTAATTCTGTTTACTTGACATACAATACTGTTTACTTACAGTTGCAATTTCTATGTTTATGTTACACTTCAATTTTCTAATCTCAAGGATAAGTTGTGGAGCATCATCTGTATGACTGCGATTAGGTGTCTCCATAACTACTGCAGGATTGTTTTTTTGCTGTGGACTACACTTCTTGAAATGAAATACACTTGTGTACATCTTTTTTCATTACCCATGTCAGGTTCATTTCCTTCTTCAAAAGAAAAGGACTTACATGTTGCAGAAGTAATGCAGAAATCTTGTGTGCTTCAATTCATAATGGAGCACACCTCTTCATTTTAGGTGATTACTTTTGTCTTGCTTTCAGTGTTGTGCATCCAAACCAGCCCTCCACCTCTGTAGTGTGTGTGTGTGTGTGTGTGTGTGTGGAGGAAAGACTCTTGGAATTTAGCATTTTCTTACACTAAAAATGTTTTTACATAAGGAACTTATCTCCTCTCATACACTTCCCACTGTAGGTGTTAATTAGTTTGGATCCTGCCAATTCTTGAAAGTGAGAATTTTTTAAACTGGTCCCTCCATCATTTTATTGTGAGAATGCAGTTATTAAGTGAGCGAAGTTATCATATTGAAAGTTAACATTTTCCTACAGTGAAAATGTAATTTCAATATAAACATATCTTTTTTTCACACTTCCTATCCATTGTTCTCACTTCTAATGCATCTTTTTTTTGTCTAATCTTGAAGTGTTAATGATAAAGGAGTCTGCTGTGCTAGGAAGTTGTGTTGTGCTCCTATTGCTAGAGGGTTGTCATATGTTTATTTGCATACTTCATCACAACTACACCACATCTAAGCATGTTAGCACAAGTGGGAGAATCAAGGTTAGTGTCAAGCAAGAATTATGCATATAAAGGGCAGCATAAAAGAAAGGGCATTATACAAGGAAAATTAACTTTAAGAAATACAGTTTTAAGTGTAAGAATATGTTGACTCTAAATAACATGATAGATCTTTAACTTAAATATATTATTATTGTTAGATGGAACTTTTCTGGCAAAATCTTCATTGAGTACTAAGCTGGAGATGACTTTGGGTTTTCTGATAAAATATACATTTGCTTATTGCTAGGTATGGAGAAGAAGGAACAGACTTTGGTCAACACAGTTTTAACCTGTGAAGGAGATCTACATGCAGAGGATTTTCCTGTTAGACTAAATTACTTGATCAGCAAACTTAAAGCTCTTATCTGTAATGGTATGTACTGGTCTTGGAAGCTGGATATAATAGATAATCATATAATAAGTATGTGTTTCAATAAACTATATCACTCAGGTATGTAGTTCTTTCAGCATTCTTCATCTCATTTTGCTTTCAGGTAGAATTTTGGTGTAACTCTTTTCAGCTATTATCTCTTGCCACTATTAAAACATTTTTGTACATGCACGAAGCCTTTGGAGAAAACTCTCACCCCTACACGTAATAACATGTACAATGCAAGTCTGTGATGTTACTACCATTGCTTCAGGTTCTCCTCTATGTAGAACCATCCACACAACTGGTGTGTGTTTCTTTTGTCCTTATGCTGCATAAGGAGGATATATTGCCCTCCTCCCCTTCTCATGAAGAGCTATAGACTAATGCTGATTTCATCATATACTAGTACACTACGTATTTTTTAGTATAGGGGTGGGAGCTTCATTCAAAGACTTGTTGCAGGTAATGTAACAAATAGTTGTCTGTTCTGTGGAGTGATGATTGTCAATCTGAAATACATTTTCCAGTCAGAAAAATGTCAATTTTCTTAATTTAGTGTTCTGAATAACACATTTTGCATTTCATTGATTTAAATGAAAAAAACTTAATTTTTTTGTTTCCTAATTGGAAAATAATGTTTAAAAAAATGCACAAAAAACAACAGGTGTGACTTGTCCAATCAGTGATACAAGATTTTTTCAAGTTTATTGAATGGACTCATCATTATTCTTATATGGATGTAGAAATATTCCATCGTTTATCCGTTTTTTTCTATTTAGTAGCAAGAATAATCAAATACTGTTTGGAATTTAGCTGTAAACTCATTTCAAATAACATAATTATGCAAAGAAAATTCACAGATGAAATTATTAGGTAAATCATCAAATAACTGGTACTGAATAAATAAGACATACAAAAATTATTAATCATTTCTTCATCTAAATGCTTTCCTTATTTTGAGAGATGCTGTTAATCAAATATGAAGTGAGTAGCATTGCATGATGTATAATTGTTTGCTTGATATTTCTTGTAAAGTATAGTAAAACTGTGGAACGTAATCAGATTTGAAAATTGATATGCTTACCTTTAACAAATTTGATTAATAGGTTTCAACATACCTTTTCTTTTCTAAAGTTAAGTAATTAGGATAAAAAGCAGAACACGTGCTGTAGTGAAAACCATTATAAATTACAACGTCATGTTAAGAAATGCTCATTTCTGTGTGATGATCCAATACCTTGATGAAACAAAAATGAAGCTCATTCTTGGCTGATTGGAATGGACGTGACTTTCTTCATGCAAAAATTCTTTTACAAGATATATCAGATACAGTGTGAGGATGGATGATAATTGTCTATCAGCTAACTGGAAAGTTAATGTAAAGGGTGAGACACTTAAGTTTACAGTTATTGAAAGCTTCATTGGTATTTAATTTTTAAAGATACACTTAAATATAACTAATAATTTAAGTCTGACCAATTTATTTGTATTCTGTGTGTACCTATATGTGATTCATAGAAAAGAACTAAGCTACTTGTTGCTGTTTGATTGTTGGCTATGACATGTAGCCAATAACTCGTATATATTAACCTTTTCTGAATGGACTTGGTAGATACATGAGTTCATATACATATTTGCACACATTAAGTATTTATACTATAACTTTTGATGTAGTATATGTATTTTCACAAAATTTATTAGATTTTTAGTAAAGATTACATGTTCATTCAGATTTTTTTTAATAATGATTTGTTTGTAAAGATATTGATTCTGTTTCTTTTATAGTCTAAGTGAGAAGTAATTTTCCTGTTCATCCCAAAAATCTCAAATATTATTTGTAAAATCTCTAAAACCTCCTAAATACAATTTAAATGTTTAAGTTTTGTCTGTTATTTTCTCTAACCTGAGAGTTATGCTATTTTTTGTTCTAGAATAACTACAAATTATAACACAAAAATACAAATGCTTAGTCTAAGCAGTTTGAGTTTCATAACATTATATATTTATATTTATTTATTTATTATTATATTGACCTTCCAGACTTACTGGCTAGCATTACATAACTTGCATTGATGTAGTGCATATGCACTCATGTTATCATATCCAATAATAATAAACTGACCATTAGTCTTTCTTTACAAAGTGACCCTGTCTTGGCTGTGTTTTAATGGACTAGTATTTCATAATATACAGTCACATTTCAATAAGATTTATGTTGTATGTAGATTATTACATATAAATAAGTTATTAAACTTGTTATTCTTAAATATAGAACAATAAATAAAGAAGTAAAGCAAACAATTATTTCTTCTAGCTGCAACCTTTGATATAGGTTGCTAAGCCTTTAACACATTGGCTCCCACACTACCCATCAGTGGGTCATGATAGTCTTTCAGTAAGACCCACACAACCCACTGGTGAGTCATGCTGTTTTTTTTTTTTTTTTAAGGAACACTTATTGGCTGGGACATAATGGCTACATGTACACTCTTCCTGAAAAAAAGTAATTGTAAAATGACTAATGAGACCCTATAAAGTATCAGTAAAATAGGTGTGGGAACTAATTTGTTAAAACTTCACACATGGAAGATATGAACCTAAATATATTTTTAAGGTTTATATATACAGCTGAATAACCAAATAATCATAAGTTACTATATTGATACCATATAATTCCACTTTAATTTATCAAGTTTAGTAATTGTATTGTATTTAGGTCTAGAAAAACATGAAACTTTAGCAGTCCAAAGATAAGACCTACTTCCTTGAAATTTTGGTTCAAAAACACATGGTAGGCCTTTAACAGATTAAAATGACTGAGAAAACCACTAAGGGACATTCTAAGCTGTCAGTTGGCTAATCACATGTCATGTATCAAAGTAAAAGTATAAAAGGATCTGTTGAGGTGAAATATGCCACTGTGTTTGGTTCAGTACATAAGCCTTATCTCAGCAAAACACAAAGATGTATGATTCTTAATTTATATTTGTTCTTGTCAGTACTGGTAGTTTGTAATTCATACAAAATTCTAGACTTAATGTTTTGACATGACAAACATCTAATTTTAACCACGGCTGCATACAATGTACCACATCACTCACAAAAGTCAGTGTTTAGGTGTGTGCTTTGAACATTTATTTTAAAGTTAAGAAATTAAATAATTTATAATTATAAAGTTTGAATTATAGTTTGATACCAAAGTTATTGACACAAATTCATAATTACAGTTGAATAAAATTTTGAATGCAAGTCAACAAACACAATAACATGGCCTTTGATTTGTGACACATTGTAAAAGGGTTAAAGTACTTTTAAGCTGATAAACTGGTTCAGGTAAGCCATAGTTGTTATTCTTGGTATCCAAGCAAGTTAAACTAAACATTCAGCATAAAGAACCAAGTTTTATCACTTGTCTCAAGCATAATTTTTTATTAAGAAACCGATGCAAGTACTTAATAAAAATTGTTATCAGTGATTTTCAGGCATTATTATTTGTGATGAATCAACTTTTATCTGTTTTTGATAAAACATTTAATTAAAAAAAAACTTAAACAGTTACCAGTGAAAGAAATGTATCAATTTGTTTGAATCTCTTGCTGAGTATGCATACTAAGTAAATGAAATGTAAATCCAATAATTGTGAAAAGTTAATCCCATACTTGTATATAGGTATGAAAGATACTGAGAAAAAAGTAATATTTATTAACTAAGGCCAGCTTTATCAGATTTCAACTAAGAATCAATCACCAAGGATACAGAGGACATGAAGTCCCAATCATTTTTCAACACATCATTGTTCTGTTATAGCATATTGTTCTAAATTAGTATTACCTGAATTACCAGTTGAAACGATTTACACATCGCTTGTTATTAGAAACACTCATCACACAATTCTCCTAGCAAATAGATATAATAACCTGCAAACACACGATCATTAGTTCATATTCATTGTGATATCAGGAATTATTATTGTTCACATAAAATAAATTTTTAATAGATTTACTAATAATGTAAATGAAATACTAATTTATAGTTGGTTTTTTTTTATTCAGATGATAAACTGTTTAAAGTGAATATAGTGGAACCCTGGAACAGTGTTCGGGTAACTTTTAGTGTGCCTCAAGAAGCTGCACAGCGATTGCGTCAGTTAGTCGAGACAGAACCCCATGTTCTTCGAATGTTGGGCATTCTCTCAGTCCAGGTTGAGGGTAGTCAGGTATGTTCATTGAACAGATAAGTAAAATTAATTACACTTGAAAGTGTTAATGTTAGTTTTTATTTTATAATGCACAGAGTTCATACTGTCCTTTTCAGTGTGTTAGTGTTTATTAGAGGTAGTACTAACAGTGGCAACGTACACTGATATTAGTGAGATATTATAATTATTTGTAGTAAATACAAAGATATTTTCAGAATAAAGCATGTATTTTGTGCATGTTGATTATGGTGCTTATTCAGTGTATAAGTGAAAAAGGAAAAAAAAATCCTTTATTTGCAAACTGTCTTAATGGTACATATTATATTCCATGTTCATTAATACACGATTTACACAATTTGGTTATGATGTGTGTTATGTTAGCTAAGTATTTGCACCACATTCATCTGAAATAATGAATTTCACAATTTGGAATGAGGATGTTGAATGAATGTATTCATACACTTTCCAAATTCCATATCTACGCATAATGAAAGTAGGTTGTCTGGGTTATTGCTGTGATGAGTTATTTTCCATGTACTACTTCACTGTTAGGTTTTTTTCATATTTCCACATATGCCACATGATAGTAGTTTCCAATATCCTTAAAGTACCAGAAATCTGTCATTGCTATTATTATATAAGACTTACTTTTGAACCTTTAAAATTGCTTTATAAAGTCAAATATGGCTACTTGTTTGCTGCTGTAGAAGTTGCTTAACAAATGAATAATTTGACATATTATTAGTATTTGTATATTTATATTGTATTGCAACTTGTGCATGCTGCAATCTAATTCTCAGGAGAAGCCTTAACAACTTTTGAACTCTAACTAGAAATAATTAACAACAGTTGTGTTATTTAATGTATAGTTTCTACTAAACTTATTTTTCAGCCAACAGATAATGAATAATGTTAACAACTAGCTTACAGTTGGTTTAGCTACACAATTTTGTAACCAATTAATGTTTCATGTTGTTGAAGATATCAACTTTAATGCAGGCTTTTGGTGACTACACTTTACCATGATGAAAGGACTAGCTAGTTCTAGTTTTTCCATTATTTATGTCAGAGGCAGTACTAACGTTTCCTGCATTATTATACCACCAGTAAAAAAACAAGCAATTTATTTAAGTGGGGTATAATTTTTATGTCCTACCTTCATCTTTTTTAGATTTATTGGCATTTCCAAGTTTGCTTGTTTGTGAAAATTATGCATTGTCTTTTGTTCTATACCTACATTTTTAGATGGTAAATTGCTGTCATAATTTTGATCAGATTATCACATGTAGTGTTATCTGCAGTGGTTAAGTCCTTCCAGAACAAGTAAAATTAAATTTTAATTCTACTGGGTTTTTTGGGTTTTTTTTCCCAACAAAGTTAGTTGCACATTATCCAACCTAACAAATTTAAAAGTATGTTCATTTAGATGGATAGATTCCTTTACATCTTTTTGATTTTGCAATGATATATTACTAAACATAACTTCCTGTTTTAAATCTGGGATAGATTTGAAAATGAAAACACAAAACATAAATAGGTTAGGCACGACCTAGTGGTTAGTATGTCTAAAGGTTTGAGACTTGGAGCTGCTAAATATGTTTTGCACTTACATTAGTGGATGCATCATAAAAGTAGCTGTTTATCCCATTATTTGAGTCAAATAACTGGAAAAAGACCTACTTTGGTAGCAAATGCTGCTGGCTAGTTACCTTTCTTGTGGTTAGTTGTTTAAAATTGTGGATAGTTTTAAGAGAATCTTAAGGTTGTTTAGTCCACATTTGCAGAGTATGCTGTTTCAGTTGGAATTCAATTCCATAAGATAAATTGTATGTTACTGGCAAAAGATTTGGAGCAGTGCGGCATCAAAAGGTTATGTCGGTTTTTAACTAAAGTTCTTTTTAAAACTCATTTCAGATGTCAAGGTTATGAAATAAAAACTTGTAAAACCATGTCTGTAGAATTCAGTTTAGCAGCTTCAAAGTGCAATAACTGGATAGTTTTCTGTGTATAGGCCATTGAAAATTATAGACATATCAACTTCCTTAGAAGAACTAAAATAATCCTCATGAAATTTTGGAAAATCTTGTGGAATAGCTTAAACATGAATCAAAAATGGAAAAGTAGTATACTACCAATTATAAGGCTTAAGTTTTATTCAGTATATGAGACTTTTTAATCATTGTAATTTACAGAAACGTTTAAAAAGCTTTTAGGCCAAACTCATGATTCAAACAATAATGTGAACTGTAAAGTGATTTTTTTTTTTTTTTTTCAGCTAAATGCATTGAACTTGCCCATCCACTATAGAAATATGGTGGATCAGGTATCTGAACAGTCTCAAGTTTCATGTAGTGCACAGGCTGACCATAGTCTTACATCTTCTGCTGTTGTAACTTCAGCTAGTGATCTTTTAGCTTTAACCAGTTTTGACTCTGACATTGCTGATTACATACAGCAGCAACCATCTTCTACTGGGAAGATGTCATTGATGACATCAGAAACCTCTGTTACATGTCAGTCTCAAATTTTGGTGAATGCCCATACTATGTCTTGTACATCACCTTGTGAAAATGTGTTACCCTCAACAAGTTTACAGATTTCCAGAAACAATACAAACAACACCCTTCAGAGTTCAACTATCAACTCAAAATTAAATAATGATAGAGTTTTGGCTTCTTCTCAATCTCAGGTTTTCTTGAATGCCCAGACTTTCTCTTTTTCAAGTCCTTGTAACACTATTTTACCTTCAACAAATGGTCTTCATATTCCCATTTGTCATGTGAATAGTATAAACAATGTAAATCAGAGCTCCAGTTTTCCATCTTCTAGTTTTAGTGTAGTCACCACAACAGCATTAGCCACATCTCAGTCTTGTGAATTAGTGGATGCGTGGACTCACCTTTCTCCACCATCTACTAGTATTTTCTCCTCAGTTAGTGAGCCTCCAGTTTCAAGGTCAGAAAGAAATATTCAGTGTCTAAGTTGGCTATCAAGGTCCAATGTGAATACATTACAAACTACATCAACAGCATGTGGACCATCATCAAACCATAGTAGTATTGGTTCTTATTTGTCTACAAACTTGCAGACATTAACAACAACAACAGCAGTGGAAGGGAGTAAGAAATGGCAAAAACAGAATCCCATTGTTCATAGCAGTTTTTCATGTATAAACATGGATGTTTCAGAAATAGAATCACGTGTCAAGAATTACCAGAATATATATAATATTCCAGTTTGCACTTTTAACTCAACACATGCTTCACTTTCACAATGCCATCAAAATCCAGTTTGTCAGAATTCAAGTGCATTTTTAAATTCGTTCATTGATAGACCTTGCAGTCCTAAAATAAACATACTTTGTAGCCCTTCAGGTAACAGCTACTCCACTGCTATGACAACTCCAAGAACTTTTCAAGATCCAAGGTACCTAAATCAAGGCATTGCTGCATCCAGTCCATTGTTAGTTAGTCTCCTGCAAAATTCAAAAGCAAACTCATTAATGCCTCCACCAAATACTGTTCAACCTTTAAAACGCAAACGTAGGCAGAAACGAAATTCAAATGTTAATGTTGGAGCTGAAGTTTTTCCTCAGGAATTAAATTCTTCACCTACATTATCACTAAAACAGAAATCTCCTGTGTGTTCTAGAACACCTGAAACATCAACTGTTACAAGTTATGATTCTGATAACATTCATGGTTGTGTTGTAACTCCTTCACAGTTTCAAGTGCAGAATCATTCTCAGATACTTACCGAAAGTCTACATATTAAAGGAGGTCTCAACAATTATGCACAAATTGAAAATCACACTTGTGGTTCTTTTTCTTCAGTAGGTTTTAGAGGAATTATTGAAACATCAAATCAAGTTTCAAACACCCATTGTGATGTTTTGTCTAGTTTACCTCATATTCCTTCTACTTTAACACAGTCTGGTTTTCATAACAATTCACAATTTCTTAAACTGCAATCCACATGTGATAAAAACACTAGATGCCATATAAATCCTTGTACAGAGAAATTAGAAGCCATACCAAATGATGACAAAGGCTGTAAGAATTCTGTCAGTGAAAAATTAGATAGCATGCAGCCTAAACCTGACTTGTGCAAGGAATATCTACAGTCTATCCCCATAAATAAAAATGAAAATAATAAATCTGACACATCTATAACATCAAAAAATGTAGAGAAAATTACATTGGTACAAAGAGTAGGATGTCGTGAAAACATTTGCAGTAATCTAGATACCTGTGGAAATATGCAGGTGGATATATTAGATAAAGACAAAGGACAGTCTCTGAAATTCATGGAGCCATGTAATTTACAGGAGTATATGTTATGTGAAACAAGTACAGCTGTGTTAGAAGATCCCCAAAGGAATTGTGATACATATAGTATGTATAAGAAAAGTGATGCAGTTTCATTCTCTTCAAGTATGAGTAAAAATATTCAAGTTTTAGAAAGCACTGGAAATGTTAATAATATTTTAAGTGTTGTGAATAATGAAAAAGCAACCAAAGAAAAAGATATTCAGAACATAGAAAACCTAACAGCAAAAACTGAGAAAACTGTGAACAAAAACATGCACCTTCAATTATCTACTTCTAAAGCTGATGGCTGCAGTTTTCTTGGACAAGATAACTATAACAGCTGTAATAACTTTGTCACTAAACAAGACTGTCTTATATCAAGAAACCACAATGTTCTGTGTAATGATGCTGCAGCGAATGTGCTTTCTTACTCCAATTGTACAGCAAAAAAGGAAGTCAATACGTTTGAAAACGTAGAAATAACAGAGATAAAAGACAGTATTCGAAGAGCTGTTTTGAAATCGCACACTTCCCTGCTACAGTCCTCAGTATTGCTTCCAAAAACTATGCATGAGAGTTTATTACCACCTCAGGATCACTGGATTGTCAGTGAGAATGGTGGAGCATCTAGCAGATGCAAACAGCTATGTGATACAGAAAAAAATAAAAAACCTATCAACTTCAACCATCACGAAAATAGTCCTACTGAAAAGGAAAAGAACTTTTTGGGCACTGGTGGACTAACAAGTCACAGTAAGTATATGTTCTACAGTAGAAAAGCAACTAAACATCTGTTGTTGATATTTTGTGTTAATTACATTCTTGTAAATATTATTTTCAGAATAGAAGAGCCTCAGTAAAAATGATAAACTTTATATAATTCAGGACTTCATCAAGGAAAACAACACAATCTCAGATTACTTTTCAGGTATTATCTTACCCATAGAGCAATGGGAATCTAACATAAACAGAATATATAGATTTTATAATTGTATTTGTTGATTAATCTTTCTATTTCCTGTTTTATTTAATACATGATTTTGATTAATCAGCAAAATAAGAAGCTAACCTCATTAGCTGTGATTTTCTCCTTCAACAAGGAGAATCTTAGTGTAATGAGAGCCAGTCATATGTGATTCTCATGTTTGAGTTTTCAGTCCAACCAGATGAATTTTCTTTTTTTACATGTTCTTGTGA
This sequence comes from Tachypleus tridentatus, assembly GCF_004210375.1. Classification (NCBI taxonomy): domain Eukaryota; kingdom Metazoa; phylum Arthropoda; class Merostomata; order Xiphosura; family Limulidae; genus Tachypleus; species Tachypleus tridentatus. The sequence continues at coordinate 193,146,349 of NC_134837.1, read as the reverse complement.
CATCTTATTGGAGTGTTAACTCAGCCAAAGCAAGTTCCAACTTTTTCACTGTTTTTTAGTGGTATTTGCTATAACTGTGAGTTAGATCATTATTTTTGCCATTTTCTGGCACTTTAAGCTCTGAGTGCATAATAAAAGTGACAATAAATCTTGTTTCCCAAACAGCCAGACAAAGCATTCTGTTTTTTCCATGTAATTTATGTTTGTATAACTAAGGTGCCATTTAGTTGAAAATTCCAAACATTTTTCTCTACATCAAGGAATAAATTTATATTAAAGCTTATCAAAGTTTTAAGTACAGTGGTTCCTTGGTTCTCGAACTTAATTCGTTCCAGAAGGCTGTTTGAAAACCAAATAAATTTTTCCCATAAAAAATACTGTAAATTAAATTAGTCTGTGTTACAGACCTCCAAAAATTATGCATTATGAAGCATTTTAAGTAAAAATATTGCTTATTTATACCTGTATAATAATACTTACATGCATAAAGTCAACCACAAAAACTATAAACACAATAAAAAAACAATAAATGAAAATTTAACTGCACTTTACCTGTGCTGAGAAGAGCTGATGGCGTAAATGAAAGGTGGTGAGGAACGTGGTGAGTAGGAGGGTTATTACTGTTTGGAAGGTGAGTCACCTTCTATAAAAATGTCAGTTAACTCTCCTTCTGGGTTCTTTCTCTTTTCTGTCTCTTTGCACTGCTACAACCTGCTTGAGACTCACTGGACCTATTTCTCACTAAAAACTTGTCTAATGAGGTTTGTTTCTGCTTGGCACCCTCCCCATGTCTCACCACACTATGTTTGCCACTTCTCTTCCTAAATTTTTCAAACTACCCCCTACTAGCCTTAAAGGCATCACTTGTTCCAGGGGTGTTTTTCAGGAGGTCAGCATGCAACTGCTTTGCTTTCTTACAAATGATGGTCTCAGAAATGCTATCACCAGCTAACTATTTTTCATTTACCCAAATCAACAACAGTTTTTCTACCTCTTCCATTGTTTGTGATCTTTGTTTTGTAAGCACTGTCACTCATTTTGTAACATCAGTGCCTTTGATGACCTCTTTATTTTTCAGTATGGTGCAGACTGTAGACTTAACCATACCAAACTGTGTAGCAAGGTCAGACAAGTGAACTCCACTCATACTTTGCTATGAGATCTTTTTTCACCTCTATTGTGTCTCTAACAACTTTTTTTTTTGGTTTGCTGCTTTCATTATTCTTCTTTGACCCCATGGTGGCTTATTTAATCAGAATATTTAGAAAAACAACAACAACAAAACAAAAAATGAGAACGTTCACAGCAGATTTTAGCGGGGGTGTGGACAGGTGCGGGTAAAATGTTTTGGGCAAATTTAGCGTGGGCCAAAAATGGTCGAAGGGTCATTTGGGTCATCAGTTGGATTATTTCAGGGGTTTGGGCCATGGCAGCTTGGTTTGGGAACCGAGTTTATGTTCGACAACTGAGACATTGTTTTCTCAAACAATATGTTCAAAAACCGATTTGTTTGAGAAGGGAGTCGCTCGAGAACCAAGGTGCCACTGTATATTATATACAGCAATATTCATGATAATAAAGGATAGTACTCTACTTAACTAAGTTTTCAGTAATGAAGCAAAGTGTGAAAAATTATAACATTATGATCTAAAAGATGGAATTAAAATTGAGATGAAAAGGAAAGTTTAGCATATAAAATCATTATAAAAGTAGTTATAACAGTAGGATTAAGTATTACTATTGTAATGCTGGAAGTTCAAAGAATAAACTAGATGACTGATATAATTGGAGTAACTGAAACATGATTAATAGATGATTTTGATGGCAGAAATGTCTTTGAAATACATGATCATAGGTTATTTAATAGGGATAAAATAGTAAAGAGACTTTATATGTAATATGTGAGTTACATTCTGTTAAAGTTAAGAATATTAAGGAAAATAACAAGAGATTGAATCCATTTGTGTATCTGTTAGTGGATATCAAGGGAAAAAAGTCTTAGTAGGAATCTGTTATAGTCCACTGGGTGAAACTGAGAAACTTAACAGTGAGTTTAAGATTTGAGCTGTTGTTATGGGTGATTTTAATTTCAGATATATTGGTTGGGAAATGATAGTCAAACAATGAGAGAGAAAGGCTTCTGAAAACTGTTCAAGATGGATTTCTTCACTGATTATTAAAGAACCTACCAGAAATAATGCTATTTTAGATTTATTCTTAATGTGTAAATGGTTGAGAGGGTGGAAATTGGGGAACACCTAGGTACAAGTGATAATTGTTATATTAGGTTTGGTGTTTTGCTGCATATGGAAGTCAGGAATGATATTTTGATTCCAAATTAAAAAAAAAAGCAACTTTTGAAGGAAAGCAACAAAGATTATCTGTTGTGAATTGGGCAACTGAGTTATTTGAAGACATTGAGCAAATGTAAAAAATTTTCAGTACTCTGAACAAATATATTCCTCACAGAAAGAAAAGGGTAGCTGCAAGTAAAACAAAAGCAGATGGAATCACAAAGGGTATAAGAGATAAAATTAAAGTAACATAGATTTAAGAAATATAAATTGTCTCATAACATAGAAGATTATAAGAGATCAAGAAAGTGGTCAAACAGGAACATTCATAAAGATGTATGAAAAAAATTTGGCTTAAAACATAAAAATTAAGAGCAAATATTTTTTAACAACATTAATGGTAAACACAATGTTACAATGGGAATAGGACCCTTGAGGGATGACAAAGGAAGACTTGTATCTGATTATTATGAAATGGCTAGGTTATTAAATTCTGCTCTTTCTTCAGTTTTTATTAATGAAGATTTAAGCAGTATTCCTCATCTTGAATAATTAATAAATGAAAACAAAGATGAATTAGACAATTGGATAAATTTTGAGCTTGTTAAAATAAAATTGGAAATTTTCAAGAATGACAAGACTCCTGGGCCTGATAATATTTCAGGGTTTTAAATAAAATCAAGATTAGATATGTGAGCTACTTATGACAATATTTTGCAAGTCCATTTATAGTGGTAAAGTACCAACAATTTGAAAATTAGCTAATGTTACTACTGTCTTCAAGAGAGGTGATAGGTGTCCCAGTAACTATAAGCCTATCAGTCTGACATCAGTTGTGGGAAAAGTTTTTGAAAGACTGATAAAAAGTACTTTGCAAAGTTATTTAACACAGTTTAGAAGTTTACTGAATAGTCAACATAATTTCACTGAGAGAAAATCGTGTCTTAATAATATTTTGAAATGCTTTGAAAATGTTACTGCATAAGTAGATGAAAGTAAGGATTTAGATTTGGACTATCTGGATTTTCAGAAAGCATTTTACAAAGTGCCTCATAAAAGGCTTGTAAAGAAACTTATCTCTATAGGTGTGGTGGATAACTAATGGAACAGAAGAGTGGCTTGATAGAAGAAAGTAGAGGGTTGGTATATATGGAGTTCAGTCAAACTGAATTAATGTTGCAAATGGCATACCTCAGGGTCAGTCTTAGGACCATAGCTCTTTTTGATTTACGTTAATGACACAGATGAAGGACTGGTCAATAAATTACTTAAATTTGCTAATGATATCAAGGTCTTGGATATTGTTGGCTGTAAAGAGGATGCTGCTGATTTACCAAAGGATTTAGATCATTTAGTGAGTTGGGCAAATAAATAGCAGATGGGTCCTAATTGTAAATGCAAGGTATTGCATGTGAGTTATCATAATTTGAATTGTAAGTATAATTTGGATGAGAATAATCCAGGAAAGGATCTTGTTATGATGGTTAATTAGGTTTTGAAGACATCTGAGCAATGTGTTTTTGTTAGTTGTAAGGCAAATAGGAATTTGAATTATATCTACAGAAATACTGAATACAAATATAAAAAGGTTATATATACAGGCCTGGCATGGCCTAGAGCGTTAAGCATGCGCTTCATAATCTGAGGTTCGTGGGTTCGCACCCGAGTCGTGCCAAACATGCTTGCCCTCCCAGCCGTGGGGGTGTTATAATGTGATGGTCAATCCCACTATTCGTTGGTAAAAGAGTAGCCCAAGAGTTGGCGGTGGGTGGTGATGACTAGCTGCCTTCCCTCTAGTCTTACACTGCTAAATTAGGGACGGCTAGCACAGATAGCCCTCGAGTTGCTTTGTGCGAAATTCCAAAAAAACAAAACAAACAAACAAAAGGTTATAGTTTCATTGGTTAGGCCACATTTGGAGTATTGTGTTCTGTCTTGGGCTCCTTACCTTTGGAAAAACATTAAATTATTTGAAAGGGTTCAGAGGATGATTAATATAATGGTACCTGGGATGGAGAGGTTGTCATATGACGAGAGGTTATAATCCTTAGAATTGTTTTCTCTTGAATAAATGAATAAGAATAGTTACAGGGGATCTGATTGAAGTGTTTAAGATTGTAAAAGAAATTGATAATGTTGATGCATCAACATTTCTCATACTTAACAGCAAGAACTGTAGAACTAGAGTGCACAAAAATAGACTTGGGCAAGGTAGAAGCTGTATACAGCTAAAACAGTTTTATTTTTCAAATATGGTGGTTGGTCTATGGAATAGGTTGTCTTTAGATGTTGTGGAGGCAGTAAATTTGAATGAGTTTAAAAGAAAGCTTGCTAGATATATGAATGATAAAGACTGGACTTATTTTCATTTTTGAGTTTGTCTTAGCTGATGGGACAGTGAAGATAGACCAACAGGTCTCTTGTTCTTCCTGGATATTGTAGTTTTTTTCATTTTGGATACAAGTTTTAATTCATACAATAGAACATTAAACATAAGATATACTGTTAGAAACATTTTACCTCATTAAATAAATTAATGCTTTTCTTCCTTGAGCTATTTATTACACTTTTTCACCTTGTATTAATGAACAAGTCAATATTAATAAAAAAAAAGTTCTTAAAAGTCACTGTTATTCTGATTGAAATATGCTAATTTCACATAATTAATGTAATAACTGTGTTTGTCCTTGGTAGTGAATAGAAATAAACTATATTTCCTAGTTGTTGTAAGTTTAATTTAAAAAATAAACAGAAGTCTGTTTTTTTACACTTTTCCCAATACAACATTTTAAGATTAGACCTACAACTACTGTAGTTCACACTGTGATATGTTTAAGAGGTAAGTGTTGTCTTTTCCTGTTTCCTCTGATAATTGTAATCTTCAGTGTATGATGATTGTATCTAACCTAGTAAGTTTTTAATTTTATATTGAATCACTTGTGTAATAGTAGATTAAAAACTGTACATAAAAGAAATTAGTGTTTACAGTCTGGATTTGGTCTTTTTGTTGTCAACAGACTGAGTTATGTAGGCCACCTTTTCATAACAGTATTGGTGATCCAAAATATAATTAATTTTTATTTCAAATATACAAAAAATAGAAAGTTCTGAAACTATTTCTACTTAATTGGCTTTCTACCTAAGCTATATATAAGGTATATAATTCTGTTAGCTGGTAAAACCAAACACTACAAAAACAATGAAACTGGAGTCAAATATTCCAAACCTGGTACATTATACAACTAGCCTCATTAGTAATTTTTGTAAAGTAAAATCTAATTTGTCTGTGTGATTATAAATAATCCAATATGAACTGTTGGAGAGAATTATTGATATATATTTTTTCTTGAAAGACAAGATGGTATATAAAAGTTTTGGCATTATATTTTTGACTTTCTAACTTAACCCTTTCACAGTGGATCATGGGTCATGTCATCCCATTTGTTGACTCGCATTCAAAATTTTATTGAACTACTATTTTATCATTTATATCAATAAGTTTGGAATCAAATTGTAGGTTATATTTCAAACTTTAACATTGTATATATGAGTTAATTTCTTAATTTAAAAGTAAATATTAAAAGAACACATCCAAATATAGATTTTAGTGAGTCACATACGTTAAATGCAACATTGTTTAAAATTAGGTGTTTGTGATGTCAAAATATTAATTCTATAATTTTGTACAAATTAGGCACTGAAATTACTAATGTTGACAAGCTGTAATATAAAATAAGAACCTTGTATGTTTTTATTTTGCTGAGATATGGCTTATATACTGAATCAAACACAGTAGCCCTATTCACCTCTTTACATTTTTGAAAACAGTCCTTTATATGCAATTAATTCAATATATGACATTAATAACCAATCAATGACTTAAAGTGTTCCCAGAGTGGTTTTCTTAGTCATTTTAATCTGTGAAAAGGCTACCACACTCTTTCGATCAAAGATTTCAGTGAGGTAGGTTATGTCTTTAGTCTGCTTGAAGTTCCATATTTTTAAAAATCTAAATGCATCTCAGTTGCTAAGCTTGATAAATTATAGTGGAATTCTGTGGTATCAATGTCATTATTTATGATTTTTTTGGTTATTGAAATGTATACATGACACCTAAAAAAATTTGTTTGATATCCTCCATGTGTGAAATTTTAAAAGGATTAGCAACCTGTCAGGCAGTAACCTAGTGTAAAGGTCATAGGAAGAAGAGATAACTGTTTGCTTTACTTCTTGATTTATTGTTTTATATTTTAAGAAAAGTAAATTTAATAATTTATTTCTAAATGGTAATAATCTATATACATATATATAATAATAATGAAATGTGACTGTATATTACAAAATGCTAGTTCACTGAAACACAGCCAAGAAAGGAAAGACATCAGTTTTATAATGTTGGACATGTAACCTGAGTGCATGTACACCACATCAGTATAAATTATGTAATGTTAACTAGTTAGCTTGGCATGACTGCAAGGTCAATATAATAAAAAGTAATAATCATATAGCATTATGAGACTTAAGCTATTCAGACTAAACATTTGAATATTTGTATTATAATATGTAGTCATTCTATCACAAAAAGGGCAACATTTACATTTATTTCTTTTTTTCATGATCAAGTGACAGATGCACATAGATTACAGAAAATAACAAAATACGAAGTCTTACTGAAAACAAACATTTGAGATTTAATTACGAGGTCTATATAGAGATTATGCAAAAAATAAAGATTTTTGGAGCTAAGAATAGTTATTTAATCATAATGTGAAATCATTTTGCACTCAGATTAGTAATGAGACAGACTCTTATTTTCACAAACAAATATTTAGTAAAAATATTTCATTAAAAAATATGATTTTTTGTATACAAAATACTTGCAATCTTTACTAAAAGTCTGCCAGATTTTTTGAAGATACACTTACTGTATCAAAAGTTATAGTGCAGATACTTAATGTGTGCAAATGTGTAGACAAACTTGTGTATATTATACTGAGCCAATTGTGAAAGGGTTGAGTAAGGAGCTTGGAGGCTATAAATTTATACAGTGGCTTATCAGTATCAATAAATTGTGCAATTAATGGCACCCTTGCAGCAATGAAGCATCACCTTATATGGAGAAATAATGATTGTGAATTTTCTTGTATATTTCTATTTGAAATTAAGAAATTGAAACTTGTATTAAAATCTGTATTATGAACTAAATTTTAGTGCCTTGTTTGTTAACATGCATTAGATTTGGGTGAATCAAAGGTGTTATGCAGAAAAAAAAGTTTTAATTTTAGAATATTTTCATTATGCACTAGTTACAAAATTATTGTTAAAAACACTGAAATATATTTATTTTATAATTGTCCACCATTTGCCTAATTGTACAACTTTTTAAATGCAGTTTCCTTACAGTAAAAATTTTACCTTATGTACATAACTTTTATTTCTCTTCTTTCTAATAAAAAGTATTTCTTTGCTTTGCCTATTTATAAACATTCTTGTAATTTGTTGAGAAATTTGGCTGTTCTAACTATTAATAGTGTTTTATTGCTAAACAAAGTTTGTGTATTTGCAGTTGTTAAAATAGCAGTTTTATTGAAACATTGTCTATTGAAATTATATTATTGTGTATACTGATTCAGATAAATATGTGAAAGATCACAACATAAGCTAGTGCCTCAATTCAGCATGATACTTTAGTCATTAATACATCATATGTGTAGATGCATAATTTGTTTATTTTTTTAGCATAGAAAGTGTGTGATTTTGTCAATTGCAGTGCACTTCATGGTTATTTTTTCAGTCTGTTTTTATTGTTTGTAGAGTTATTAAGAAAGTACAATTTGCTGTTTATGTTACTGAAGAAGTATATTACCAAAGGAGTGACAAGGAGTTTTTCTTCCTTTATTTTTGTGTAAATGGAAGTTATGACTTCTTAGAGATTAATATAATTAGGTGACTTTCACATGTGAAAAATTTAACTGACAAAGAAGGTTGTGGAAAATTTCACTAAATCCTCGAAAGTTAATGTGTACCATATCTTCAAGATGTTACTTGAAATACAATACTTTAAACCCATTTTGTAATCTTAAAGCTTTGTTTGACTTTTAACTTCTGTTGTTACATCACTGTTTATCACTGCTCAATTGCCAACTAGTTTAGTGATGTGGCTTATTTTATAAGAGGAGAAAACCATAAAGCTACCCTCCTTGGTTAGTTTTTCTTCTTCTCAATCTCAATAGGTTTTGAAACTGAACTAAGGAATATGAAATTGATCCAGTGTATGAATTGTAATGTTTACATTCAACTAAGTATAAATGAATCAGTGTATAATCTTAGATTAATGTGATTTATTATTTTATTTTTTCCTCATTGCAGCAGACGAAACAAATTCAATGCAAACTAATGAGAATATCTGTGATACATTTGTGGAAGACCAAACTGATGAAGAGGATAATGGAGCAAGTAAGAAACTGAAAGTCAGCAATGATGCTACACTAACAATGGATGAAAAAAATATAATTGAAGATACCAAACCTCATCAAGATGATCTTAAGTTGCAAAGTAACCAACTCTCTAAAATGACAGAAATTGAAAAAATGGATGATATGGAATTTGTAAAGTCTGCAGAGCAGATTCAAAATAATTCAGCAGTAAAGAAGAAGCCTCAAGGTTATCCTTTAAAAAATGAAGAAAAAGAAGTGTCATGCTTGAATACTATTGTTAAACATTTTCTGGTTGAAAAAGAAGAAATAGGAGAAAATGGCTTGTTATCATCCAGTTCTCCTGCAATTGAAATGAGTGCTGAAAATGGCCAAGCATCAGGGTCTTGTGGAACTAGTCTTAGCAGTGATCCCAGTTCATTACTGCTATCAAGTACATTTTGTAAGAAGGATAGAGATGGACAAGGGCAAACAATGTCAGAATCACTAAACAAAGGATGCTCAGAAACCAAACTGAAAGATGATAAAAATAAGGCACTTTGTTTAGATTCCAAACCAAATTTCAATATTCATCAAGATATCTCAGATTTCTTTTTCATAAATCCATCATCTAAAAATAATACTTTCATTACTACAGAGACACCACTAAATACTGGCCACAAAAAGCAAGCCTGTGTAACTAAGAAGGTGAATAACTGTATTCCAGTGTTTGAAAATTCAGGTGGAGAGCAAGGTGTTTGTGTATTATGTATCAAAAGTAAAACCTCAACTCCATTGGTTGGAATTGTTTCACTGGATAGGTCTAGGTATAGAGAGGATGACAGTGAAATGACAAATACTTTTTCTGTAAGAAACACTGTTGATTTTTTCCCAGGTAAGGAACAGCAATTTGTTAAAGATCCAAGCATGCCATGTCTGATATCATCAAGTGGTGATGTACTTGGTTTAATCAAAACATCTGCTTCACTGTTCAATACAGAGTTTGATGCTAGTAAACCAGCAAATTCTCAAAAGGAGACATGTAAAGAGAAGTTTGAAGCATGTTGTGGAATAGGAAAGGCATGTTATTCTAAACCATCATCAGAAAGTAATATTAATAAAAAATGGCAGTTGCATAATGAAGATGGAAGTAGATTACCTATTATGGACTTGAGAATGAGCAACAGTCAGGATAAGAAGAAAGGTGCAACTTATGATTGCCATGCAGAGATGTTATCAGATGTTTCATATGGCCAGGAGGATGTACATACATATTCAACCCAGAACAGTATAATACCTACAGAACACCTACTAGATTCTGTAAATTCCACACTTCAGTATGCTCATAATGGAAACACAGAGAATTCAGATCACTTTGTTGTAAGCAGTGTGTCTAGTAGTAATAGTTGTAGCCCCAGTAAAGGTCATCAAGGATTTGAAAAGGACATGTACAGGGGCAGTGATATGACACAAAAAGTTGTTCATGCTGCTCTGTTTCAATCAGATATTAATTTAAGAGCCGAGTGCTGTGATAAAATATCAACAGATTGCAATGTTAAGAAATCACTAACTGATAAATTACAGTCTACATCAGCAGACCAAGGTAAATCAGTTAAGGTACACAAAGAAAGAAGCAATTGTACTGGTGAGGAAATGCATACAGAACAAAAAAGTGCTCTGACAAAAGTACAAGAAAATGTAATCCTTTCTGACCACAAGACACAACTGGCTATTCCAAACAAATCATTATATACTGCATTGAATAAATTTATTAATAAAGAAGCAAGAATTCCTAAATATGATTTATGTGTTTGGAAAAATGAGGTTATTTGTAATAACACTGCTCCTGTTGATTTATCAGGCCTCCCTAATACAGTGACTGAATATGGTACTAATGCATTAGTTAAAGATTACAGTAATATATTAAGCTTGCAAGACAGAGTAGCTGTATGTGATAATAATGTACCAGTGATTGATCAAAATTTATCTTGTTTACATGACAGTAAGACATCACAGTCCAAAGAAAGTTGTTTGTTAAACATACAAGGCAAGACTACTAAATGCGATAAACCTTATAACACATCAGTAATTAACTGGGTTGGTTTACCAAGCTCCTATGACAGTGTTACTATATGTGATTCTTCTCTACTGCTTTCTGACAAAGATAACTTTTCTATTATGCATGACAAGGTGTCTAATTGTAATGATGCATCACTTAACAAAGGAGGCAAATTTTCTGACAATCAGTTTTTAAATAACTGCCACTATAAAACAAATATTGTGAAAAATTTAATTGATACACATTTCACAAGAAAGATATATAATTCAGAAAACACTTCACTTATGAAAGAATCCAAAGAAGCAACACTTCTTCCAGTGTTGAAGACCACTACTAGGGATGAGCAACTCATCAGAAAGAACCAAAGTTTAATCTTCCAGAAAATGTTTAAAGAAAGTGATATTGGAGTTATACAACAAAAATTGGACATTAATAACTATTCTCACATAGCTATTACAAAGAAAGGGTCTAAAACAGACTGTGTGCAACAACACTGTGCTCAAAGCAAACAGTGTAATAGCATAAAGGAGTCTCTTACAAATTGTGATTGTGAAGCTCTTGATAATATAACGTCTAGCAAACTCCGTGCTATTGAAGAAACAAATAAAAAAGGTAAAGTGAATCATGTTGATATGGAGAAAAAATTCAGCCATGCCCAGGACATTGATTTTAGCCAAACCAGAAATAGTAAAAGGCATATAAGGGTTCTTAATAAAGAACAAGATAAATTTTTGGTGAGTGGTTCAAGGTCAGATTATCATCAAAATAGCTTACAAAAACAGAGTGGAGGAGAAACACAAATAGTCATTATGGAAGAGCATTATTTAAAGGATAAAAAAGATGCTTTGAGTTTTGGTCACAAATCTAAAAAAAAAGAGAGTTTTTGGAGTTATGCTTTGAATAAAAATATTCCATGTATAAAGCAAAGAACTGCCAAATTCCAAATGCCAGTCAGCGGTCATGAAAAACACCTACAATACCACAGAAAGCCAGTTATTAGATCAGCCAACTATAAACACTTTCTACAATGTAGTATGAAAAAAAGAACATTTTTCAGTTTTAAAAGAAAGGTATACCTTAGTAGCCCACAAGGTAGAAAGAAATGTACAAGGAAAAGTAAGTATGAAACTTTAATAGCAAGAGTAATATGGAAAATAAACATTGTATCTGCCCTTAAGATCTTGTTTATGTCTAATAAATGTATGTATTGTTTGTGTAGAATTATAACTACATAGCCAATAACTAAATGCACTGACTCGTTGTTTGAGCAATAATTGAATGTACAGATTAAAAATTGTGATAATAGATATCTAAGGTATTGTTTATATAGAAACAGTTATTTCTGAATCAGTGTCACTTCTAGGATTTTTTTCTCAAATGAGTCAAGTTCTCCACTGACTTCCAGAAAGTGGGTCATCCATGTAAAGAAGTAGTCATAAAAGCATGAAATGAACAAATAATCTTTATATGAAGAACAAGTAAATTGATTCCTTGCAGTTTCTTTCATTTATGTATGTACCAAGAATATCTACACATTCTTTACAAAACATAGATTGCAGTTATCTTCTCTGCACCTCTTTCCTTTATTTCTATTTTTACATTTTTTGATAGGAAAATGTATTAATTTTTGAAATGCTGCTAGAATATCTTTGTACCTTTTGTTTTTTCCTGTCGATTTTAATCCTCGATGTCCCATAAAACCAAGTAAAGTTGTAATGTGGTCAGTCACGTTCATTTTCATATCAGAATGAACCAACTAATGTTCAGAATTTTATGGTTAAGATTGAAATCTGTAATTATGAAATAATTCATAATACATTATAAAGGGTGAGCACACATGAAAAATTAAAATCCATACTTCTATTTTTTAGCATGAACTAGTATGCCTGCAAATGATTATTTTTCACCAGTGGCAATCAAAATAGTGTAAATATTTAAAGTACACAACCTAAAAGCAACATTGTGGCTGAACTGATCTGTTTTGTATAAGACTGTGATTTATTTTCTTTAACAACTAGATGTCTTTATTAGCAGGGTAAACTTATGTATTTAAACTCAAAATACTGTCTAATTTATTAAATAGCAAGATGAACTGCTTTCTTTTCACTAATAACAAAATATATTGACACTCATTTGCTGAGTTGATGGATATATTTATGTTTTATTATTTGGACTTGCTAATCTGTTAATTTTAATATAATAGCTAAACACAATGCTATTTTTCGTGACAAGCTACTGGATTATTGTAATCTGGCAGTCGGAAGTTAGAAATTATAAAGAAGTTACGTTAGTAATTTGATGTGATTTGTATATGTTGTAATTAAGGAGGTAAACATCTTATTGCCTACACAATTATAGCATGATCAGAAATGTCTTTTCAGTTTGTTTTCTTCTGGAGGTTAGAAGGATTGGTTTGTTTCACAAGTAAGTTATTTCTTTCTAACTGTATTTTCTCCTCTGTTGTACACTAGTAACTCCTCAAGTTTGTCCATGTTGGGTATATACTTTCAAGTTATATACTGACAACAAAATTTCAAATACTGACTGTTTTTGTGGAGTACACACTGTGATATTGGAAAGTCCTTCCCTTCTGCAAAATTATATAAAGCATGCAGTGATGTTTATGATTACAAGAGCTCCATAAAGCCGTGACATCAGCAGTGGTTCATTTAGTTGTGCTGACAGTAGTAGACAAAAATTGTTCGAGCTTGAGTGTAACTGTTTTACAGACAGACATTTTCAAAAATCAGTTTGTTTATGGTGCACTGAGAAAGGTAGGCCAAAAAACACAAACAAAAACTTCTACAAGTGCCTGGAAAAGTAAGTAGCTCCAAAAGGCTGGTGTTAAGACAGAGTTTAACAATAAACAGAGGTGAATTCAATGAGTTCCAGGCTGAGGTAGAGAAACAAGTAATACTCACCACATAATATTTTTTAAAAAGTCCAAGTTGCATTAATGGGAGGTTGCTGTGTGAGAAACCTCACGAGTCACAGGACCCAAGTTGTGTGGTATCCACTGCTTGGATGACAGGTGAAGATGCAATGGTTAAAAGGGACATTTTCCTTGACACATCATGAATCCCTGATCCCTTAGGAAGGCTGAGTGAATTCTAGGGATAACTTTTTATATTATGACTCCTTAGGTTCATTCACATTATATTCAATGTATATCTCAATAGCATTGGCTTTTTCCATGATGATATTGCCTAAATTAACTGTTTGAATAGCCTAGGATTGATTCCTGGAACATGATGCATTTGTTGGACATTTTTCCTGGGCATGCCAGTTGTTAGATCTCATTCCATTTTTTTAATACCACTTACGGATTCCTATACGTCGAAAATGGACCTTCCAGGAAATATTTTTGCGTATGCATCTGAATGTTTGTGTTCCATGCATTCATGTACATGTTTGCATTTCTTGTTTACCTATGAAAGGGAAGAGACAATATTAATAGTTGAGTATTGCTGTGGTCACTAACATACTACTTTGACCTTGAATTCCTCTGTACAGGAATTTCTGGGGAGATTCCACAAGGATAATTTTGCTGATAGTTGTGGCTAGAACAAGTGCCAGTGTGAGAGGTGTTTTGAACACTGTATCTGTTACTAGTGTTCAGATTGGTTGTCCATTAAACCTTTGCACTGTCCTCAAGATGTTGAGCTTTTTGCAGCATAACATGTCCTGTTGTAGGACTTTTTTTGGTAGATGAAGACAGTGTGCACCCAAAAGTTTTAATTTCTTTATGCATTAAAATAACTATATAACAATCAAGGAACACTGCAGAAATAGTTTTGTAAACCTTTTTTACTTGTATCTCAATTTTTGCTTCTCCAATTTTTTTATTAAAACAAAAAGATCTAGGGACCTTTGAAATATCAAGATGACAAAACAGTGAAGTTAAGGCTGTTGAAGGAATGAATAGCCATTGATATAATCTCCACAAAACTTTGCATTTCTCAAAAGGAGGTAATAGTTAAGAGGGATTTTCTTAAGATCCTCAAGATGTAGATTCCTGCTGAACTTCCCAATACAAAAAGTGTCAGCTCTCAGAAGAATCTCCACTCAAAATAATGAAATATTGAGCTGACTAGAATGACAATACTGACTTCACCACGACAGCCTTAGCAATGAATGATCACATAATATACTTCTAACCCTCATTGATGTTTTTACTACCTGTACTTTGGAAATTTTTAAATACACATTGTTGTTCTTTAACCCCTTCTGGACCAAAAGGGTACAATTGATATCCCTTGATTTTGTCTTTCTCACATTGGAAATATTTAACCAATATTTAAATTTTAAATATTGCATTAAACATAGGACAAACTTATCATACAGTATCTTGTTTTGGGTTTCAAAAAATAAATACATTTTATTTAATTTTTCTATCAGATTTTGTAAAAATTTGTTCTGAATCAGTTTGAGAGGAAAAAATTTGAAATGTTTCCTTTTGTCTTAAAATTTCTGTCTTTTTTAATGTTGATCAATTAACTTCTACTTAATTTATGTTTATTAGTATACTTCTTTTTCAACTTCATTTTGATTACTGAAGTAATCACCATTTCTGGCTATAAATTATGAAAAACTGAATAAATTGAAAAAGTTTTATTGATAGCTTAAGACTTTGCAAGGTCAGGATACTTGGCAGTATTTTTCATTTATAGTATTATTGGCCAGAATAAATTTATTTAATAAATGTGTACCTCCTTTTCAATAAATTGTAAGATATTTATATTCATTGAATGCATTAAAGTTAACAGTAATATCCAAGAAACAAGAATTTGAGTCATAAGAATATTTTGCCATCTTGACCTGATGTTTGGTCATAAAAGATTGTTATAACTTTCAAACAAATGAAATTTCCCATCTCAAAACGTGTTTGTAAGTCTTCTAAATATTACATTTTTCTTCTCTACAGGAACTTCATCTGATCACTTTCTCAGAAAACCATAAATTAGTTCTCAATCTACTTTTTTGTCTAATTATTTTCAAAGCTATTTATTAGTTATTTCCACACTTGTATGGTTTCAGAGCATGCAATATGAACATAACCTCCATCATAAT
The DNA here is from genome assembly GCF_004210375.1 of Tachypleus tridentatus. Classification (NCBI taxonomy): domain Eukaryota; kingdom Metazoa; phylum Arthropoda; class Merostomata; order Xiphosura; family Limulidae; genus Tachypleus; species Tachypleus tridentatus. Next base: position 193,130,513 of record NC_134837.1, on the reverse strand, counting down.
GTTATAGAAAAGAAAAGGAATAATATGAGAGAAACAAGATGATGGGGATAATATTTTATTAGCTAATAAAAACCTATAATTTAGGAAAGGCAGAAAAATTCTGAAACAACCTATGTGCTTTGTTTATGGGTAAGATTTCTTGAAAGAATGCAGGATTGTATGTTTGAACTTTTTTTTTACAATTATATTTGTTAATTACACAAAATTAATATCACTAAGTAACAAAATATTTATTCTAATATTTTTTTGAGCAAAACAATATTTAAAATAGAATAATTACTTGCACATACATTTTGCAACCATTGGCATGTGAAAAATGCTTGTTGGTACTGAAAGGGTTAATTCTGAGCTAATTGCAGAGACAGAAAGCATTGAATGTTGGAAAGAATTACACTGCCTTTCTTATCTGATTCACACCTCTCTTGTTCTATACCATTCTCAAAATGGGTTGAAGAAAAATAGATACAGAGAATTGAGACTTGGTACATTAGGCCCTGGACTCAAAAATCTTCATAGTATTTACCAAGTAAAGGCCTTCTTAGTGATTCATGTACCACCTGGTTAACCTCAAAATAATAAAGTAGCTGAAATTTATTACAATTGTATTAGAGTGACTGTTTCCACAGTCTTTTCTACAGACTTATGGTCAAAATAAACATATGATTGTAGGCTGTTTTGTTTTGTTTTTTCCAACTTGGACATTTGTATTGCTTTTGGCATGAGGGAGTTTTTAACATTGCATGATAAGTACATGGCTAATGGCTAGAAATTTCTTGAATATTGGAAATGATTTGAAGAATATCAAATTTGAGTTTTGGATCAAACTACATTAGACAGTTCATACATTATTTGGTCAGCCAGTTTGTTTACCACTGTAAGTTTTGAATTTATTTTCAGTAAAGTCCTATAAATGTGAGAAATACTCCATGTTTTAAAACAATTTGTAAGCGGAATTTAAAATATCTTAGATATAACTTATTAATGTAGTTAGGCCAAATGTGAATGTTGGTTATGTTAAACATGGAGTTTGAAGTTGAAGAAATAAAATGGTTTAATTACTTTAACAGTATACTGGACTGTCAGTTATCCTTTATACTAAATAATCAAAAAGGACTTTCTTGACAACAGAAATCATTACAATAACAAATATGGTATTTTATAGAAAAATGAAAATATATTAAAACTACAGTTTTCAGAAACTTAAAAACGTTTTCCAATTATTACTGGGAAAGCATTTATTTTACTTGTCTGAGTCTGCTTTCTTTATTTAAAACTTAGAACAAAATGAAATTATCTGTGCTAAAGCAGATAATGAGAGGAAAAGTCAAGGACATGGTACTTCATCAGCAGTGTGGAAAACTACTGACTCATCAAAAATATGAAAACAGCTGTGATTCAAGTTGGTATGTATTTTTTATGTATTTGTTTACATATATACATGTTTTCTGTGTATGTATAGATACACAAATAGCCAAGGGAACTTTGATGAAAAAAGACAAAACATTTTGACAGTTGTACATAACTATGTAATTATTGTATACTGAAAGAAACTAAAAACTAATGTAACAAAGTGTATCATGTTTATTTGTCCCAAGGTGATTTAATATGTTGTACATTATATTTAAAAATAGTATTTCGACATAAAATAATCTCTGTCTCGTTATTTGAACCAAGGACTTGGACAATGTGGCAAAACAGAAAGTCTTATGTGTTATATAATTACGTACTCATGCACAAAGTACAGGTAGAACCCCCTTTATGTGTCCTCTGGTGACTCAGAGGGCTTGTAATACTGATAATTGTGTTTCTATACCCACAGTGGGCAGAGCATATATAGTTGTGTAGCTTTTTGCTTAAAAGCATGATCAGTCAATGCAGAGTTAGATTATTAGGCCCAAAATATGAAAGACAATTACCTCATCTAACTAACTATTCAATGACAATAAGTAAATTTTATAACTTTAATGAAAAATATTTTTAAAATAGAGTATAATTAACTGAATCTAATTTTGTAAAAGTGTAGAATTAAAATCAGGTTATTGTTGATTTTAAAAGGTTTAGTTTGTGTTTTTCCACTCCAACATGGTATATGTATTTGTACATATATATAGTGAGTTAACCTATATTTATACTTTTGTAAGAGCCATTAAGACCTATGGAAATGCTATTTTGTAATACAGATATAGATCCTGTGGTTTATATTGATAAATAAAAAATAGTTATACATACATATATTGGTAGAAATGAGCCAAAACTGCTCTTCTAAATGTTTCATTAGGTTACTTCTGCTACTAATGTACATTTTGGTCCAGTACCTTAAAATAATTATTTGAAAATTAATTATTAGGTGACTTTCATTTATTCACCACAAATGTATTACTTAAAAACAATCAAGTGATACATACATAAATCATTTGACTATATGTGTGTTTGGTACCATGGTAATAGGAGAGTCAGATTGTATTCACACATTGAACAAGCTGCACCAGAACATCTGAGAGCATGCCTTATGTACATGTGCATCATCAGTACTTGATTATTAAGATTCACTGTTTTTCTGCCTCCTAGAAGTTTTGTAAGTATAAATGTATGTAACTGTTTCGATATGTGACATCATTTTTTGTGCATTAAAACTGAAAACATTTTTAAAATGGGGTAAGCATATCATAGAAAAAAAACGTATCTATTTGTCAATCAAATAACTCAACTTAAGCATAACAGACATTAAAGTTTTGCTTCATTATTAATGCTAACCCCAACTTGTGCATAAGAAATGGAGACCATTTTTTCAAAATTCCCTCCTAATTTTTTTTGTAAAGGTTAGTATTTGTATGCTTACCAGTAGTAAAACTACTGATGGAAATTTCCTACCACAGCCCATATGGCTGTACAGAATTCTGGTTTATCCACCTTGTAGTTTGTTTGTTCCTCAATAAGATGTCTAACTTGTGTTTGCAAGGAAAGGAAAACGTTTGTGAAAATGGCAACTGAACATATTATTAATTGGACAGTAGAGACAATGCCATGGACTGTTAATTTGTAATCAAGCTGTTGAGAATCATTTTTAATAGAAACATGAATACAATAAAGTTAGTAAACAACAATCATTACTCTCCAGGTAATGATAATAAAATATTTATTTCAGTTAATGATTTGTCATTGCAACTTTGATGAAGCTAGTAATACAAGTTCTTGTACCACCATCACTGTTAAAGTTGTATATTTTTATTACTATTATTAAGAGAAGAATAAAGGTTGTTGTTGTACTTTTCTTTTTAACCTAAATGTCTGAATCTCTCCATTATACCTTAGAAATTTTGAAAGTGTCAGATATAGTAATTATGAAGTGTAAAAGGGTGTACAATAGTTTTTGTAATTTAATATTTTTGTCTCTAAGCATATTAACCTTTTAGCTTTGTACAATTTAGGCCAAGGTTTTCTCCAGCTAGCCAAGAAGAAGCCATCATCTATGCACTGTTAAAATATTATAGTACTTATGAAGACTGTTAAGTTTCTTGTACTTTATCATTATGCACATAATACGTCCATGTTTCATCCATTGATGTGGTAAGAAACTACTGTTTTTTTTAATGACCAAATAGGTGGTGCTCTTTTAAGGAAAGTAAGTATTGTTGTTAACCTCATGCATGATTTCATATCTGAGGTATGAGAGTAAAGAAAAATAAGTTTTTCATTTTATTTATGCAGAATATTTCAATACATTTTGGAGGATGATACTTAGAGAAAAGGAAGAGTATTCTTCAAATTGTTGCATATTCATGAAAGAGCTTTTTAAATATTCAGTTAGTTATTAATATACTGTGTAGAGAATGTATCTCATTTTAGCAATTGTCTCTAAGAATAATACCTAAATAGGCACAAATTTTAGAAAGATTAGTGACGTGGATTGAAGTGCATTATATTTAGTGCCTAATCCATACGAGTACCTGAAGCCACCTTTAATATCAGGTGCTTTATTTTAATAAGATTTTCTTAAGTGTTTCAGATTGTGCTTTACTTAATAAAGCCAAAATGGAAGGCTGTTTGAAATGTACATAAAAACATTATCATTAATTTACAATTTATTTTCTGTAAAATTAGATACATATTTTATTTGTGTTTTAAAATTGTTAAAAATTGCATTGAAAGTTCATATAACATCCCAAATCTAGAGTAACTTGAGTTCTGTATATGAAAGGTAAGAAACCAAAGTTTTTTTGGCACAGTGAAAGATACAACTGTTTCAAGAAGTTTGGTGATACAGTTACCATAATCAGAACTTGCTGGTTGAAACAACTAAAACACTATCTTTCGTTGTGCCAAAATTATTTTTAAGCTATCACTCTTAATTTAAAATAGCAAAATGTGCCTGAAGAGAAATTATACTATTATGTGTATTGGATTTTTTTCTCTGTGAAAAACAACAAATGCATATTACCAATAACAAAGTAAAAATTTACAGAAATGATTATAATAGCATTTGGACAATTTCAGTATTAGTATAACTTTTATGGTTTGGTCACCTTATTAAATAAAATCATTTTAAAACTTCTTACTTGAACCACTTGTGAATCTTCTGAGAAAAACTATATATATATATTTTAGGGAACTTATATAATTATATCTAAATGAAGTTAAATGAATAAACAAAATAATGAGGAAGGACTGTGTTAAAAACAGCAAATCCCAACCTCTTAGTAATTATACTATAACCATAAAATTTTCAAGCCATAAACCAAAACACATTAACATGAAATTAAAAAAAACAAAAAACAATTTTTCTTTTAAATACGCTGCACACTTTTAAAGAAAGGATCTTGGAGCACAAACTAAAATATGGGATTACAAAATGTATCTTAGGTTTTGGAGGTTGAATGCAGAAATAGGACCCACATTGCAGTGGGAATACACTGTCTATCAGTTTTAACTTCTGATTTGCTAGTCTCACATAAGAAAATTAGAAATTAGGACAACATCCCTCATCTATATCACCCTTCACTGCCTGCATACAGTTATGGAAAGGTGATTGCTCTACCAAGTTAGATAAATATAAAAAGAGATGAAAAATAATAAATAAAAAATCTGAAAATAAGGTTATACTATTTGGGGGTAAGCGAGATAAAAACCTCTTGAAGTTAGCATTCCTGCCCCCAATATGGTAGAGGCACTAATTAACACGACATCAGCAAAGTGATAAGTTACTGTGACTCATGCTTTTGTATGCAGCTTAAGGTGCACATCAGCATAAAGTAGTGCCAAGTTCTAAGATGACCTTAGTTTTAACTAAATTTTTTGTAATTTTTGATAGAATTTCTCTGATTTTACTTTATTTATTACAGAATTTACTAAAAATGTACAGAAGATATTTTATTTTTAATTTAATGTTAACGTGTTTGGGTTTATGGCTAAAAGTTTATGGCTAAATAAATGTGTGTGTATATATATATATGAATTACTGGCTGCTAGCACCTTATTTAAATTAAACAAGTTACCCAAGATTGGTTGCCACTTGTGTTCTTTTTTGTTTGTTTTATATAGTTAGATGTGATAAACTTAATGTTGTTATTGTTATTGACACTTTGAACAATCTTAATTATTTATCAGTGGTTTAAACCAAATTGAAGAGTAGGTCAAATTTAGTTAGTAGCTTTATCTTTGTTAATGTTTTTATATTTTAATGTAACAAGTCATGTATTATTTGTACATATGTTTATTCACAGGTTTGGTGTTTTTTTTTTTTAAACTGTGTACATTATTTTTCTCCCATCAGAATGGGAGGATTAATTTTTGTCAGAAACAGTTTGAAGTTATGGTAGTATGTATGTATGAATAAGCAGTGATTTCTATGTATCACCTACCTTAGCTATTAAACATTGTGTTAGTCTTATCTGAATACACGACATTATAAAGTCAGTGGACCAAAACTAAGAAGCTATATAATTTGTTATAACTCATAAGATTTTTAATTACTTGATTGAACGAGCATGTTTTGAAACAAATATTTGTATGTTTGAGTGATTATAGTTTTATTCCACTCCACATTATATATATATATAATTATATATATTGTCAAATGATAAGTTTTCATTTATTTACAAGATCCTTTCTATGTCATATATTGTTTTTATAAAAGATCCAAATCAAGAATATGGGATGTGTTTTTCTCATTGTTTGAGAAATACAAATTTTCATTTCGTTTTCATAGTGTATAATTGTTTTTAGGAAAGAAAGTGTGATTTACAAAACCATAATGAAAGTGGACTTGTTTTTAAACAGATACCTACATCAGTATTGGTCACTAAATTAAAAATGTCAAATATTTCCAGTCTTATTGTGATAACATTTATTTATTTTATCTGAGAATGCTCTTTCATAAACATAGCATTTTTAGCCCTATTTGACAACAGTTTTGTGATTTGAAAATGTCTATAATTAACAAGTAATTTCTAATCACTTTTCTTAACACTAACTTTTTTTGGGTTTTATTATATACTTAACACTTGAATTCTAGCCCTAATCATGAGCACAGTGATTTTACTTGTCTGTTAATATGTTTATTATAGATTGTGTGTGAAATTAATGTGAAGACACCTCTGAGGTAAAAATTTAAAATATTTGTAGTAAAAGATATTTTTCTAAACATTGCACTTCATGTTACTCATCAGGGTACTATGTAACTTTAAAACATTTTCATACATTAACCTCATTATCTAAGTTTTTCTTCTTGTCCTACATTTTGAGTAATTATAGAAGATTAAAAATGATTTGACTAGTAAAACAATGGAGTTTTTATTTAAAGTACAAAATGAACTATATAGAAACGATTACAAATAGTACATAATTTAGTTTTCACTCTTGTTGCCAACAATAAAGGTGTTGAGTGATTTTTCCACTAAACCTTCTCATAATGTTGAATCTCTGATAAATTCAAATATTCAAAACACACTGTGGAAGGTAATTTATTTTCAATTGATTTATCTACTGTACAACTAAAAATCAATAACTTAATTTAATATACATCTTTCTCAGCTACACTTTTCTTACTGGCTGCTTTCTCTTCCTTCTTCCTATGAACTAAGTCAGTGTCTGAAAAAACATTTTTACCAATACCTATTTTGAGATTACTTAAAGTATTTTATAAAAAAAACACCAAATTATTACTAATCTCTTGGTAAAATAGCCAGTGTCCAAAAATCACTTTACCTGTGTTCATAATAAAATAACAGAAAAAGCAGAGCTGGAGGGAAAATATCCAGGATGGTCTCAATATGTTTGTAAACTCCACAAAACTACTCACTAGTGTTAAGATGTTCATTTTTTACAACAACTAAAAATGGACAAAGTCAGGTTGAGCAAAACGTTTGGGAATGAACCAGATATGGGGTTACAAATATCTAGTCAACTCCAAAAATTATATGGGTAATAGATACACAAGTATTGCTTAAATGACAAAAAGTAGCGTGTCATTGGAATCAGCTTGCACTATACTTTCAACTGGTTGTATTTGATCACATAGCTGTTTGCATGGAGTTGAATCTTTATCAGTAGAGATTAGGTGAAATGGAGCAGCATAACCAATTTACATAATAGAAATAACAACACGCATGTCACGATTGTCTAATGATGAATATTTCTCAAGCTCTTAAACCAAAATTCCTAGTGGCTTAGAATTAAGTGTGCAGTAGTTAACCTTTCATTTGTTACTGTCAAAATGTCATATCTGTCAATACTGGTAGGAGTTACCAACAAGTCCAATCAAGACAAGTCAGTATTCCATGCTGAACTTTTCACTGTCTACAAAGTATAGCAAAACTGAAATACTTTTAGATTTAGTCACATCAGCTTAGTATGTTGTTAAAGGAACTGACTAAACAAGGAAGAGTTACCACATTTTTATATATGCTTTACTGTTTCACTGGTATTATGGGTTCATTTTACTATTCGTGTAACTTTAAGACATTTATTGTATTACAATTAGATAGATACACTCCAAGGTTTTTATTCAGTTAAATAATTATACACTAAAGGGGCTATGGCACTTACTATCAAAAATTAAAAGGTTTAAAATAGTTGTGACAGCAATTTGGCTTTTCAACACCGTTATATCACTAAAAAGTTTCTAGTTACTTTATAGTTCTTATTACTAAGGAATTTAAAAACCAGTAAAAAGCACAGTCATGAAACCAATTAAGTTACTTTTTTACACTACAGATAACTGTTATCAGCTATTTATAACATGATTAAAACATTCTGCCAACAGACTCCAGACTTGTCCATTTCCTTTTTGTCACCTTTGTCTCGCTCAGCATTCTCACTTTATTGCCTCAAATAAGCCAAATTAAAATACAAGAAAATTCTCAGGTACAGATAAATAATCTTCCATGAGCAGGGATGAAGAGGAACTACATCGTTCCCGAACACCCCTGTTGGGGAGAGAATTCCTCAGACTTCTCTCTAAACTAAACCCCTGCCAAGGTTTCGTCATCCTCAATGGTTATATTGAGGTTAAGATATTTATAACTTTTGTTTAATATATTTTCGAACTGTCCAGTAGTACTGTCCTAGTATTGTAGTAACTTTTTCAAAACTTTAACATTTTAAAATATTTTTAAATAGAAATGGGAGCAGGTTAACAAAACAGTGGCTACTAAAAAACTTGATAATGGGTTTAAATATGTTGACTAAACTTGTGATAGCCAATTACTTGACAGCAAAAGTAGCATAACTACTGTTAGAGGGGGAGAGTGAAATTATTCGTCTCTTGATAGAAGGAATCAAAAAAAGGAACACAAAAATGTGATTTTAACTAGAAATACAACTTCATTGTAAATATAACACTGTTAAAAACCATTACGAAGGAAGCACTTAACTATGAATAGTTCTACAATTTTTTTTTTAATGTTAGACTCATTAGTGTCAAGTCATAAGTAAACAACTAAGTTTTTCAAGTAGGCTAATGAATTAAGGTCAGAGGCAATACTTACATAAATACTACAGGGAGGAGTTATTCTCCATCGGGACGACATGACTGGAAAACTCCCGCTTGCCTCATCCTTTCAAAATCTTTTTCTGCATCATAGTTCCTACAGAGTATTATACAATTAAATTAAGTTCTTATAAGGGTATGTGGGTCAGTAGGTTACACAGTAAAATGTTTCATGAGTACGATCTAATCTCATTTTTTAAAAGTTCAAATTTTAAGTGGACACTTCCAGTAGTTATGATGATAACCAACTAGGTTGGTCCATGAGTGATGGAAAAGCTGTTATCTAATCATAACTTGTCGGTGCATAATTAAGATCATATGAAATGAAATTTTAGTTCCTAATGTTCAGAAAATCAACTCTGAGGCTACATAAGAAGTTAGTAAATTGGTGTAATGGATTAAAAGTATTATGGGAGGGTTTGGTTAGTTTTGAATTTCACAAAAAGCTACAGGAGGGCTATCTGCACTAGCTGTCCCTACTTTAGCAGTGTAAGACTAGAAGGAAGACAGCTAGTCATCACCACCCACTGCCAACTCTTGACTGCCACTTTATAATGCCCCCATCGCTGGAAGGGCGAGCTTGTTTGGTGTGACAGGGATTGCAACCCACAACCCTCAGATTATGAGTCAAGTGCCTTAACCACCTGGTCATACAGGGCCTATGGAGGGACTTAGGAAATTTTAAAAAATAAATTTAATTTTAAATCAGCATGCTGATATAACTAAAATGATAATGAAAGTTAACCTGATTCCAATTTGTACTGATTGAAATAAAATAAAAATTACAGTTTCCCAACTTCTTACATTTCACACAAAAACAGCTGTTTGAATAACTAATAAACATCTCAACCATAACTATCTGTTATATCCCAACCTGCCTGATGAATTCTGGAATTGAACACAAGATGTTTGGTGAACATACTGCATTTTGTTTACTTTCAGAACTATTAGAATTTAATGACACACAGGATGGAAAATTTAGAAAAATACAGAAGAACCAGGAAACTGTTTGAAAAGAAAGTATGAAATTGGAAAATGATTTATGAAACACAGTTGACTGATAATGTTAAAACTAACAGCAAAGAAGTTCCTGTTTTTATTAGCACAAAGCTACACAGTTAACTGTGTGCTCTCTCTAGAGTTTAGGGTTTTAAACTAAATGCTGACTCACTAGGGCACTTTAAGTGTGTTAAAGGTAACCAAAATGTTAAGTTAGATATTGGACCCTTAAAAGATGTTGATGGCAGGTGTTTTCTAGAAGAGCTTAAGTTGGTTGAGTTTTTAAATGTTCCCTTTATTAATAACAAATATTTCTAACTTTTAGCAATTTTATGTAAAACAAAGTAAATAATCTGGGTCATAAAGATATTAAACCCTTTAGTGGCAGGTGGGAAAGTGATTGAAAAAACAGAATCATACTTTTCCACAGGTTTTAAAAAGCAGTTTAAAATATAAGCCTCATCATTTTTGATAGGTTAATAGCCTGAGGATATAGAGTTGCTAATGTTATCACAATATTTAATGGTGACAAGAGTTGCCATTTAAGTTATAGGACAGTTGTACTTTCTTCTGTTGTGGGAAAAATTGATAAAATTCTGTTGAAGTGTAAGGGTACACCAAACTATGACAGTAAGTATGAAATACATAGGTTTGTGTGAATTGAAGCTTCTTATATATTCAACAATATATCGGGCTACTTTGTCATTTTGTTTGTACTTTTCAGTTACAATAGTCAACATTTCAGACTTCAGTTACTCTGTATGCCTATTATCTGTTGTAAATCTATTATAATATCAATAAGAAAGACTAGCAGCTGTTTATCTGCACAAAGGTTTGGAATACAGTTATGACTAGATGTTTTTAATTTAGGTTTGAAATCCATAAATCCAATTAACATTTTAAAAACATTTCTTCAGGTAATAAGACTATGGAACACTAGTTTAAGGTATAAAAACATCCTTTGACTCGAATCAAGACAATACTTTTCTAACAAAGTAATTAGTCTATGAAAGAGTTTGCCTTCACGATTGTTAGAAGGTAAAGCACTAAAGAAATAAGAAATTGGATATAATATTGGAAATTAGGGTTAGGTAAAAGAAAATGGTTGATGTATTTCAAAGCAAAACGGTTGTAGAAAAGTAGGAAGAACTAGCAGGGTAAAATGAGATAATGTTCTTCTGAAACAAAGTGAAATTAGAAGTATAAAAATGACTTTTTACAGTAAATTTCTACATCAGTGTTTGTACAAACTTACATGCATTTTACTCGGTACTTACTTGTAAAACTCAGCGTATCGTTTCTTTCTGGATTCTGCTACTGTATACTTCCATGCCAAAGCTGCACTAATTGACAAAACTCCTACAATAGCCAGGTGCTTACGTAGACTAGAACGGAGTAGGCCTCTTAACTGAGGTTTGGAAATCTTTTGTAATTCAGCAGACATACTGAGGAAATACAGATAATTATAAAATAATATATTTATGTTGTTTTACAGTGTCAAATACATGTGTCTTACAGCATTTGGCTTTCTACATCCAAATACTAAAAAATAGCACAAACAAAGGATGCCCCATTCACAACATAATTAAGAAAAACTTTCATGCAAAAAGCAAACATAAATCAAGACAATTAATAGTCAGTTTTATTACTTGTACATATTTTGTTTCACAAACTTCAAGGAAAACAAATTACAGTTGTTTGTTAATATCTTCAATATTAACAACTGTTTATTTTGTTGTTAAATAAACACAAAGCTACATGATGGATTATCTGTGCTGTGCCCACCGTGTGTGTTAAGCATATTGATAATATAAAAACAAGTTTCAAGAATAGCTGTGTTTTGAAAAATTTACTATAAATGAATGTGCTTTTCTTAGAAGTCTTGAGTATCTGATAAGAGTAACCATATTAAAAGTCTGTTCATATTCTGTTTATGATGATAGTTTGTAGGACAAGATTATTTTGTGAATATATTAGAAAACCCATAACACATTTTTAGTAACTAACACTTCTAATGAAAATGATGTCCTCAGTTCCATCTTATCAGTTAATACAAACTAAGCACTCTAGAGCAGTACTTTGTTGACATAAGCAGCCAAGTTGGAGAACTACAGCTCCCACTACGTGTAGCACATACACACACAACTTTCTATACAGGGTTATATTAAAAGGTGGAATGAATAACTGAGAAGAGAACACAGAAACATGTAAAACTGGAACTGATTAAGAGATTTAACCCAACAAGAATATTTAATTAATACTCTTCACATTATATGATTACCTTAACTGTTTTTGGACTGAAAAGACAAAATTAAGGGTAAGATAAAATCTTGAAATGAAAATCTGTAGTTTGCATATACAAAAACATTTGTGAAAACAGCACATTTTGATGTTTTCAAAACAGAAGCTAATTTCTAGAAAATACTAAAAGCACATTCACCTTCCACACACACTATATCTGATCACTAATAAATAGGGTACAATAATCTGGAAGTATCTCTGTTCCATTCAAGAGTCACAAAGGTTTCCCCATGTAAAAAGCTATGCATGACACAATGAAAATATCCCAAGAAACAACAGGTAAGTTCCTTGTCCTGTCGAGCTATAGAAATACATTGGTCATTCTATACAATCTCAACTGAGTTTAGCATGTTTCAATATTACAACTTATGAAAATCTAAAAATCATGCAGATGAGAAATATATACAATGGTAAAGTAGTACATGTGTATCTCAGAAGAGAGTTCACAAATTCTCTCTTTGTTAAACTGAAGATGACCTAGGAAGGTCGGAACATTGTTTCCTCCTTATCAGTAAGTGTTAATACCCATACCGGCCTTTCTGAGACATTTTTATTTCAAGCAGGTTTCTCTTCATCAAAAAAGTAGTACATAAAAAAATTTCATACTACAACCACCACATTAAAAGTAAATACTGAATACAAAATGGCATCTCTTCTGCTTAGTTCCATAACTGTGTGAATCACTACAAGAAATTTCTCCTTTTCAATACTTAGCTCCAAGCAATCCCAGTCAGTACTTAAAATTGGAGCCTCTCACTATCACTGAACCAGTTATTAATAACTGCTTATTGATAGTAGCTGCCTTGCTAGATGTTCTGTAACTACTGCCAATTAATATTTGTAATATTTTGTTTTCCGTCCAAAAGACAGCAGCATATTCCTTACAGTTTTACTTTATCTCTATCTTTAAAAACTTATCAATATGAAATGAAATTTTAACCAAAATAATCCCTATTATTAAAACTGTCCAATGTGAAGGATCAAAATATTACATTCCCAAGGAACTTCATCTTTTTACCTGGCTTTCCTGATCAGAAATACAATGGTCCCTCTGTATAGCACAAAGTTATTCGAGGGCTCTCTGCACTAGCCCTCCCTAATTTAGCAGTATAAGACTACAAAAGGGAAGGCAGCTAGATATCACCACCCACTGCCAACTCTTGGGCTACTCTTTTACCAATGAATTATGGGATTGACCATCACATTATAATACCCCCACAGCTGAAAGGGCAAGCATGTTTGGTGTGACAAGGATTCAAACCAGTGATCCTCAGATTATGAGTCAATGACCAATAAAAATGAACGTGGCACCAACTAAATAAAATAATCAATAAGAAACTACAACTTTACATGAGGGAATGTAATTTCATTTCATTATTTCCATCTCCAAATGTCCATTTTATTGAAATGTTGTTAGAAGTGGCCATAGAACATGGATGGCTATTTGTGATAAGAAAACCCACTTGTAGAAAAAAAAAAAAATGTGTAAAAACGGCTGGTGTGGGTAGAGAAAACTCTGTAGAGGAATGAACAACATTTTGACCTTCTTTGGTCATTTTCAGGTTTCCAAAGAAAGAAAGAGGTAACTGAACACATATTTGAAGGATGTTGTGTAATTGAGTGTAGGAATGTGCTTAGATATTTGATCATATTTAATAATATAGGTATAAAGGTGTTCCTTTGCATTGTTTTACTTTGGGCTTGAGTTATTGTATAAGTAAGACTTATTTAATTTTGCATTTATGTCTGTTTCTTTATTTAGTATTTGGGTGTTTTATATGGTTATGTTGTGTTTATTTGACTTGCAGTGTTCAAAAATGTGTGAAGGTGACTTTTTGTGCTCTTTGAATCTGGTTTTCATTTTTCTACTCATTTCTCCAATAGAGAAGTTGTGGCAGTTATCACATTGTATTTTATAAATAATGTTGGTGTGGTGTTTGTCAGTGTAGTTTTTACATAGTATAGACCTTAGTTTTGTGCCTGGTTTTTGAATAAATTTGGTATTAACTGGAATGTCATATTTTGTTAGTAGTTTTTGCCAAATGTTGGTTATTTTTCTGCTGATGTCGAGAATATATGGTATGCAGCAGTATATGGTTTTGTGATTTTTTAATTCATGGGATATTTTAACTTTTGTTAGTTGATTTTGCTTTTTGTCTAGGTGTGTGTGTATAATGTTTTCTACAGTTTGTGGAGGAAACTTATTGATGTTGATGATGTATTGTTTTATTTTGTCTAATTCGTTGTTAATTTTATCTGGTGAGCATAGTTTTATGACTATTTATTTGGTTTCTTAGTATGTTGAGTCTTTGTTTTGTTTCATGTGCTGAGTCCCAAGGAATGTACAGTCCATTATGGGTGATTTCTGTTTTAAATTGTGTATCGGTTCTTGTAATTTTGAGGTTAAGAAATGATATTTGATTGCTTTCTTCCTGTTCAAATGTGAAGTTAATGTTAGGATGTATAGAGTTAATGTGATTGAAAAAATTGTGTGTTCTGTAGATGTGAATCCTGCAATCTTTCTTTCTTTGTCAACCTAACGATGACCGAACAAGGTTAAAATGTTGTTCGCTCCTCTACATAAAATTTTCTCTATCCATACCATCTATTTTTACATATATATGTGGATGGCTATTACTGTTCACATATTAAATTTAAAATATGAAAAGTAAAATAAAATGTTACTGGTATGAAATCTGAAAGCTTTACATGTAAGGAATTAATATGAAAATTTTTATCCTAACAAACAAAAAGATATGTCTAACTTGTTTAAACTACATTACTTCATTAAAACATACAATTATCAAAGTTTCTTACACTCCTTAAAACTTGTGTGTTTATTAATGGTTAATGTAGAAATGAAACAATAAAACTGGTACTTTTTATGGAGATGAATGGGAACAAGAAATAGTTTGTTGTGAAAATAATATCATTCAAGGGGTTAAAAAAGGCTTACCAGACATCAAATCCTGTAGTTGAACTAAAACTAATCCCAAAGTACCCAGCAAATGGTAGCCTAACACAACTATTGTTAATGGTAACAATAGTGTAGTAATATTACCAGTACTACTTACTATCAAAATCTACTCTGTTTAGATTACTTGGTTAAGTTCTGAAATGAAAGTTCTATTAACTTAACAAAAATATCTTTAAAAAAATGTTTGTAAATAAAATTAGTATGATCTGAAATAATTTTACTGTATTGTAAATGTATAAAACACCACTATAAATCTGGCCACAAAGTTTATTTACTCCACAATCTAATGCTTAAAATTACAAAATTTGCCATCTGTATTTAATGACATATGGCATACACTTGCACTAAGTGTGTATTTTATGTAATAAAACTAAGGATTTATAACAAAGTCACGACATAATTAATTTAAACAAAACAACCTCAATCATTCCTTATTATACTTTTACTGAAATATCACTTTCCCTGTTACAGTTATAAACATTTCTTTAATGAGGAATGATGACCTAATGGATTTCTTTCACTTCGCCCTTTCACACTGCATTCTGTTCAAAATCAAGCATTTGAATAACGTACACATATTATCAGTATTGTGGGACCTATGCTGAATACCTTCATCTGGAACCCTATATTTTGTTACACTATGATATATCATGTATGCTTTTAATGTATTAATAAAAGTAAATGTATTATTAGCGTAAGCTTTAAAGTTTAATTCGTACGCTAATAATAGACGTATTTTTATCAATAATGATAAAATTACTAGCGATTTCATACTACTAATACCTTCTACAAATTCTAATCAAGACAACTGAAATATCAATTAAAACCAACAGAAATTGAACAAATAATGTATACTATAGTGCGAGGTACAGGTGATGTTATTTGTAGCTAGTTAGTAATATTAATATTGCTAATTCAATAATTCTGAAATACTTAAGTTTCCGCGTTATATCAATGTTTGTACTGTATATTTATACCAAATATAAATATAATCAGCATTATATTGTAAACTTTAAATTTAGCCCGGAGAAATTATCGAGTTTTCTCACATACACAAAGTTTTAAAAAAGGCAAAATTAACATTAGTCACCTTGCGAAGTTGAAGGTCTTTCCGGGATAGAGTAAAAAGGTAGCAAAAACGAGTATGCGCAAAATTGATCGCCAAAGCCCTCTGTAAAATGTAAATAAATATTTAAAGTGAGAGAGAAGGAAATTTAGTTTTTGGACATTTTTTTAATATAAAAATATAATTGCTGTCTTATATTTTGCGTGGATCTTCCTCGAAAATGAACAAGAGAACCTTCTTAAATTCGCCTAAGGGAAGTTAGTTTTCTTTGTACAGTACTGTTTGTTTTTGTTTTTTGTTGGCTGCTTTGTCAATTTATTGTTTGTAATATACGATCTATTTATTTAATCTGAACTATATTATTCATAAGACATTATAGTGTTAGGCTTATTCTGTTTTTCTTGTTTGTTTTTGAATTTCGCACAAAGCTGCTCGAGGGCTATCTGTGCTAGCCGTCCCTAATTTAGCAGTGACTAGAGGGAAGGCAGCTAGTCATCACCACCCACCGCCAACTCTTGGGCTACTCTTTTACCAACGAATAGTGGGATTGACCATACATTATAACGCATACACGGCTGAAAGGGCGAGCATGTTTGGCGCGACAGGAATGCAAACCCGCGACCCTCTATTATGTTTTTGGTTTCACCAGCTTAGAAAAGGTTCTATCACTGAATCCGGGACAACTAGACATCTAAAAAAACAAACAAACAAGGAGGACATTTAGACACAACTTGCTTATTATAAACCAAAACGATATTTACATTTTTTTTATTATATGGCCTACTACATTACCAGTTTAATTTACTACTTCACATGAACTGTATAGACTTATCCTTATTGACCAACATAAATCCAGGTTTATTATTTGTTAAATTACTCCATTGTATGGCCTAGCATGGAAACTGGACAATTATATAGACATATAACTAGACAAATATGTTGTGTACCAACAAGTTCTTCCTTTAAATATTTTGCAAAGTTTTAACACTCTTGGTGTCTAAATGTCCTCACTTTTTAGGTGTCTACTTGTCAGTTGCTTGTAACGTTCATTGCAAGAGTTAAAAAAAAAACGAAGTAAAAAAATGCCAAAAAAATTTAATATTTTAGTTATAAGCCAAAACACTTTTTCAGTAACAAAATTCAATCCTGTTGGTTTACATCACGTTCAGGTTTCACACACTGAATTAACACAAAGTTTATTTTTGTTCATTATCAAAGCACAAAATTTTTTCCGCAAAATCTTACAATGCTGCTCGATTCTCCATCGTGACTGTTGGTAAAATGCTATAAACACTAGGCTGGTTTCATGCATCATTTTTCAAACATTAGTTTATACAAGTGAAAACAGAAGGATAATAGCTGGTTTCATATAACAGTAAAAACACCAACGGTTTATGCGTAGCCATGTATTGGTTTTAAACAGTAGCGAAAAATACTTTGCTTCAGTGCTTAAAATCTTTATTTTAACTAGCTAGTTAGTTTGTTTTGAATTTCGCGCAAAGCTACACGAGGACTACTGTATTAGCCATCCCTATTTTAGCAGTGTAAAACTAGATGGAAGACAGCTAGCCCTCACCACCCACAGCCAACTCTTGGACTACTCTTTTATCAACAAATAGTGGGATTGACCGTCACATTATATTGCCCCCACGGTTGAAAGGGCGAGCATGTTTGGTGCGACGGGGATTCGAATCCGCGACCTTCGGATTACGAGCCGAACGCCTTAATCTACCCGGCCATGCCGGACTATACTTGCATTATACTCTTGTTTAGGTTAATTCATAGCAGTTGTTCCAGGACTTATAATTGGTTGGCCGTGTTGCTGTGTCATTTCCCCGTGAAATGGGAGCCTTTTGTTGCTTTTTTGAGTTGGGGTTTACGTTATATTCAATAAAAATGATCCCTGACTTATGTAATGCAAGGATTGTGAAATGCTGCTGCAGGACCTTGATATAACTTAACACTGTGAACATTGTCAGTGTCACTGTTTTTGTTTTTTAGCGAAGTACATTAAATTTCAACCAGCTCTCTACTCCAACAGCTGGTCAAAATTGTTAAGTAAGTCGGTTTCAAACTGCCCAATTGAAAGTAAAACATGCTCATTTAACACTATGTAAATAAACACTTTGTTTATTTCTTTACTTGTTTTTCTTTCATCTTTCGTTGTCGAAGTGAGAAATCATACTCTGTTTAGCATCTGCGGTATCTAAGTGTTGTGAATACTTGCAAGTTTTTCTCACGTATATTAATGAAACTGAATACCATACACACAGTTACATGACTGCAATAATAACATGTGAAATGAGCTTTTTTGTAAATTATTTCAAACCCTCGTGCTCGCAATTAGGAACAAACAATTTAATTAAGATGGCTACAACTCCCGAATCGCTAATTACAAAACTGTCTTCATTGTGTTTATGTAATAAATTTTATTTATAGGGTATAGAACTAAACTTTTGTGCTGATAAGCTACAAGATGAATAAGAGAATTAATAACTTTTGATAAACTGAATGAAAATGATAGAATCAGTAAAAACAAACGGATTTTATATGAACAATGAGGTCGGAAATGTAAAATTACTTCTAGACTTTAACCATCGCGATGATATAAAATTTTAAACGGCGTAATAAGTGAAAAATCAATAAGTAATTTTTTTTTTAATTCAGAGAATATTGAAAAGTGACGGGTATGTCTTTTCAATATATTTTTAAAGTGTGCATTCACATGGATATTTAGGGGTTTATTTTACAAAGACAAAGTAGACTGTGTTTATCTTACAGCAAAACCACATCGGGCTATTTCGAAGGGAAATCGAACCCCCTTATTTTAACATTGTAAATCCACAGATTTATCACGGTCCCAGCGAGAAATCAGAGCAGAGTGAAAATATTGTTGTTATGTTGCTTCTGAAGACGATCTTGTGTCCTATAGGAAATTTAATTTCCACTTATACTATTTACACGGCCCGGCATGGCCAAGCGTGTTAAAGCATTCGACTCGTAATCCCAGGGTCGCGGGTTCGAATACCAGTCGCGCCAAACATGCTAGCCATTTCAGCCGTGGGGGCATTATAATGTAACGGTCAATCCCACTATTCTTTGGTAAAAGAGTAGCCCAAGAGTTGGCGGTGGGTGGTGATGACTAGCTGCCTTCCCTCTAGTCTTACACTGCTAAATTAGGGACGTCTAGCGCAGATAGCCCTCGAGTAGCTTTGCGCGAAATTCAACACAAAAACAAACAAACAATTTCCACATATTTATTTCAGGTATTACCTTCGCATACATTCCAAAAATTGAAGTAGCAGCGCCAATAATAATTTATCAATTAATCTAAACTCTAATTATAAATTGCAATCAGTGTAGGCGAAAAACGTCGGAATACGCTTGAAAAAAACTGACAATATTATGTACGCTTTACACATTTATTGATGAATCAATAATTAATTCCTTTTGCCTCCATAACGTAAGTTAATTGTTCATTACGATGATGAGATATAGATGTTGACGTCCCTGTCCATATCGCCTCTAGCTGTTGTTTTAAATTTTGCTTAAACTGATCACCTGCTGGCTACATTTTGTATCATTACATAGTTCTCTTATCAAAAAGCATTTTATGGTCCATGATGTCAAGATATAATAATTTTCTAGAGTAATAATTTTCTCCCACGTTTGTCCTTTACCAAAGCGTAATTCCATCGACGCTGTTGCCTTAACAACATTTACATCAAAACACGTATATATTATGTACATACACTTGAGTTTGGTCGTTTTTTACTAACTGCATAACATATATATATATATTTTGATTGTGCATTAATAACATTTCATTGTCGTGCAAGTATTCTAAGTCACCGTAGCAGCTTAACAACGGAATTATTTCCGGATATATTGCATCATATATATGAATAAAATCACGTAAAAGCAGTTGTTGTCCACCAGTCTTCCTTCTTCCGTGATAATTTTATTATTGTTAATTCAGTCATGGTGGAAAACGTCAGTGTCTTGAATAGCCAGAAAATATGAAATGATTACCTTCTGACGAATAAAAGGTTACTCTCAGATTCAAGCTATTGGTCTTTTTTGTACTTTTTGTATCTAAATGTTTATTGAAAATTTGTTCACGAGATGTATTATAACAGTGTATAAAACTGCAACAAAAGAATTGTGTAATCACAAAATCAAAAGTTTAACTAACTTAAGTAGTTTTATCACTTTTTGTTCGATAGCTGCCACCAGATGGCTGTATAATAAACAACCTAAAATTAATTGCTCATTCTTTGGTTAATACGTCGAAACTCTACAACATGTACTTAACGTTCCTATCAAATGTTCCCCCGGCATGGCCAGGTGGGTTAAGGCGTTCGACTCGTAATCTGAGGGTCGCGGGTTTGAATCCCCGTTGCACTACACATGCTCGCCCTTTCAGCCGTGGGGACGATATAATGTGACGGTCAATCCCACTATTCGTTGGTAAAAGAGTAGCCCAACAGTTGGCGGTGATGACTAGCTGCCTTCCCTGTAGTCTTACACTACTAAATTAGGGACGGATAGCGCAGATAGCCCTTAAGTAGTTTTGCGCGAAATTCAAAACAAACAAAGACTCAAATGTGTACAAAAACGTAGTGCTACAGATAAACAAAAACTGTCATGATGTCAAAAGGTTTATTTTGAATTTCGGGCAAAACTACACGAAGACTATGTCCTCTCGCCGTCCCTAATTTAGCAGTGTAAAACCAGAGGGAAGACAGGTAGTCATTACAAACCATCGTCAACTTTTCGACTACTCTTTTGCCAACGAATAAGTGGGTTTTAATGTTTTAAATCAGCAGTGTCCAACAACATCTTTTTCATGATCACGAAAATTGTGGAGAATGTGTTACCGTTTAACCACATGACAAAGAAAAAATTAACTGTGTTTTTATATATTTAGAGTACTAAAAATATACAATGGTGTTTCAATTATATACTGGTAGAATCAATTATATTTAAAAAAAACAAAATAGGTAGAAAGCACCAATTCGCCAAAAGTCAATAGTCATTTCACGACATTTGACGAGTAGCGACAGTGTTGGATACCGGAGTTTTGGATCTTAATTAAAACCTTTTTCGAATTAATTTTTCTTAGGAAATTTGAAACCTTTGCAGGGTTTTACGAAGAAAAATTATTGTTAGTAATGTAAGATTAGTCTATAGAATGTATATATTTTATTTTTAAACGATTGAAAATAAATAATTATTTTTTGTATTGTTTTTTTTACCAATAAAGATACTCGTCAGTCAGTAATCGCTAATAGATGATAAACCTTGTTAGGGTTGTCATCAGGAACACCAATATCTTGGTTATCCAATCTGCAGCTATTATAATCTTGCACATTCTTCAGGAAGATCCACAGTTTCATCTGCGAAATTTTGTTGAAAAAAACTGTTGAAACGGTTACAATCAGTTTCGCTTTTCCTGCATAATAGGCGGTTGGGGATGATTAATGGTTGGCCTCCCTCTTTTCAGAAGTTCCTTATTAAGAATGACTAGTCCTGGTCCTCAGGGGTTTTCTGCCTGACCCTTTATCCCATGTGAAGTAAAATGTGCTGTACATGTGGAATATACACAATACCAAAATACTTCCTTCCCCTCTCCCTAGTGGGAGAGCGTTATGTGTGTGAACTCACATCGCTAAAAACCGGGTTTCGATACCCGTCATGGAGATAACACAGACAGCTCACTATGTAGCTTTATGTTTAATTCCAATCAATCAATACCCCAAAATATTTAATAATTCAAAAAAGAAAAATATATGTTTTACCTTTGTTTTGTTTATGTGCCCTGTCTAACACGGGTATCGAAACCTGGTTTCTAGCGGTAGGGGTCCACAGTCATATCACTGTGCCACTGGGGGCCGTTTTAAACATCATTTGTAAATATAATAAATCTTTGTTATTTATTTGCTTAAATAATAAATACAATAGAAAAGCTAGAAAAATGGCATTTTTAATCCAACAACATAGATAATAATGGAAACCCAATATAAATATTGTATACTTTATACACTAGAAAATACACTGTCCAGCCTTGATCTTCGTTAGCTGCGTTATGTTGTGTTAAGTACATGATCAAATAGTTAAACTGAGTTATGTTTTTTTTTTCGCTTTATAAATATATGAATACAAAGCGTACATATTTGTGGTATATAATATTCAGAGTTTAGAATCTGAATGAGAATTATTCAATAAATAAACAATGAATAGGCTTTACCCCCCTTTGAAATTTATTTACTGATAGCTTTCGGATACTTAACCGTTAAGCCTAACAACGGCTACTGTAACTTAGTAGAAAACTATCAGCATCGTTGAATAAATTTCAACGTGAAATCAAATCTGTTCGTTGTATATTCGTTGAATTGTTTGTAGCAGTTAGATAGTTATATATCAGATTTGTGAATTGAAAGTTATAATCAAATTTTATAGTCACAGTAGGTTTAGCTGCTACTGTAGTTTTGAAATAAGGCCTATGTTGGTTTGCATTGTTCTTTAGACAGCAAAATGTATCGCAGTTTCTGCCAAAACATCGTAGTGTGCTATTTTGTGCCTTTGATTAATTTCAACTAAATTCTACATTCTGTGAACTTTCTCTGATGAACCTTAGGAACTAACAAACATCAGTCTCTGAACACCCTAGGTTTTTCAACCGTACATGCTCACCACGAATATGGTGATGAATGCATGTGCAAGCCTTCAAATCTAATATTCATATAACACTATTGCAAAACAAGCCATACTTATTAACAATATACTGTTAGTATAACGCCCCATCAGTTAGACAGCAGTAATTCAAGGCTTATAACACTAAAAATCGGATTTCAATACCCGCGATTGACAGAGTATACATATTTCATTTTGTAACTTTATGCTTAGCAAAAACAAAAACTATCAGTGTATATTAATCAACTATTTCTTCACAACTCAGTAAACCTTCACGAATTAGAAATATATTACTTAAGCTTAAAATGATATACTTCAAAAAAAGGTTGTTGATCGATTCAGTTCACTCATTGCTACCTATCTAGCTATCAGTTTTACCCTACCGGGTTGAAATAGATAGGTATTCCTATTTAATATTTGTGAGAACTAATGTTACATACTTAAATTAATTTAGGTTACAAAATAGAGAAGCAAAACGGGCTCAAAACACTATAAATAATTTCTTCTCTGTTACCGTTTCTATTAACGATTTCAATGCCAAAAGCAAGCGAATTATTGGATTTGTTTGTTTTGAATTTCGCGCAAAGCTGCACGAGGGTTATCTGCGCGAACTATTGGAAACCAATAGGCCTAAATATTATTGTAAGAAGCATTTTAACTGCAGATGTTTCTTTCTATGTTTATTTACCATTTTATTGTAAATAGAAATCAAATATGTATAAAAATAGTATTTCATACCTGTTTTTTGCATCCCATACACCATTACCCAAGAAACTTTTCATTTAGTTGTTACACGATGAGTAACAAGATGCCATGAAACGTTATTTGTATATGCACAATAACAGTTTAAAAGTTACGGATCAATGCCGGATTCTAAAATGTGTAATTCACTTTTAAACCATTGTGTAGTTCTGCGCTTAACAACAAACAACCAAATATCAGACAGAAGTAATAACGAGAAAGCTATTAAATAGAGTTATTTAGTATTTATGATATATATCTAGTTAATTTAGAAAAGATAATTTTAAAATTAAGATAATTTCATGAACACGTCGAAATTTTTTGTTATTATTGAATTTCAACAATATTGTGTAGGTCTTACGAATTGGTCAGATGTTTCTAGGCCAACTCCTATGTTCAGACAATTATGAAACGCTTTCAATTAAAAGTTGAAAATTCGCCACTCCCGGAAGCACTTTAAAGTACTATTATCCGTTTAGGCCTTCTTTTAAATTCTGCACTCATTGATTGACAACTTCTTTTGTGTGTTTTGAAATAATTTAGCATTTATATTAATGAAATTACTTTTCATACTCTTCCATAGCTGGCAAGTTTCCTTCCCAACGAAAAAAATATCCAACTTTCCATCATTCCTGATTCAAATGTTGTTATTGTTTTTTATTTTTATTTTCTCTGTTCACTTTTCACTAGTAAGATGGCGCATATTCGACCTGCATGAACATTGTGGATACACAGGAATAACCATAAAAATATATTTATTCGGGAAGATAATTACACCCATAAGTGTAGCCACTTCGTTACAGAATAACTACCACACCGAGTTACCATATAGACATAATTTATTTTAAAATATGCCATGACCTCATTTATTCTCGTATGTTACACAACATGTCTAATCATATAACGTAATTCCAACTGTGTATTACAATCTGCTTTTGTTTTAATTCCGCGCAAAGCTACTCGAGGGCTGTCTACGCTAGCTGTCCCTAATTTAGCAGTGTAAGACTAGAGGGAAGGCAGCTAGTCGTAACCACCCACCGCCAACTCTTGGGTTAATCTTTTACCAACGAATAGTGGGATTGACCGTAACATTATAACACCTCCAAGGCTTAAAGGGCGAGCATGTTTGGTGCGACCGGGATTTGAACCCACGACCCTCGGATTACGAGTCGAACGCCTTAACACACTTGACCATAGTGTATTACATAATAATATCAACGTATAATATATTACGCCAGTCTGATAATACGTTACATAGTTATTGCAATGTACACAGCTTGATCAGTGTAGCATGTAACGATACAAGTTAGGGCTATATAACTACGTTCCTTTGGCTCTATAATATATTTATTCTACTCTGCCTGTCACTAATCTTAAAAATGTTGAGTTTGTGAAGTAGAATTAATTATTCCTACTGTTTGTATTAATGTAATAAATAATCATTATAGCTAATATCGTATGTATGACATTACACTTTTTTCTCTTCAAACAAAAGATGTGTCTTAACAATTATACTTACAAGTGAATTTAACTCTTAGCAAAAATTAGCTTTGCATACGATGTAATTATTAGCAAACAATGAACTAATTTATTTATGCACCAGTAGAAAGAACAGTAATTATTTAAACTAACCAGTCATAACATTACTGTTCGATATACCTTATTACAGACACACATCAATAAAAAAAAATTAAGTGCGGCGAACAAAGGATCGAGCGTGCGACTTAAATAAAATGAACCCGCGGCCCGCAGATTGCAAGTCGAGCGCCCTCACCAGGCTATGTATTTCGGAGCTGATGCAATACCACAAGACATTCCTCGAACTTTCAGCTGTGGGCGCGTTATGAACGTGACAGTGCGGATGGCGGGAAAGTGGGAGATAACCTATTTAGCTTTTCAAACAATACAAATTCTTACTAATAAAAACTGTTATATTTATAACTATAATTAAAAAAAGAAATATTTACAAGAGTTTACAACCAACAAGGTTTAATGAAAGTAATTCTATAGGAACACACAGTAAGCTATTAGACTAATTACAAACCACGCAAAAATATCATTCGTTTACTTTTTGCTTACCGTTGCTCCGATGGGCCAGGTAAATTTACGAACCAACAACGCAAAAACTCGAGGTTCGATTCCCTGCGGTGGACATAGCTTAGGTAGCTTCTCGCGTAACGTTTTCGCTAACACATAGACTTTTTCGGCAAATAAAACATTACATCCAACACCACAAACTAATCGATGTTACAAAAAATCCATTAGGAACCGTAAACCTGCCGTGTACATGAGTATTAATTCCGATAATCTATTAGGAATTGTTTTGTAAGAGTGACATAAACTCTAAATAATTCTTCCAACAAATGGTCACGATAAGTGGTTAAACATACGTATTGTACCAAAAGTCACTAGCACACAGGGCAGGAGGTTTGCACATTATTCAATTTCTGTTGTGCATATTGGCGAAAAGAAGACATTCATACTAGAAATAAACGCTCTTTTTGGTTTGTATTTTGGTCAAAACGACCCGGAATGGCCAGGTGGTTAAGGCACTCGACTCGTAATCCAAGGGTCGTAGGTTCGAATACCTGTCACACCAAACATATACGCCCTTTCAGCCGTTAGGGTATTATAATGTTACGGTCAATCCCAGTATTCGTTGGTGAAAGAGTAACCCAAGAGTTGGCGGTGGGTGGTGATGACTAGCTATCTTCTCTCGAGTCTTACATTGTTAAATTAAGGACGGTTGTGCAAATAGCCCCGTGTAGCTTTGCGCAAAATTAAGAAACAAAGAAAAAAAAACAATTTCGTCAACGCTCCTGTAGAAGCTGTAAAGTGTCCAATTAAACAGAAACAACGTAAGGTTTATTTCTAGTATTTAGAATGTGCATATACTTTCCACTTAGTTACCAACTATTATTATTAACATCTCTTATACTGACTCACACTTTTCTTTCTTTTTTATTTCCTGCTCGCCTTCTCACACTTTCCAACAAAGTTATACAGCCATGTATTGTACATGTACTGAATTTACATTTATCGAGTTGTAGTCGTTTATATTATGCCAAACATACTCTTCACAACAAAACGTGGTTTTGCCTGAATGGCTTCCCTGCCATTAGTAGTGTAAGCATGCTTGGAAGAACATAGTTCTTTACTTCCTGGCTCCCACTTGACTATTGACACTTCTACATTCTATATTTATTTTGTAAACAAATGCTCACAATTAATTAAATATGCCTTGTTTCCAGCATTCTTTTATATCTACTCAATTATGATATGTGATACCAAAAAGGCATTTAAGGTGTTTTATATCTCAAAATATGTTTCTGTGCTAATCGAAATTGAGATAGCGTTTTGTTTGTTAAACACAAAACTACAAACTAGGCTACCCTAGCTATGCCCAACAAAGGATTAGGGATAAAACTCAGAATTTTAGGTTATTGCTAAGACACGGGAGAATAGGAGGGGTGAGTTAATGGCAGTTTGGCTTGCATTATAACTTCAATATGTATATAAAATAAGTGCCTCTTTAAACTTGAATTTCTTTTTCTTATTTAATATATCTAAATGACAAACTTTAATACTTATTTTAGAAGTAATGTATTTTTTAATATGCATTTGATGTTCTTTAAATAACCAACAGATGGCGTAAGATGAAAGATTTTTCGTTAACCTTCATGCTTAGAATAATAAGTGAAAATCGTTTAGCAGAAAAGAACAGCTATTAAGGACATTGAAAACCTGATGAATACCGGCTTATTCTTTCACGTAAAATTTAGAAACAATGCTGACATCTAGTTGCCACTTGTGAAAGATAAGAAGTTACTCATACCACATCTTTCATTA
Source organism: Tachypleus tridentatus (assembly GCF_004210375.1). Lineage (NCBI taxonomy): Eukaryota > Metazoa > Arthropoda > Merostomata > Xiphosura > Limulidae > Tachypleus > Tachypleus tridentatus. The sequence continues at coordinate 193,102,898 of NC_134837.1, read as the reverse complement.
ATGAAACCAACTGGTTTGTACACACCTACTGAAACTCGTGACTAAGTTCAATACAGTCTCTCGTTGTCACAGCAACGCGCTCGAGTAATACACGCACCACTAAGCCTTCTAAAGCATACTATGCAATAGTGTTATAAATAATATTCGTAGAGTTCACGCAAACCTCACAAGTGGACTAACAGAAAAATGAGTAATACTGTCTACGTTTATGATAAGTGAGAGTGCATAGAAAGCTCGGTTAACTTGTTAACATGCATCTGATTTTTAAAACTTGAACTAAACAACTAATACGATAATTTGTGATTCTCAACTCACAGTTTACACTCAAATATTCTTTTTGACAAAATAGGAAATACTCGTATAGAAATGTTTAAGGTAGTTTTATGTTAATTTCTGTGAAATATAAAGATACATTTACGCTATCGGCTGTTATGCATTTAGTTTTCGCTGTGTCATAATGTAACTGTGAATAATTTTACGCTATCTAGACTGCAACTTGTGTCGAATATAAAAGTAGTAATACGAGTTACACTGACAATATTGAATTTACTGAAGCCTGCATACAGAAGACCGTAAGAGATTAAGTGTAGATCCGTTAGTAATGACAGCCAGTTTTTTTGTGTGTGTATGTGTTTTCAACGACATCTACAAATTCAACTTTAAAAAACAAAGTACAACGGAAATGTCAATTATATAAGCTCATAAGCTACACTAACCTTTTAAGGTGATTAAACCCGAATTAAAATTAAAGCTTTATTGCGTGTAAAACTTAAATCTGTTGTTATGTTACTAATAATGTATCGATTTAGGCCTTTAATGTTATTATTGAATCGTATTTGATTTTTTTCTAGATGGGTTAAAATCCATTTCCTTTTTTATTTTCTGCTCGTTTGTAAGTATGTGACTAATTTCTGTAGTACTAAGAATGACCCAAGATTTGTAATTTGAAAAAAAATCACAATATATAAAGTGTCTACAATTATGCAAACAATCCCATCAAGGTTTGATTCATATTCTCATAAATAAACATTTGTCTCCCCAAACATCAGCTCTGTTCATATTTCTGTGATATTTTGGTGAGTTGCAGCTTCGAGGAAGAAGTACTCTGAGTCAGCGCGAAAAATGGAAGTAAGAAAGAAAAGCGTTTCTCTAGTCTTTAAACCCCTAGGCTAGAGGGGTTCTTTTTCCCATCTGGCCACAAGCTTACTCAGGCGAGAGGGTGGACGCCTGAAGACACTGGCAAGTCTAATTTCCTGTTGGTTGCAGTCAACTTGAAACCCGCATGGGATTCCTACTGAGAGACTGTAAAACACATGCTAAGAACATCTGGAAAAGAGAGGAAAAAAAACAGGAATGGCTCTATCTAAGCGCATAACGTATATATTACATTTTAACCTAAACACACGTCATTCAATGTGAGTATTTTAACTAAATTAGATATTTTGGAAAGTAGATTCTTCCGCTTTTATCGATTAGTGTATCAATATATATTGGTTCAAATTATAGGATGGTACTGAAGGTAAAAATGTGGTAAGATGTTCTTACTTCAAGGTTAAAAACACTACAAAATACAAACTGTAGTTAACAGTCACACATATCCAGAACCACGAACTTTGAACAAGCACAACACGTTAACAGTCAACTACTTAATACACTGATTTTAAAAAACATTATAGTCGAACACTTAAAACAACAATTTTAACAACCTTTAGACTGAAATAAACAATCAGCAAACCAAATGTGAAGAAAGGCTAATTATCCGTAATCAGTTATTTAAATAGTAGAATTAAAGCTCTGTACTTGAAAAATCCCGGATTCTCTACAATCGATTAAACTATCAATTTAGTGAGTTTAAATAAAAATGAAAACGTGTGTTACTTTAATAAGAATTTACGAAGTAACAGAAGATAACTAACTAGCTGTAAGTGACGCAAAAAGTTTGCAGATAAGCGGGGAGCGTTTGCGCCTGTACAAGTGTCTATTCTGTAGTACTTCAAAACTTGCAAGTTCGAGTACAACTTTATGATTTTCACAGGGTTTCAGTATAATATATCGTTACATTCTATTTAACCTCAATTAAATAAACAATACGGGTTATTTAAAAAAGTGCATTTTAAAATTATTTTGGTTCATTAATTGCTTTACTATTGGTTAATAAATTTAGACGAATGGCGATCGGCCTCGTACTGTAATCTTAGACTTACTAGGCTGTTTTGAACCAAGAATTTTGGGGATGCAATTCTAATTATATTTCTGCAACGACTTGTATAATTTTGATTTGTTTCTTTCTTCATAATGTTCCTCTAGATTGAAATACTAAAGATTTGTGTCGTTTAAGAAGAATCTGATTACATTAAGAACAGCGACTGCTTAACCACAATATTCACAATGTTAATTAATGTATAGTCCCCTATTTGAAGTACAAGGCCTCACATACAGCAGACACAGACATAGCTAAACGTCATACAGCAGACACAGACATAGCTAAACGTGAGTGATTCACCCAAAGAAAAGGAAAGTGGAAGAATAAGATATTTCTACTCTTACTGTTGTAACTATAGTAACATGTAGGAGAAAATTATCTTTATTCGGTTTCTAAATAATATAAGAAACACCATCATGCACGCTTTTTTAACTTATGTAGATGTACACAAGCTGTGCATATATAAAACTCCATTACGAAAGTTTTTCTAATTGATATACATTTAAAAAAACTCTCTAACAATGGCTTTCTAGCTAATGTACTAAACTACATTACAAACGCATTCCTAACTAAAGCACATGTACACGAACTATATAGCCAGGGTTTTTCCTACTAATGGACAGAGCCCCATTAAGAGTTTTTTTCTAACTAATGCACATGTGCACGAAATATATAGCCAGAGCTTTCTAGTTAATGTATAAAACTCCATTACGAACATTTTTATAATTAATATTCAAAACTCCAATACGAACGCTTTTCTAGTTAACGTGTATTTACAAAACTTCACAGTTATGACATTTCTATAGTTAACGTACAAAAGCTCTACTATAGACCACTGTTCCCTGATTTATTAATTTATTTTCGTAATTTAACTCACATAAAAAATATTGTAAAAATATGAACAGCATAATTTCAAGCTGAGCAGTTAATATACTGATTTTACCATTAGTTTGTTTTTAATTTATTGTGTTTTAAAATCTAGCTATGGTTACTGTATTTTTATAAACTCAAGAAAAAATATGACGTAGAACCTTATTTCTAGAGGTTTCGTAGATCACCTTTAAGGTAAATACCTATTGGAGCAAACTAATGACACATTAAGTTAGGGTTTAGAATCATTTCATCTTACCATTGGTTGTTACCCAGATCGAACCTAAATTTAGCTACAGTTTACAGTATTAAATGTGAATACTTTGCTACTGAAAAGCTGTGTAGTGTTCCAAATGACCAGCCTTCAAATACGGACAAGTTGGAATTGCTTGTTTTATTGAGCTATACACATAAGACTAATGTAAACTACCGATTCTGCGCAACTGTAGCACAGAATTAATTGAGGTTGAGTTACACATTTACATCGGACTTAGAAAGTCATTCCGAATTTTCAACCACTCGAAATAACCCTGAGAGTAAATGTAAGAAACGAATACTCCTTTTTATTTTAATTTTCATTAATTACGTATAATAAATTTATCCTCGGTTCACCTTAATTCAAATTTCTATGAGAACAAAATATGACTTGGTAAAGCTTAACTTTATATATGTACAAATAAAATACGTTAAACTGATTGTACAGTAAACAATTTATTAAAAACAGGAACCATCCTTAATTAAAATACACATTCTTACACCATCATCTATTAATTTATTTCAGCTCAGCCTTCCCAACACGCATTATGAGAGTAGAGTTAAAATTTATTTGAAGTTAAAAGAATCAACTTATATTCCTTGGAGAAAATTATGAGCGTTATTATTTAGTGAACCGTATTCAGGTAGGTGTGTTAATCACAAATAGAATAATTTTGCTTTGCTGGTGGGTCATTCTCCAGAGTGAATGTGTTTGAATTTTTTTTTTTTTTTGTAAACAGATAGCCCTCGAGTAGCTTTGTGCGAAATTCAAACACAAAGAAACGTTGTCCCCCTATTGGTTGATTTAATAATAATTTGGTCAAAATACAAAATTCTCATAACTCATACTCACCACGTAATTTAAACAAATTGGATATTCTTAAATTTTTATAGTAAAAACAACTTACATGCTTGTTAATTTGTCATGAAGATTTGTATTTGCAGACAAAATTGTTTTACAAGGTTAAAACATATATGCCCTAATACATATTTTGTTGGTGTTACGTAACTGTGTGCATTTAGTCATCTTGTACACTATTGTTGTTGTACAATTAGTAACTGTAATTATTGTTGTTTAGTTGAGTAATTATTAACATTATCAATTGTGTATATGTTGTGTTTTTTGCGTATCTGTTTCTTCCTAACACTGTTTGTTTGTTTTAATTTCGCGCAAAGCTACACAAGGGCCATCTGCGCTAGCCGTCCCTAATTTAGCAGTTTAAGACTAGAGAGAAGACAGCTAGCCATCACCACCCACCGTCAACTCTTGAGCTACTCTTTTACCAACTAATAGTGGGATTTACCGTCACGGCTGAAAGGGCGAGCATGTTTGGTATAAAGGGGATTCGAGCCCGCGACCCTCGGATTATGAGTCAAACGCCTTAACCAACCTGGCCATGCCGGGCCTATCCATGCTCTGTTTTCGTCTGTTTTATACTGTTAATATACAGATGGTTATATTTAACTCGTTTGTGTAATGTCCTTTTCGGACTGTGTTTGTTGTTACGCCGTGTTTACGGTCTTTACTTATCAAGTTTGATGGTACCTAGGTGGTCCTTATTTACTGTTTCTTGTTATGCAGGGCCCTTACCTCCTGTGTATGTTTTATGTAAATGGTTCTTGTTTATTGGGGTTTTTTCTCATGCAGGTGATCCTGACTTACGTACTTTAGTGTAAGTGGACCTAAGCTGCTATATTTGTTATGCGTTTGTGATTTTATTGCTTTGAATATATTCCTTTTTACCTTCTCAGTTGATATATATATAATGTTCTTTTTAACTAATTTTCCTATCTTTTTCATTAGGTGTTGCACTACCTAATACCTATACCAAAGTTGCTGTTGTTAATGTCAGTCAATGTTGTGTTTTATTTAATCCAGTATCAAAGCCTTTACTCGTTGTAGACATAATATTGGTTGTGTGATGAATTACTATTGATATATATTATGAAACTCGATATTTGTTATCACGTTTATGTAACTGAATCAGATATCTGTTTGCGTGGTAATAAATAAGACCCAGAACCTAAATGTCGTCTTTGTGCATCTGGCGTTATTATATAACCGAAATAGATTTAGTGTCACCGAATTTTGGTTGGATTACATCAAGTTTGGTTACTTTCCTGTCTCTCAATTACAATTTACATGTGGTATCATTCAACCCGTTCTTATTGTTTAGGTTTATTGTTTCCAGTTGGAAAGTAGAATTTCAATTTTTGTCACATATAAGTTACTTTTCAGTGGGCCATTAAACAAAAACTGCTGTAAAAACAGAAACAGGTGTAATCTACTAACATTTTAGACACAACCACTGTTGCCCTCCGCTAGTACAACGGTAAGTCTACAGATTTACAACGCTAAAATCAGGGGTTTGATTTCCCTCGGTGGGCTCAGCAGATAGCCCGATGTGGCTTTGCTGTGAGAAAACAGACACACAACCACTGTTTCTTTACTGTACGAGTTCATTCCCAGCTATCTTTTTTTTTTTTTTCTCTTATCCTTGGAAGCAGACCAATAGCAAGTTTGATAATGAAGTGCAAACAAACAATGTGTTAACTAAATGAAGATGAGAGAGAAACTAGTGTAACAGTGACAAACATTCGGCGCTATAAACACTGGTTGACTTCGAGTGAGGGTTTGTTTGTGCCAGCCAGACGTCGTACCGAGAAACCCTTCACCACGTGCGTTATAATGGTGCTTTAACCAATTTATCGAACGCCATTCTTGCTGGCTGCTATAGTTGCGGGTGCATTATCATTGGTGGTGGCTACAGCACGTTTGTGTAACTGTCCCGATATATCATCAACGGCCTGCACGAGGCTTCATAATTCCCAACAGCCTTTTAGCTTACGTGAAACCTTTTCTTGCCCAATCGATAAAAAACTACTTATAACGTAAACCACACGTTAGGCTTCACTTCCTGTTAAAAATAAGGAACATTTTGAGGAGGTTGTGAGGCCCACATCGCCACTTACCTGATTCACAGTGAGCATGCCCAGTGGAATTAAAAAAACAAAACGAAAACAAACACGCCAGCATCCCCTAGTGGTGATATCAAGAGCTACAAAGTTTGAAAATGTACATGAATAATATTGACGTCAAGCGATTCCACAACGGGACAATACTACCTGCAGAATCACTGTGTACATCATCATGATGTGAATAACGTGTTCTTGTAATTTAACTCCGATACCAAATAAAAAGTTCTTAAATATAATGAAAAAAATATTTGTACTACAAAGTTCTCTTCTTTTTTTTTAACTATAAGAAGTCACGGCAATGCCACCAGCACTGTGAACTACCTTTTTTTATTGTTATTATTTGGCATGACTACCTGATCACACATTGTTGTTTGCTAACGACTTGAGCTCCACCTACAAATGACAGGGGTGCATATGTTGATATTGTGTACTTTGAACTCCCCGACGTTTCCACGCGGACCTGACGGCGCTGTGTTTGCCTCATACGGGCGGGGCACGAGCTGCTAACTGCCAGTGCTTGTCTACTAAGAGGTTCGATAGAATCAGGGCGCGTGCAGGTTTCTGACTGGCTGTTGGATTGCCCTCTCACGCAGCTGTTTGCCACTCAAAGCAGGCGAGCAACGAACAGTTTCCCCACACCCCCCAGGCCAACGTAGTGGTGGATCTTCCTCAACCCCAGTCACGTTGTTCTCTAGTTGGCCTGCCAGATACTGAGGGTTGCAGGAACTCACCTACACTTCACGTCTGAGAAATTACTTATAGCGCCTGCAAGTCTAACTGTAGGGTTGGAAAAAACATTATTTCTATAGTGGGACAACGATGGGCAAATCTTTCTGAACGGGTTGACGCCAGTTTTACCGTTTATTCTTTTGGTGTATGGAACGGAGGCATAATACGAGATACGCAGCCGCCTTAGCTGCAGTTGCGGCTGCTCCGCCGAAACAGAGCGATAATGAGAAAGGTATAAGGTTGGAGAAGGAAAGAGAAGACCGTGAACCACGGGATATCACCGACTCTCCTTCGGTAACGAGCAAACAAAAAATGTATGAATGTTTTCAGAGCTGGGCTCTTAAGACTTACGGCGATAGCGCCAAAACCAAGACGGTGACCAGACGAAAATATAACAGAATACTGAAAATTCTAAAAGGAGACGAAAACGACAATGCCGAGAATTCCAAATTTCGATTCTGGGTCAAAGCCAAAGCGTTTCGTATTGGACCGCCGCCGGACCAGCAGACTGATGGGAAGCGATCAGACAAATTGTTATACGTACCGTGTAGCCGACTTACTGTAAGTAAATATTAAAACCATACTATTTAAGCAACACTTCTAATTACTACATAATAACTTCCAAAGTTTAAACCGCGTTTACAGCTGTTCTCGTTCGTTGTCTCTGTTCGTTTGAGCAGTTAAACAGTGAGTGACTTGCGCAGTTTGTTTCTTGAAATCTATATGACACAGAGCAGGCTGTATTATATGGTGAATGTTCTACACTAATATCAACATTCGGTATTCTGTCTTCAGCTTACCAGTAAGTTGTAATGAAGCATTCTCTAAGTAATTATGCTTGCTTGTTTGTTTTTGAATTTCGCGCAAAACTACACTAGGGCTATTTGCACTAGCCGTCCCTAATTTAGCAGTATAAGACTAAAGGGAAGGCAGCTAGTTATCACCACCCACCGCCAACTCTTGGGCTACTCTTTTACCAACGAATAGTGGTAATAACCGTAACATTATAACGCCCCCACGGCTGAAAGGGCATGTTTGGTGCGACGGGGATTCGAACCCGCGACCCTCAAATAACAAGTCGAACGCCTTAACCCAACTGGCCATGCCAGGCCAGTAATTAGACACTGGTTAAATAATACATGCTAAACATTTATGGTTGATGTTATAACATTCTTTAAACTTCATTTTCTAAACATATGAAAAAAAATTAAATGTCACCAACATATAAATTACTACCGTAACTAATCGTAGGACTGTTACATATTTCTGACACATGTTGCATGAACTAATTTATATCCTAGAAATCTACTGACCTGATTGTGTATTCCAAAAATATACTGAAAACATTTTATTTTTTTTTCATAACCTCTAAAATTTCTCCCGGCATGGCCAAGCGCGTAAGGCGCGCGACTCGTAATCCGAGGGTCGCGGGTTCGCGCCCGCGTCGCGCTAAACATGCTCGCCCTCCCAGCCGAGGGGGCGTTATAATGTGACGGTCAATCCCACTTCTCGTTGGTAAAAGAGTAGCCCAAGAGTTGGCGGTGGGTGGTGATGACTAGCTGCCTTCCCTCTAGTCTTACACTGCTAAATTAGGGACGACTAGCACAGATAGCCCTCGAGTAGCTTTGTGCGAAATTCCAAAACAAACAAACAAATAAACTTAGGTGTTAACACTTAAACGGCGGCCATCATCAACTGATGCTGCCACCTACAATATTCCCGCTGTTTAAGAGTTAAAGAATCTCATTAACTCGTACAAATATTTTCAATAGTTGTATACTTTTATCATAACTGCAGTTATTTCTTCTTTACCTCAGAATTGTCACTGAAGTTACTATTAACTGCTAAGTGATATAAACTCGTATTTAACCAAGGAGAAATTACCTTATCTACGGATAGTGTTTATCTTTTTATAACCTCTATCCTTTTATTGCCTAGGGTACATTCTGTACCAACATTAAATGTTATTTTCTGATATAAGTGTATCAGTTCATTACTTTAGGCCCGGCATGGCCAGGTGGTTAAGGCGCTCGACTCGTAATCCGCGGGTTCGAGTCCCAATCACACTAAACATATTCACCCTTTCAACTGTGGGGCGTTATAATGTGATGGTCAATCCCACTATTCGTTGGTAAAAGAGTAGCTCAAAAGTTGGCAGTGGGTAGTGATGATTAGCTGCCTACCTTCTAGTCTTGCACTGCTAAATTAGCGACGGCTAGCGTAGGTAGCCCTCGTGTGGCTTTGCGCTTATTTCAAAACAAACCAAACAAACAATTCATTACTTTAGAAACTTTAACAACATTTCTAATATTTACTATCATACTCTTATTTTCTCTCTGTAGAAGTTCTGTGAATTAGAAAAACGAAACTTACGTATACAATGTGTCCTTCTATTTGATAACATAATAACAGAAGGTTAAAAATACATTTACTTGAAACTTTATTTCAGAGAAGATATTAAGATGGAGAATCTCATTACAAATAATACTACACCGTAATTAGAAGTGCTTATGGTTACGAGTAGGCGTTTATGTATGAAATATACACATTTCTTTAAATAGAAACAAAAACAAAACAGATAGCTATACAAAATCAATTACACACATATCAGTTTGCTGTTTCATTTAAATTATGACATCTGGCAAAGCTCAACTAATCTGTCTCACGTAAACACTTGGAAAACGTGATGACAAACTGATGTAGACTCACACGTGTCAGTGACAAAAATCGATGATGTTTTACGCCCGTCATTAGTGGAAACGTGCACGTGCCAAGTATTCTTAATGTATGATATTTGTATCTTAGTATACAGTAAAACTGAATTTAATCCACTCCACTTAAATCAACTAACAGGTTGCAAATATATACAAGTTAAGGAGAAATTAACGTATATGTTTTAATATTTTTATTCGATAATTAGGCCTAGCTGCTAGGTTGGCCATGTAGTGAAAATCACAGTTACCAAGATTATCTGCTGTCGTCCCTAATTTTTGGACTACTGACCAGAGGGAAGATGACCAGTCAGCAAAGCCCTACTACCCACCATCCAGTAAGGATGGTATTTCATTTTGTACTTTCAGTACATAGACTAACAACAGTATTAGGTTATACTTTTGTTGCTAAGCAACATGATGTAAAAACCATTGTTGGAACGTGCCGTATTTCTATATGTTAGAAATTGTTCACCAAACTGCTTTTCTACCACTAATTATTCTATGAATATGCCATGACTTCGCTTTATGAGTGATCTCAATTTTGATTGGCTTCACTGGCTTCGACTGCACTTTTCTGCCTCTTTGTTGAGCAAGCTTGATCTCGAAACATTTATATATTTCAACTAGTTGTGAAATGTGAGGTTAGAGTATACTATTGGGTGAAGGTGGGGTGGTAGTACTTGCTACATCATTTTTAACGGCCTATACTCTAGTTAGATATAAATAATAACTTTCAAAATCAGTTCTTTCCTCGCTCAAGTTTAAAACAAACACAAACACTAATATTATCCACTTCCAAATATTCCATCTTCAAAGTCAAATATACCTCAGCCAACTGGAAAACGTGTGCTAAATTCTATATCATATTGGTTTGCAAAATTATGCAGAACTTGTAAGTTTTTCATTTAGTTTTAAACTCCAACGTGTTAAGTTGTTTTCTACGTTTCAAAAACCAACAAATTAAAAGTACTATTTATCAACTGAATGTCAGAAATTATGCACATATTTCAGAACTTAATTTTAAAATCTAGTTAGGCCTGTGCTGCTTGGTAAATCATAACTTTTATCTTTAGATATTTTTCATTATTTTTTATTTCGGATAATACGCCTGAGTTTTATTCGTTGTTATGAGCTTAATGGACGTATTTTATTCTTCAACTGGACATATAGCAAATGTTACTCGTCGCCACACACAATCTGATTGTTATTCTTTTATTTCGGTTCATTTTGAAAGCTTGTAAGTCAGTTCTTAGTGTGGTCTGTATTGAGAAGATGAAAACACCATGCCATATGCAGCAATAGATAAATATCTGTGTCTTTCACATTGTATTGGCAAGAACACTGTTAATTCCAATATGTAAAAATATACGATATATTATAAACAGTTATCCTGTTTTAAAATAAAAATAATATCAACGTAAATTCTGGGTGCTCATATAGGTGTTTGGTCCAAACTTACAGCCATGACATCAGATTCTGTTGGGTTTTTTTCTTTCTTTATCGCCATATTGCCCTTAAGAGTTAAGTTTATGTTACTTTTGCTTTTTGGAAAGTTTGTTGTTGGCAGGTTTTAACAATAGTTTCAACATCTAAGGTTGTTTAAGGAATGGCTAGTTGGCTAACATTCATTTCCTGAAATCGTTAACGTTTTAGGTTTTTTCTGCTGTTGTTTCTTATCCCTATTTAATATCTTTATTAGTTGTTGATAACAGAAACGTTAAAATTTTTTTCACAATAAATATTCTATAATGCAGATATTCAGGCATTCTAATAATACTGTATTTGGAAAAAATCGAATTATTTTCAACGAATGTAACCAATTTTTAATCTATCTACAGTATTAGTCATCGATATAGTTTGTTGCATTCAGTTCTCTTAAGGTCGTGTGTGGCCTGTAGCCACCCTGCACAAACTGTGAATACGAGAGATAAGAGGTTGACCTTCGCCTACTGCAAAAGTGTACTCAACATTTTGTGCAGTGGTTCAAGTTCTCTAAACTTCGCCCCCCCCGCTAGTACAGTGGTATTTCTCCGGATTTACAAAGCTAAAATCAGGGGTTCGATTCCCCTCAGTGGGCTCAGCAGATAGCCCGAGGTGGCTTTGCTATAAGAAAACACACACACTCTCTAAACTTCGTTCTGATAAGAGAGAGCAGTAGGTGCTGTTGACTAACTGCCTTCTCTCTCTAGTCTTATCATTTCAAAATTAGATACGACTATGTGCAGACAGCCGTTGTTTAGTCCTCAAAAAAAAAAAGAAAAAAAGCTTCCATTTCTCATATTATATGCAACCGGTGGCGGTAAAAATGAGTCAGACCAGTCCGTACAATTGTTGTGTTTTTCATTTAGCCTATATCAGAAAGAGCTTTTTTGGCATTAATGTAAGGTTTTACTTTAAAATAAACTCGTTTATTTTCATATAAAGTTGTAGTACCTGTGATAGTTTTCTCGGTATGTATTCGATGCTATCTTTGATAGTTTTTAGGATAACTTCTTTCAGTTTATATGCGACAGAAAACTATGCGCGTATGCTATAATTAATATATTATTTACTTTTATGAATCATGTTTTTATATCTTTATTTACACTGGAAAATTAATATATTTTTACAAAAGTTCAAATTTTCTAAATAATTTCTTGAAACAGTCAAAGTGAGGGCAATTTTTTGCATAAGCACCATTACAGCTAGATTTAGGCTTAAGGTACGTTTATATAGATATTTTAATCAACTAATGGCAGAACCAGACAAAGACCAAGCGGAAGGAATAACACAACGTTCCCATTACTTTACGAAAAACTGTTTCAAGAAGAGTAGAGTGGAAACAAAATTCTGCAACTATTGGTAACATAATTTTGTTTACTTTTTGTTGTTGTTGTTTACAGATTTGAGCTAAACCAAAACAAGCATTTAAGTACATGGCTACACAGTTGACAAGTGCTTGTGAAATATAACACAGAATTAAATGAATGATAATGAATTCCCACAAAACCTGCAACTGAATATTTCTATTAAACCGAAAGACAAACAAACGGTTCTGAAAAGATAAATGAAATTTTTTATCACCAAAGCACGAATTAACTCAATTAGTGTATATACATATTGCAAGATACGTATTTTTAACATATGTGTAACAACAAGAGCATCTATAATTATAAGAAGTCAAGACCTGAAATTATTAATACAAAATCACGTAGGAAATTCACTGAGTGTGTATGTGAGAAAAAGTATTATAATGATAAACGTGAGATTAAAAATCAATTGTGAATGGTATACTTATAACACGATCATTAAATAAAATGTTCATTATAATTAGAATTTTAATAAAGAAAAGACACCGAAATAATAACTGATATCTAGTTATTGTTATTATTAGAACATTTACACTAAACACATTCTGAGAGTCATGAAGTAGCAAATATACATTCGAACTATAAACGTGTGACTTATGTTAAATTTTTATTGACGTTCCGTGAAGACAAAAAACCCACTTGAAGTGAAAATATATCCTCAAGACGGCTGATATTAAAACTTTAATTAAAATAAAGTACAGAACAACGTTTCGACCTTATTATCCTTATTAACCTGAAGATGACCTAAGAAGGCCGAAATGTTGTTCTGTACTTTATTTCTACGGTCCGGCATGGCCAGGTGGGTTAAAGCGTTCGACTCGTATCTGAGGGTTGCGGGTTCGAACCCCCGTCACACCAAACATGCTCGCCTTTTCAGCCGTGAGGACGTTATGTGACGGTCAATCCAACTATTCGTTGGTAAAAGAGTAGCCCAAGAGTTGGCGGTGGGTGATGATGACTAGCTTCCGTCCCTCTAGTCTTACGCTGCTAAATTAAGGACGGCTAGGGCAGATAACCCTCGTGTAGCTATGCGCAAAATTCAAAAACAAACTTTATTGCGATTAAAGCTTTAACACCCATACTAGTAGTCTTTATAATATTAGGTTGAGAAATAATTCGTGAGCGTTTTTAAACAATTTCATTCAAGCATTACATGCAAGACTATACAATACTTCAATGCATGAACACATTACACCCAAAACATTTATTATGATACTTTATTTCATGTAATACCTAGGTATATAGTATGCATTGTTTTAAACGAAATTGCAAGAAATTAAATGCGAAAAGCAGATGGTGTCGAAAATGCTCGATTTTATCCACTTTACATTCCATTTAATGAGCTGAAAATGAAAGCAAAAATTAAAGACATATGAAAATCAAACACACCATCTATTAGAGCAAAAAATTATCTACCAAATGACATGAAATATTTTGTGAAAGCGTTTCATTTATGAATATATTTTTTTAACTTGAAAAAACGCTCACGAATTATTCCTCAACCCAATATATTCTTACTGACGTTTCTTCTTATTTCAAAACAATTGAAGAGTTAATTTAGGATATTTTTTTGTAGTTCTTATAACTACAATTCTAAACAAAAACATCGTGTACGTGACTTCTTGGAATTTTATCTCGTTCTCCATGTTTCAATTCTAATAAATTGTACAAGATGTGTTCTTGGAGCTTTTATTTATGCTACATGTTACAGTCCGGACTAAAGATACCTCAAAGATCTATTTTATATATATCGTTGGGATTACGGTTGACACATTGCTAACGGTAATGGTACCCAAAACAAGAAATAATTCATTCTACTCTTGATAAATAATAATGTAAGAACATATATGATCATTATCAATACCAGATCAATTTTAGTTTTGCAATAAGCCTATTGCTTGTTTTTAACGGAAGGTAATATTAGTTATGTCTAACAGTCTCTTGTTAATTTATTTCACCACACATGATACAGTTCTGATCAAAGGTGCCTATTAGATGCACTATTGGAACTTTGCCTCACTTTCTATGTTTAAATCTCAATTAATGGTGCCTATGAAATGTATTCTTGAGGTTATTCTTTTACGTTCTGGTTAAGAGGTCAGCACACAGGGTCACGCACAAAAGTTGCAATAGTTTTTTTTAAAAAGAGAACCAAAACTCGAATGCTTTCGAACAGTTCACTATTCTTTTTCAGGATAATAGAGGGTTGAAAATGAAGTAATTCGAGACATTAACATTTGCCCATAAGTATAAAACAATCTCTCCTACAGTAAACACACTGCTCTAATTTCACTGGAACACGAAAAATAAATTATTAAACCAGCTAAGAAGGGTGGCGCCACTGTCATTTAAGATAAATCCGAGTACATCAACGAAGCTTACCGTCAACTTCATGACATAAACCATTATTAAAAGATAGATTTGGACCCCACATCGTAATTTGTTAAAATTATTGAAGATGTTTACAGAAAAAACAACACATCAGTCATGAAAATATGTTCTGTAGTTTACAGAAAAACAACACATCATTAATGAAAATATGTTCTGTAGTTTACAGGAAAACAACAACATATCAGTCGTGAAAATATGTTCTGTAGTTTACAGGAAAACAACAACATATCAGTCATGAAAATATGTTCTGTAGTTTACAGAAAAACAACATTAAAGTTACTCTCACCTAAAACCCAGTTCCAGGTTGCTTTTACATGTTACCAAAAATGCACAAACCCAACAATCCTGGGCGTTCTATTATTTCTAATATGTTGATTACCACATCAAAGGTATCTCCCCACGTTTGACGTCGTACATTAAAGAAACAATTTCAAAATATGATTTCTTACATCAATAGCAACGAAAAACTTCCGCCAGCACTATTTTCTGTAGTATGGATGCTTCTTCTCTCCACACAAACAATCCCAAAAACGAAGGTCTAAGAGTTCTAGGATTTTCTCCGCTAAAACTAGATAAACTCGACTTTCAAATTATTACAAACTTAGCTCAACTAGTACTTACACGTAACGGTTTTGAATTTCATAGTGAATTCTATATTCAAACAAAAGACACAGCAAAAAGCACCAAGATGGCAACTGAAAGACGAAGCTGTAGCAACGTCACACAGACAAACCAACGTTTCGGAGACGCTATATTGTTGACGTTTTTTCATTTGGGTAGAAGACGAACACTGATTACTGTTCTTTTATAAAATGTTAACCACAGTTCTATTAAATTTACTCTAGACCACTGCACTCCCCAAATAAGTTTATTAAATGTAAACCTAACATTAAAATACGGTGTTCCACATGTCGATTTGTTCCGGAATTCAATGGATAAACTAGAATACTTACAAAATCAAAGCTATTACCCTTCACACATCAAACACAATATCACATTCAACGAAACAATCATACTAAAGAAGATATACTCTAACAGTAAGAAGTATGACCGTCACATTAATTATTTGAAACAAATTATGACTGAAAGAAGTTATAAACAAAACATTATCACCCAACAACATAACATGCCTAACAAGATACCACAAAAATCTGCCTTGAAACAATTACCTAAAACAAATTATTTTCATGTTCCACTGGTTATTACCCATGACCCAAAACTACAAAATCTACTCTGGATACTAAAACAAAACAAAACAAAAACTTTTATTTCCTTCAACTTAATAATCAACTAAAATCCATTTTTTACAGAAGTTCCTGTCTTTTCTTTTAGAAAACAATACTTCAGTCTACATGCTACAATTATAAACAAAGGAGCCTTATAGATGTATTCCTGGAGGATGTTTTTTTGCTTTACATATTACACTCCTCACCGAAATTGCCTTAAAAATCTATAATTGGTATGCCACATCCTAAACCTTTGATTAATGGGTGCTTCAAAGACCACTCTTTTTAATGTACTTCATTCTTTCTCAAAATATTTTTTATGGATTTTTATTTGATTTTGAGTGTTCTGTTTACTTCACAATTAACACAATTTAGAGGTGATAATTTGAATTACTGGTTATTATCACTATCTTAATAACATAACACAATGTTTAGGTATAACAAAGGACCTGTTGGTTCATTTCGGTGGTCTCATCCTCTAAACCAAACTACTTAAAAAATGTAACATAACCTTTGTCATTGAAACATTTATCAAGCCTTCTTTTAAACTCACTCGAATTTACTGACACCATAATGTCAGAAGGCAACTCATTCCACAGACCAACCACCCTATTTCAAAAATAAAATTGTCTTAGCTGAAGATGGTTTTTATCTTGCCTAAATTTATATTTGTGTCATGTAGTTCTACAATTCTTGCTGTTAGGTATGAAAAATGCTGATGCATCAACATTATCAATTCCTTTTATAATCTTAAACACTTCAATCAGATCCCCTGTGACTATTCTTATTCAAAAGAAAGCAATTCTAAGGATCTTAATCTCTCCATATCTGTCAATCCATCCATACCAGGTACAAATTAGTAATCCACCTCTGAACCCTTTTTAACAATTCAATGTTTTTCCTAAGGTAAGGAGCCCAAGACTGAACACAATATTCTAAATGTGACTAACCAATAAAATTATAACTTCTTAGACTTGTATATAATATTTCTTTAGATACAACCTAAAATCATATTTGCACTACCACTAGCAACAAGATACTGGTTGAATGGTTTAAAAATAAGATCTTTTTCTTTTATGGCACTCTTAAGGTTATTCCCATCCAAATTATACTTACAATTCAAATTATGATAACCCACATGCAATAGCTTGCATTTACCACAATTAAGACCCATCTGCTGTTCATTTGCCCAACTCACCAAATGATCTAAATCCTTTTGTAAATCAGCAGCATCCTCTTTACAGCCAACAATACCCAAGACCTTGATATCATTAGCAAATTTAAGTAATTTATTGACCAGTCCTTTATCTGTGTCATTAACGTAAATCAAAAAGAGCTATGGTCCTAAGACTGACCCTGAGGTATGCCACTTGCAACATTAATTCAGTTTGACTGAACTCCATATATACCAACCCTCTACTTTCTTCTATCAAGCCACTCTTCTGTTCCATTAGTTATCCACCACACCTATAGAGATAAGTTTCTTTACAAGCCTTTTATGAGGCACTTTGTAAAATGCTTTCTGAAAATCCAGATAGTCCAAATCTAAATCCTTACTTTCATCTACTTATGCAGTAACATTTTCAAAGCATTTCAAAATATTATTAAGACACGATTTTCTCTCAGTGAAACTATGTTGACTATTCAGTAAACTTCTAAACTGTGTTAAATAACTTTGCAAAGTACTTTTTATCAGTCTTTCAAAAACTTTTCTCACAACTGATGTCAGACTGATAGGCTTATAGTTACTGGGACACCTATCACCTCTCTTGAAGACAGTAGTAACATTAGTTAATTTTCAAATTGTTGGTACTTTACCACTATAAATGGACTTGCAAAATATTGTCATAAGTAGCTCACATATCTAATCTTGATTTTATTTAAAACCCTTGAAGATTTAATAATCTAGCCATTTCATAATAATCAGATACAAGTCTTCCTTTGTCATCCCTCAAGGGTCCTATTCCCATTGTAACATTGTGTTTACCATTAATGTTGTTAAAAAATATTTGCTCTTAATTTTTATGTTTTAAGCCAAATTTTTTTCATACATCTTTATGAATGTTCCTGTTTGACCACTTTCTTGATCTCTTATAATCTTCTATGTTATGAGACAATTTATATTTCTTAAATCTATGTCACTTTAATTTTATCTCTTATACTCTTTGTGATTCCATCTGCTTTTGTTTTACTTGCAGCTACCCTTTTCTTTCTGTGAGGAATATATTTGTTTAGAGTACTGAAAATTTTCACATTTGCTCAATGTCTTCAAATAACTCAGTTGCCCAATACACAACAGAGAATTCTTGTTGCTTTCCTTCAAAAGTTGTTTTTTTAAAAATGTGGAATCAAAATATCATTATTCTTGATTTCCATATGCACTTTAACCTCAAACCGAATATAGAATGACCACTTGTACCTAGGTGTTTCTTCATTTTCACCCTTTCAACCATTTATACACTGAGAACAAATTTAAAATAGCATTATTTCTAGTAGGTTCCTTAATTAATTGGTGAAGAAATCCATCTTGAACAGTTTCCATATATCTTTCTCCCTCGTGGTTTGACTCTAGCATTTTACAATCTATGTTTCTGAAATCTTAATCTTACTGTTGTGTTTATCACTAATTATCAGATTCGTCTGGTGGTCTGTAACAAATTCCTACTCCAGCTTTTTTCCTTGATATCCACTAACAGATACACAAGTGGATCCAATCTCGTTTGCTGTTATCCTTAATATTCTGAACTTCAACAGGATGTAACTCCCACTTTACACAATCACTCCTCCCCCTCTCTATATCTCTATTAAATAGCCTATAACTTTGTACTTCAAAGATATTTCTGTCATCAGAATCATCTACATTTAACCATGGTTCAGTTATTCTCGTTATATCAAAAGCTTCTATTCCTACTAGTGCCCTAAAGTCATCTGTTTTATTTATTATACTTCTAGAATTACAATAGTAACAATTAAGTCTATTCGTATAACTACATTTATATTTATTTCTTATGATAAACTTTCCTCTACATCTCAGTTTTGCTTCATTGATCTATTCTTGCCCTAACCGCTATCTCGTTTAAAATTTCCTTTACAGATGAGTTAATAGGCGTTGCAAACATGCCAAACTCTTTCCTATTTAATTATAAATCATCCATTCCCAAAAGCTCCCTCCTTCCATTGAACTGATCCTACAAGTACAACTAGCTAACCTGCTCATCCTTTCATATTAATTTCAGCCCTAGCATTTAGCCCTAGTGACCTGTTAAAAATTTCATCTCCACAATTAATTTATGGCTTTTATCGTTAAATGTGTTTATTAACCCCTTGTAATTATTTAGTTCCTCTGACTTACACTTCCTTATATCGTTAGCCTTTACGTGCACAACAAAGACTGCATCGTTGCCAGCCTCCTTCATTATATGTCTTTCTCTGTAAGTTGTGCCTTCCACCTGTATCCTAGGATAGCATAATCTAACTCTTTTCTTCCTATTTACCCCACCGATTTCTATCCACGTGACATGTCAAGGAATCGTCTGTAAATATAACATCTTTAAGTTCATAATCCATACCTTTCTCTATTCCTTTTGTTTTCTCTCCCTCCAGTAGTTCCGCATCTACATAAGCCAAGGGCTGAAATTTCTTACTCAAAAGAATAGAATCTTTATAATTAAATTTGCTACTTTTAACCCTAATACTACCCTTTCTAGCTTCCCGAATGTCATTGCTAATCTTAACTGATGACTACTTTGCATGTAAAAGCTGAAGTTTCTCTTGAAGTCCTGCTGTCATTTCCCACAGTTTATGCTTCTCTTGATATATTTCCTCAACTTTAGTCAGGATAGTCTCCCAACCTTTCCTCCTATCTGAAAACTGTGCATATAAATTGAACATTCTCACCATTAACCTCCTTAAAAGAGCATAGTAACCTAGAGTTTCCAAATAAAATCCACTCGTTGCACCTAATACACTGGGAACGTTTAATCCAGAACTAGTTTTATCTAATGTATTGTTTGTAAACTTAAAATAAACACTCGATACTATGATTAAATACCAGTAGCCTGTTGTTAACGCTGTTAAGCCTAAGTTTGACAATTAAGAAAATTCAGTTACAACCAAACCTAAAGGACTGTTACTATTCTACCATTATATTTTGCATTGCACTACTAAAGTCTAAATGAAAAGCTTATACCTACTATTTTATCCCGGATCTTACTAATTCCAGTTATTTTTTGTTATCCAACTCTACGTTTTAAAGATAAAAATAATAAAACTAAATAATATTCAAAATCCACAATATTACAAGAACTTAGTTTTCTAACGATGAATTATAACTAAGCCTAATCTAACGTTGTACTACACGTTACACTATTAAAATCTAAATAAAAAAACTTATAACTACTATTTATTCTCATTCTTACTAAATTTAGTTATTTTTGTTATACAACTCTACCTTTTGAGGATAAAAATAATAAAACTAAATAACATTAAAATATATAAATATTATTAGAACTTTTCAAATAGCGCCCTCTATCATGTACTATAATTTAGTAGCATGAGTAGACAAGTGTTTCAAACATCGGTTTCTTTCAGCTGCTCAGTTTTGTCAGTTGGTACTTCTAATAACATTATTTATTTCACTTTACAGTGAACATTTTCGATGAACAAATGGGTACTTTAAGTATGATTATTAATTATCGTTATGGCAAGCACTATGAGACAGAGATAATGACCCACGATATGATCGAGAGCTCCCCAAGAGGGAATGTACATAACTGAAGCCACTATGAGTCTGGTACTTTAAATACGATTACTAATACATATTTTTATGGTAAACATCATAAGATAAAACCGGTGATCCATGGAGTAGCCGAAAAATCCCCAGTATGAGCGGTACATAACTTAAACTACTAGAATTTGTCTGCGTATTCTGGTGGAGAAGTTTTACATCATGTTTGTCATGTTAGAGGTTCAGGACACTAATAATATTAGATGATTGTAAAGTTTTAAGTTTCTAACCTGCCTGAAGGTTGGTCAAGATGCCAACCGAAGCCATTTTTGTTGTTCTTACTGGAGATCTTATAAAAGGAAATAAAACATGTAACGCCACCATCATTTGATGGAACGATAAAGGAAGTCCTCAATCACTTCCTTGGATGTTACAGGCAGGAAATTGCCTGGAATTACTAGACTCAGGAACAGGAAGTGTAGTTCGTGATTCTGAGCTTAGGTAGTCCAGAACTAAATACATTTGAAAGTTTGAGTGAGGGGAAGCCCTAAGGCTGGTGGCAGTCGTAGTTGAGTTGTTTTAACATCGTGACTGGAAAAATAGAATCTTATCAGGCGAAATTCAAAGCTTAAAAGTGAGTACTCCAGGAAAATTTGATTATTTATTATGATGGAAAGGCATCTACAGACTGTAAGGACATTCTCATTGATAAACATACTGAGGGTCTAATAAACAGGACCATTCAGTAAATATGAAAGTAAGAAATATTTACACCGCAACTGGGTTTATTTCTATAACAATTAAATTTGAAATATTCATATCAAGTCACTGGAAAAGGAAGAAAACCATTATTGTAACTATAGTGGTTTCCCTCTTTCCAGGATGACCTGCTTCGATCCTGCATTTTAAAAAACTCAACCAAAAGATCCCCTAACACAAATAAAGCCTGCCATTTTTACTTAACTACACTGAATCCCAGTGCTCCTGTGATAGGTTTATCACCACACCAGCAGGTATTGCCTATCCTGTTTGTTAAATATTCAAATATTCTGGCTGCAAAATTCATTATACCAGTAGCAATGGTAGGTTGGACACTCAGTGCGTAATAATTTCGTTTGTAGATTGGCTCCACAAATGCAACTTTGTAAAATGTTAGGTGCAGTGAAGACACACAATTCACAATTGGAATTAGCTGCTTAACCGGGATAGTAATTTGGTTGAAAATGATATTCATTGTTTTCAGAGATCAGACAGTGGTTCATGGAAGGTTACTTAAATGACTCCATGCAGTTCATAAAAGGTTAATTACACGATTCTGCGTGATTCATGAAAGGTTACTTACACCACTTGTGTGGTTCATAGAAGGTTACTAATACAATCCCTCGTGATAGATACTTGATTATACAACAGCTAAACCAACAGATGCTGTTAGATGTAATGACTAAAAATAATAGTTAAAGAGCTTTTACTGTAGTTGTAAGCGAAAATAATTTTGTAATTCTTGCTTTCTGAATACTCAGATGATGTTTTCCTCATGATTATTAATAAAATAGTTGTATGAAAAAACACATAAGAACTAACTTGTGTGTGCAAATATAATTTTATCTCTCTTACAACTAGTCCTTTTGGTACGATTTTCCAGAAGAGTTGAACTTTTAAACATGGTAGAAGATAACTGAGGTTGTGATAAAATATACTGGAGAATCTTTTATTTTACTGAACGTTACCTCTGTTTATTTTACCTATAATGATCACAATAAAGGTTTTGGATAGTATTATAATAGTAATAGCTTAGCTGTGGGTGTTTCTAGGTGTTTATGACGTTAATGATTCTAGTATTGATTTTATGCCTAGCCTGTGTCATTTTATGTGCCACAGTAGACGGCAAAAAATGTCGGTTCAAGGTCCATATTGAGTAAATGCTCGCTGTAACTTCTTAATTTGAGTGAAATCTTCCTATTGATATACACATTACTGATCTTAAGAAAGAATTGAACGACTTTATTAGCTCATAGATAGCAGTATAGTATAAGTTAACATTATTCTTGGGACATAGAGGAAGTGGTGGCCTATGTTACTATGGCAATCATAAATAGGTCAAAAGCCAGCCTGTTGTTTCAGTATTATGCAAATATTTCATATACAATATTAACATATATATTTTGCTTTACATATATGGAATGTGTAATGTTGCATGTACTATAATGTCACAAATGAAGTTTCATAAATGCTGTATAGCATGCATAAAGTATGTAGAAAAACATAATTCCAGAAAATAAACATGAGTTCGTTTAGAATAATACATAAAGTAAAAAACGTGATTACAGGTCCATTCCATATCAAGAGAAATTAGAATGTTATATTATGTTTTGATTGATGCTGATGGACAAATAGGTCTTATTTTAAAGTTGAAATGCTCATAAGTTTGTGGATTTTTCAATGATAAAAGGAAAACAATTCATTGGTCTACACTGTGTTAAAAGAAAAAAATATAGTATGTGATGTTTTCATTTGTGTTCAGTTTGGCAGAACTGGAATATCTTTGAGAGAATACATTCAACCAGAAGAAATAAACTACAGATGTTTCCATTTGTATGGAAAAGCATGATGCACCTTATGTTTACATTGGGTTTGTTGTAATATGTCTGATTATATTAAAGCAAATATTATATAAGCTAACAGCTTTAATAAACATCTTCTCAACATTTACTTTTTTCTGCAAGTTTCAGTTTAGACATGCTTTAGCATTAGTTGTGATTTCTACTTGCTTAAAGTTTCATCAAGTTTAATACACTAAACTTGCATCAGAAATAAAGTAAAATTATGGTGCAATAATTATGTAAATGGGTAATCAAGTTAGGATGCAGCAGTTAGTGCTTATAAAGATGTCAATGACAGTTAATTTACCTATGTAGGGGCACTGTACTAGCAGTTTTACCTCTCTCTCTGTTAAAATCACGCTATTTATTAACGCCAAGACAGTAAAACAACACACATGTATGTGAGCGGCAACCATGTTAGTTTGTGAGCTTTTATTGTTAGGTAATGACCAGTATAGAATATGGTAGTATAGCAGTTAAGAGATGATCACATGTACAAAATGTAAGATATGTTGTATTAGGATGTTATCAAATGGTTTTGCTGTATTTTTTCGTCATAATTTAACCTGTCTCTACAGAACTGGTACTGATTTACAATTCTTCCTAAATAGCGGAAATTTTGTTGTGACTTTCCAGACATAATTTTCAATGTTAGTCACTAATCGAATTTCTAATGCATCAGAAACTGACTTTTTTACATAAGACCAAATTCTTATTTGTCTTTAAACTTAACTCAGTCGGTGAGTTTTAAGATCTCCAGAAGATTCTTAAGACTGCGAGAAATTGTTGACCGAACCATGGAGAACTTGGAGAAGGATCTCCTGATATGTAAATTACCATCACTACTGGACCACCATCCACTATATCGGTACCATTTACACTTTTTACCTTCACTGCCAGCTATCTAACCACTACCACCTCTTCCACTAGCTATGATATCTGTCTAGATGGAGATAAAGAAGAAATAATTGTAACACTTGGTGAACTGTCCTGTTTGAGAGTTTTGAATCTATGAGGCATGACCACAAGGTAATTAAAACAAAGAAGACATTCCTGGGTTCTGAACATAGAAGAACCACAAAAGAAACCTTGGAAATGGTCATAACAACGCCTCTGTACTGAACCAACTAATTCTAGGACCTCACTATCAGCAGGCGTCTCAATGCTGCAAGCTGGGACATCAACCACGAATAGATAATGTTGCCACTCCATACTCCCCATCATTGTTTCTGCATTTGTAGCTTCCAGAAGACAACGTGGCTCAAGCACCATTGCCATGTCTAAGCTGATACATGGATAAAATCTTAGACAATTTACTAGAAATAAGAAGAGAAAATACGTGTTACGACTGGAATGAACAAACTGAAATGACTCAAGATTTGCATCAGTCTCGTGAAGAAGAAACACTTCAGGACCAAGAATTGCCCTTAAGGAGAAGGTAAAAAGATAGATAATGAAGAAAATTACTTCAACAAGAAAGAAACCCAAAGCAGCGCTGGAGGATCTTCTCTTAGCGATAGAGGTCAGAAGTTATGGATAAGTCCACAATCAACCTTATGTGCACATTCCATGCTAGTTTATAAAAATCCTATATTCAGAAGTTCATTGCATGCCTGTTTTATTCAAGTGGATGTTCTGTAAAAAGTGTCTTGTTTGGCAAATAAGATACTATATATGCATTTATTAGCAGGTTCGAAATTTGTAGCTTTTTGGTTTTTACATATTTCACTGGATTTAAACTTAAGAATGGAGACGACCAGAATAGCATTTGGATGAAGTGAGATAGAAATATATTTCAAAATTACTAGACGTTAATCAATTTAATTTGTATCTTAGAAAGATGGACGTCTACTTGTTTACAAGTATTTTTCTACTTAAGTATTTTGATATACATGTTCATGTACAACGTGCAAATGACCAGTCCGGAGCTGAGGTGACCTCATTTATGTTCCGGTCATTCACTATCTGAAGTTATTAAAATTTGGCAATTTTGAGCTGCAGTTACTGGAAAAAAATCATTTAAGCTTATTCTACTGGGTTTCCAGGCCTTATTAGTCACGTGAAGGTGCAAATGGACTATGGACTATTTCTCCCCCCTCTTTGCCTAATGAGGTAATTGCTGTCGTGTCTTCTGGAAAAATATCCAGGTTGTACTTTAAATTTTGATTCCTCAATAGGATTGGCTTATCTTGGAATGCAACGTTCGTGAACCCCCTTGCACAAAGAGTCAAATGAACCATATGTTTGTACTATTCTGTGCGAATAGATAAAATGTTTGTCTTAATGAAACTTGGTGTCTAGTCTACTTATTCCAGTCAGTTGAAATCAAAATCATACACACTCTACAAACACTTATTGCGAAAGTTCTAGTTGTTGGAGCCTATGCATTTTGATTGTTCGTTTTATAATTTTTACGCAAAGCCACACAATGTAGACATCCAATAAATAAAATTTCTGGTTCATTCACTGCTTTGATATATTTATTGTATTACTTACGCAGGAAGTCATACACATTACACATAACTGTAGGTTTATAATGATCCGTGTTTTCTCTTCGGACACATAGAACTGCTGAGACAACCTGGCATGGTGGAAACCCTTCCCGCACGAATGAATCTTGATATTTATACAGGAATTAACTGATAAAACTGTTCTGTGGGTCTATACGTTATGCATATATGTGTGTAACTTTAAAACGAATTAATTGAAGTCCTCTTCACTTCGACGTGTAGTGGTTTTGTACACGTATTTTAATTTTCTCTTTAATGCGTGTTAATCCAGTAGTGTTTGAAGGTTTATACTAAAAGAGTTACAAGCATTTATACACTCGACTAGGATTCTTTTAAATATTAATACAGACGCCATATTGTCCCTCAGTTTATAATTACTATCATATTCCGCTCTTCACACTGATGCATAGCAACGTAGCAATTAATTCCCCAGCAAGTGGTCAGAAACAGTGGAAAATCTGTTCAGCTAGGAGGAAATTAACAGTGCAGATGATCAGTTAGGTAAAAAACACTGGAAAATCTGTTCAGCTAGAAGGAAGTTAACAGTGTAGATGATCAGATAGGTCAGAAACAGTGGGAAATCTGGACAACTAGAAAGAAATTAACAGTGTAGATGATCAATTAGGTCAGAAACACTGGAAAATCTGTTCAGCTAGAAGGAAGTTAACAGTGTAGATGATCAGATAGGTCAGAAACAGTGGGAAATCTGGACAACTAGAAAGAAATTAACAGTGTAGATGATCAATTAGGTCAGAAACACTGGAAAATCTGTTCAGCTAGGAGGAAATTAACAGTGCAGATGATCAGTTAGGTCAGAAACACTGGGAAATCTGGATAGCTAGAAAGAAACAGTGGGAAATCTGGAACAGAAAGAAATTAACAGTGTAGATGATCAGATGATGTGCAGATGATCAGTTAGGTCAGAAACAGTGGAAAAAAGAAATCTGTAGATCAGCAATTAGGAGAAACAGTGGAAATCTGATACAGTGCAGATGATCAATTAGGTCAGTTCTGGGCTCAGAAACAGTGGAAAATCTGTTCAGCTAGAGAAATTAACAGTGCAGATTTAAGCTAGAAAGAATTTAACAGTGCAGATGATCAGATAGGTCAGAAACAGTGGGAAATCTGGATAGCTAGAAAGAAATTAACAGTGCAGATGATGAGTTAGGTCAGAAACAGTGGAAAATCTGTTCAGCTAGAAAGAAATTAACAGTATAGATGATCAGTTAGGTCAGAAACAGTGGGAACTTTTGGACAGCTAGAAAGAAATTATCAGTGTACTAAGCAGTTAGGTCAGTTCAAAGAAGTTCAAGTACACATTAAAAGTTTCAGATTGTTTCGAATGCGTTTACCACTTAAATAACAGCATTTCGTAGATTCATATCCATTTTTACTTGTAATATTACTCACCATTGACATTGTTCTCATGAAGAATGTTACAATATCCGTGAAAAAAAGAGACTCAAATCGTAGACGAGGTACAACCATATTGAAACAATTGCTCAACCAGCATATCGGTGAAATGAAGAGTAGCATGAAACGTGTATAACACAACACCTGTCAGGTTGCCATGACAACATTATCGCAGCCATTAGTAAATTGTGTTTCTTATTACACAGAAATCTGTTTACATACGAGAAAGTAACGTGTAGAAAATCTCTATACATATACGGACCGAGGGGAGAAAAGTTAATGTTACTAGTTTCCTCTACTTGATACACTTATCAAACAAGTGTTGTTAATACAGACGTGAAAAAACACAGCAGCATTTCAAAGTTTCTGACTTTCTTTACACATTACACTCCGCTTTTAACCTTCTTCTTTGTTCATATACATGCGCACAGACGTGAGAAATACGTAGAAACACGTTTCTCTCTTTTGGCGTTAGAGTGAGCTCATCTCCGTTGTTCAGTGCTATTGAAATAGACTGAAGAAAGGAAACGATTATAATTTTTAAAAAGTTCACAAACGTAGTAGCGTTTCAACAGCATTTTAAGTGAACTGCGCAAGAATACAATAACTACTGTTTATTCCGGAGTAGACGAAGTTAATTTTGATTCAAACTGATTAAGATTTGTTTTCGTTTGTTTGTTTTTGAATCTCACGCAAAACTACACGAGTGCTATCTGCGCTAGCCATCCCTAATTTAGCAGTGTAAAACTAGAGGGAAGCCAGCTATTAATCACCAGCCACCGCCCACTCTTGGGCTACTCTTTTATCAACAAATAGTGGAATTGACCGTCACATTATAACGCCCCCACGGCATGTTTGGTGCGACGGGGATTCGAACCCGCGACCCTCGGAGTAGGGGTTCAGCACCTTAACCATCTGGCCATCCCGGGCAACCCACTAAGTATGAGCGTGTAGTTTGTCTTTATAGAAATCCAACAAATACAAGTGCAAACTTTACTATTTTAAGACTTTTAATACTTAAGACAGCAGCTTTTTATTTTAGTCCTAAGGCCGTTGTTTCAAAGACAGGCTAACTTTTGCAGTACAAGTATCTAATCGTAATTTTTAAAAAAAATATTAATACTCTTAATATAGTTTGGTAAAGGCAATGGATATAACATTTCTGTGACGATCAAAAGTTGTTTGGCAAGTTGTATTTATAACTGTTAATGACTAACCTGACTGTTTGGGTTTCTAACGGCGGACTCGCTCTCAACGTTCTTGCCAACCTGATTATTCTAGAGCTTAAAACCCTTGTTAAACGTTTCTTTGGAATGCATGAAGGTTTAAATGCTTAAAATATGGTGGAAATAATTAATTGTTGATAGATGCAGATGTTTGTAATCAATATAGAAAACAGTATTCGCTTGATTTCTCATTTATTAACTTTAAACAACAAGATAAGTCATCTCCAATTACGTATTAGAGACAATTTACAGATTCTTGAAGCATCAGTTATTTATTTTAGTGTTTGTTTTTCGGAATTATTCATTTAAGGTTCTTGTTAGGTATCGGAAAGTACAAAACGAAATGTTGTGTCAGAGAGATTTAGTCGTTGTGATTATTGTTTATTTGGTGATTTGTGCTTTTCTTAAGCAGGAAGTGAGACACCACATCTGGCACTTATAAACACATCTAGAAATGTTAATTTCGGTATATTTCACTAAAATTAGGGTGGCAGGTTCGAATCGCCGTCACACCATACATGCTTCTCCTTTCAGCTGAGGGGGCGTTATAATATAACGGTCAATCCCACTATTCGATGGTAAAAGAGTAGGCCAAGAGTTGGCAGTGAGTGGTGTTGACTAGCTGCCTTCCCTCTAGTCTTACACTGCTAAATTAGGGACGTATAGCGCAGAGAGCTCTCGTGTAGCTTTGCGCGAAATTCAAAAACAACAACAACAACACTAAAATGATAACTGGAAAATATGAATATGGACTATTCATATAAAGGAAATAAATTATTGAAATAATTTAAATATCTCGACTAAAGACACTAAGAGTTGATCAAGTCTGTACGTTAAAGAGATTAACACCACACAAAGATTTGTTTTCGGTACATTAGGTGTGTTTTTAAATAGCAGACAAGAATATCTTGAAACTCTTTCATGTAATTATTTTCAACGAAAACAACGTTCCAGGTATTCCCTATATGTACGTTCTATCACACGAAGATCTGTTGAACAGAGCTGATACGTAAGGAATTACAGTCTAGGTTTATCTCATCAAACATTTTTGGGTTAAAGAATGTATGCGGTTCTACAGTGCTTACACAGCAAAGCATGCAGAATCATCTACTTTGGAATTCTCCCTCATCAATAATAATGACTCTTCCCCGCCTTGTATCCCTTGGTTTTTAACTGATGAACCACTCCGAGGTAGAAGAATGGGTTGATGGGTTGCATAAATACGAAGCTTCTATCTCTTCAGTATGTCAGTAAAGAACAGAATGATGGCGCGACAAGCTTTCCTCCTCATAATATACCACTCGATCGATTCACGTTTTTCCTAGCCCTATATGGACCAGAGTCCAGCAGGATCCAATAGGCATTCCATACTGCGTAATGAAGCCCTTTTTTACCTTCTCCCAGTTCGTGGAATGAACAGGGTAACAGACAGTGGCCTGCCAGCGAATTAGTTTCCCTTGAACAACATATACCACGAAAAAAATAAATAACGAAAACCCGGTTAGGAAGTTACAATTTAAATGAAAAATAATGTTGAATGTGTTTCGTTTGTTTATTAATAAGGACAAAGCTAAATAGCGTAATGTGTCCAATGCGTGTATTGAAATCTAAATTTAGCGTTATAAGCTCTCAGATTTGCCACGAGGTGTGGGGGCATAATAATAAACGCAGTGGCCAATATGATAGTGTTTTTCACCCAGATTACAAAGTACAAGCTAGCCTGTTTTTGGTAGGATCTTTTCATCTATTCACATAACTGAAGACTTGTTAAGATATATCACGACAGTCTGGTTTGTTTGTTGTTGTTTCTTGGAATTTCGCGCAAAGTTATACGAGGACTATCTGTTGCTAGCCGTCCATAATTTAGCAGTGTACGACTAGAGAGAAGACAACTAGTCATCACCACCCACTGCCAACTCTTGGGCTACTCTTTTACCAATGAATAGTGGGATTGACCGTCACATTGTAACGCCCCCACGGCTGAAAGAGCGAGCATCTTTGGTGGATTACGACAGACCAATGCTGTTAGAAATTGTACTTTTTTATGGTTTTCGTTTGGTTACAATATGTTTCCTACTGGGGACAGGAATAAAGATTAAAAACAACCCGAGAAAATTATTTTTATTGTGAAGTAGAGAGAGAGGGATGCCAGGAAAACTGAGTGGGAAGATAACCTTTAATATGTAATACTGCTGTACTTAAAGTTTACAAGTTAAACAAATATAACAGTTTAAAACAGTAAACTGTAAATAGACAACCACAAAATTAAACAGACCGAAATTACTTCATGCACACAAACAAATAATAATAAAAGAGAAACGTGATTACCTATTTATCACTTTATCCATGCACTACCTATAACGCGGTTTGGTTTGTTTTGAATTTCGCGCAAAGCTTTTGTTTTGTTTGTTTGTTTTCGAATTTCACACAAAGCTACTCGAGGGCTATCTGTGCTAGTCGTCCCTAATTTAGCAGTGTAAGACTAAAGGGAAAGCAGCTAGTCATCACCACCCACCGCCAACTCTTGGGCTACTCTCTTACCAATGAATAGTGGGATTGACCGTCACATTGTAACGCCCCCACGGCTGAAAGAGCGAGCATCTTTGGTGGATTACGACAGACCAATGCTGTTAGAAATTGTATTTTTTATGGTTTTCGTTTGGTTACAATATGATTCCCACTGGGGACAGGAATAAAGATTAAAAACAACCCGAGAAAATTATTTTTATTGTGAAGTAGAGAGCCAGGAAAACTGAGTGGGAAGATATATATAACCTTTAATATGTAATACTGCTGTACTTAAAGTTTACAAGTTAAACAAATATAACAGTTTAAAATAGTAAACTGTAAATAGACAACCACAAAATTAAACAGACCGAAATTACTTCATGCACACACACAAATAATAATAAAAGAGAAACGTGATTACCTATTTATCACTTTATCCATGCTCTACCTATAACGCGGTTTGGTTTGTTTTCGAATTTCGCACAAAGCTACTCGAGGGCTATCTGTGCTAGCCGTCCCTAATTTAGCTGTGTAAGACTAAAGGGAAAGCAGCTAGTGATCACCACCCACCGCCAACTCTTGGGCTACTCTTTTACTAACAAATAGTGGGATTGACCGTCACATTACAACGCACCCACGGCTGAAAGGGCGATCATGTTTGGCGCGACGGGGATGCGAACCCGCGACCCTCAGATTACGAGTCGCAGATGCATTCTTGCCAGCCTGACGTTTGGAAGAGTTCACCATGCAAAAGGAGCAATTGCTTGAGTGGTCAGTGGGTTCATGCTAACTTCTTGGAATAACGAACTTCATGGCTCTATTTTCCTCTCTGTACCATCCTGCAAAAGAGCAAAATAAAATTGTTATTACGAAGAATAAATGTATTTCATCCACAACCAATGTGTAAGAGGTTCATACAAAATATTTTACGTAATATTTTTCTATACTATTGAAAACTTTAAAAAATAAATTAAAAGATATTTAAATTTTAAAAGGTCTAAAATTTGTATAATATAAAATATTACTATTCAAGCAAGCAAAAATTGTCCGTCTTACTTTCTATAGTATATTGCAGTGCTCGTAGGTAAAATGAGGTGCCAAGGGTTTGTCTTGATCTCCGACAAGTATGCTGAAATATGCTTTGTAGGCTTCACACATATTAGCAGATGCTGTCACAGAGTACTTTTCCGCTTTTGTCTTGATAAATTGGCTACATACACAGTAGAATACGTTTGGAGAATGCTTGCAGCTTCTTGATGCCATCTCTGATAAAATCAGATAGGTCTGTGTGTTCACTTACGCAGCTAGAACTAAACTGAAGTGGTGAGCCCCTGTATATATATATTACTATGGAAAGTTCTAGAAAATTCTAAAAGGTTATTGAAAATTCTCGTAAGTTCTACAACATTCTAGAAAGTTCTTGAAAATTCTCTATGAGCTACCCAGCACTAAATCTACCTGAAATGTTCTAGAAACTGGGTAAATTTAAAAATTTCATTATCCAGATCACAAAAGCAAAGTTTAAAGAGAAAATTAGATCTTTTCCATTTACTTTAGGCATAAGCAATTGAGAAATAACACTTTCTGCCCAGGAACAAAAAGAGTAAAAAATTTGTTACATAGTGTAATCGAGTGACAGAGTATGGTGCTTAGAATCCATAAACTTACCGCTTCTTAACCGAGGATTGGTTTGATTTGTTTTGAATTTTACGCAAAGCTACTCGCGGGCTATCTGCGCTATCCGTCCCTAATTTAGCAGTGTAAGACTAGAGGGAAGGTAGCTAGCCATCAATACCCACTGCCAACTCTTGGGCTATTCTTTTACCAACGAATAGTTGGATTGACCGTCACATATAACGCCCCCACGGCTGAAAGGGCGAGCATCTTTGGTGTGATGTGGATTCGAACCCGCTAATCTCGGATTTCGAGTCGAGTGCCTTAACCACCTGGTCATGCCGGGCCTGTTTAACCGAGGAAGGAGCAAAATATATATAAAAACATCAACCTATACTGAATTAAGCCTATTTACCATTGCTTTCAAACAACTGGATATGTTCCACTTTCGGATCATATCATTAAAAAATTAAAGTAATTTTTCGAGCGTATTCTCGATGTTTCATTCTTCCATCTTGACTTTTTAAAGTCTTTTATAACCCGTTATCTACCACAACATAATTGTTCCAAAAAACACAGAGTGCGGATTAAGTGTGCTGTCATTTTAATTTGGTACCAGAAAGAAAGTAAAGTGAAAACATTAATCATTTAAACCCAGTTAGCCCTAACTTTGTCTTAGCGCAGACTTTCACCTTTTTGTAGAAACACAGCCTTTACGCTGTCTGATAGATTTATCATTGATTATAAATTTTAGATGTAATATATTCTATACTACAAACTATGCGCCTGTTATATGTAGATTAAAGAACTTTGAGAAACAGTCTACTGAGTTAATGAACAGAAGAGTCGCAACTAAAGCGCTATTAAGTTTAGGATTACTTTAAGGTATTAATACATGAATTAATTATTCAAGTAAAACAGAAATGAGTTAACTATCATTTTAATTATATTCACTACTAACGTATAAATAGTTTTGTCACTGTAACCACCAGGTGTCTAACGCAAATGAGTGGGAACATTTTTACAGCTAAGTCCGCCATGTTGAAAAGAAGAGGTTCGCGCGTTACGCAGAGATGAACCTGTATCACTCGCCAAACACCTGCAGGTCTGGCAGTCCATATTTCATACTCTGGTGAGTAAAATATGTACAACAACCGAAGACACACAGATGTATGCGTTTGTGTGTAAAGATAGAGACGAGGCACGTGCAATAGACAGTCCCATAGGGCCAACACCACCTGCAACTTCGTCCCAGGACAACTGTATAACAAATAATATACAGCGGGGTTGTGTTTATTGTGTTAGCTGGCACGTGCACAATGGCTGGATAAAAAGCTGCTTCAGAAAAAAAAACAAAAAACGGTTAACGAATGCAGGTGCTGGTGGCGTCAATGTATCTCGGTATTTATTCAGTGTGTCATAATAGGTTCGTGTTGATTAGTACATGGCTGGCCCAAATACGATCACATTTTGTTTCACTTCTCAGACTGATATCTTAAAATAAACCCAATTAACTTGTAGTGATTGAACACTGTAAACGTAAGATCTTACAACATAAGAATTATATATTAATTCAGAACGTATTTTTGAATGTGTGTATATACATATGTATGTCCAGCTAACTTCTCCCACAGTTCTGAAGTAATTCGAGTGGACCCAAGAGGAGGTGTCGTTATCTAAGTAGTGTCGCTCGGCTAAATCGTTCTCGAAAGGAATTAGTGGTGGATTTTCAAGGTCGCTCAATCCGAATCTGGCATCGGATTTTGTGTTCCTGGCTTCACTTGGGATCCCGGAATCTTCATGTTCGAACCCGTACAAAAGGCAGGTGCGCTAACGGGCTTTGGGGGAGTAACCTTGATAGCTTTGGGGGAGTAACCTTGGATATCTTTGGGGGGGGAGTAACCTTGATAGCTTTGGGGGAGTAACCTTGGATAGCTTTGGGGGGGAGTAACCTTGATAGCTTTGGGGGAGTAACCTTGGATAGCTTTGGGGGGGAGTAACCTTGGTTAGCTACAGAAGCTATTGGGGATGATAGATGAGCTTCATCGGTTCTTTGGGACTTCTGTGAATCGCAACTATGCCTCCGAACCCCACAGCTCAGCATGGATATTTTATGTTAGTGAGCTGAATAACTTCAGTTAAGTGGTGGGTTTCGGTTTAAGTTTCACATATAAATATATCAAAAACAAGATGCATCAGTTTCTGTACTGAATACAGAACTGTCAGAAAAGCTGAGTACAATGACAGTTAAATATTTAAGCTTCCTGTTTTCACAGATAGCTATATAAATTATTCATTAGTATAACCACTTTTGAAATGAAACGCCAATGCCATTTTTCTTCCACGTGATGATGTACAGATGTAGCTCTAGTTGTTTTATTTGAACTGTATGTAATTATGAAGATAATTTTTACCTAAGTTGTGATCTGTCTAAAAACAAAGAAAGGATACTGCTTAGTATTGTTTAAACTGCGTGTAACTATGTGGCTGAACGATAAAAATCGGGGCTCGATACAAGCTGTGAGAAGAATGCGCATAGCCCATTGAATACAACCAATACTCAGTAGCTTTGACAATTAAAGCATGAAGATGGTATTCTAAACGAGCATAACTGAATAACACGGTTTTGTAGTTACAATTAGGCCTAAATTCATTGCAGCAAAATCTTTTTTACAATACGACGTAACGAAGTGATAATAATATTTTATTAAATCACGCGATGTGTGAACTGTTTGTAGAAGCACTGGTAATAAAACAGTTTTCCGTGATTTTATAATTACTCAGAGAAACTGTGATATGAGGTTAGATTTTCAGGTGTCTTGAAGGGAATCGCTGTGCTGCCCATCAAACAGACTACCGCTCTCAAAATGCTGCAGAACATATTGATCTATTAATTTTACATAAAGCTACTCATTCCTAGCCTGATTTTGCCTAAGAGAATGGTTATTCGATACAGATACTTGTCCTTGGAATAACAGACGTAAGGTGAGGTAGGAACGAGATTACTCTTGTCGCTATGTTCTTCAACCTTTTGTTGTTGTTGTTTTAATATAAACCATTTAAAAACTTATAATTTATTTAACTGTACTAGTCGCAAAAGATTGTACAGTAAAAGTCTTTACTTTGTAGTTTAAAGTAATTATTATTTTTGCATATTAATATGTGTACATAAAAGGAAGTTACAGCGAAACCCTGAAAAAATAATAAAATAAAACGTATCAATAATATCAAACATTTCAAAATAAATATAATATAATATAATAAACTAAAATTCAAGTTAATACACACACACACATATATATAAGCAAATATCGAGATATCTTTTATAAGGTTTTTGACGTTAAAATTTTTTCCAGTGTAAGTTATTATAATTAATTATATATATTGTTATTATTATCCATGCAAATTCATTACAGCAAAATACTGATCTTGTATCACTGTGAACGTAGAAAAGATAATATCATACGAATTAACAGATATATCGGTTTTTGTTTTTATACTGACTTCCATGTATAGAAAAGACTCGGCATGGCCAAGCGTGTTAAGGCGTGCGACTCGTAATCTGAGGGTCGCAGGTTCGCATCCCCATCACGCCAAACATGCTCGCCCTTTCAGCCGTGGGGGCGTTGTAATGTGATGGTCAATCCAACTATTCGTTGGTAAAAGAATAGCCCAAGAGTTGGCGGTGGATGGTGATGACTAGCTGCCTTCCCTCTAGTCTTACACTGCTAAATTAGGGACGGCTAGCACAGATAGTCCTCGAGCAGCTTTGTGCGAAATTCAAAAACAAACCATGTATATAACTCGTTTGATTGTTCATATGCAACTTATGTGATTTATGATATTAAAAGTGTTTACTCATATATATATATCTATAAATTTGATATTTTAACACGCAAATTTAAAAAAGGTTTACCTAAGATAGATTATTTAGTACATACAAAATATATTTGTAACTACAATACTTGTAATTAACTAGGGAAATAGAAGCATATAAACCAAATATGACGTGCTTTAAACATTAAAAGTTACGTTTTCACATAAAAAGCATTCAGTTTACTTTAAATGAAGAAAAGTGTATTTTAAGGCTTTTTTGCGGATCGCAATATCCTTGGTAATGACATTTTGTTGTTGGCAGGCTGTAATGTTCTTATGCAGTTATCGATATATACGAGGGCTGTTCAAAAAATACGCGGACTGACGTCATAAAACAAAATCTACTTTATTTAGAAGTTACAGGTCTGGGACTCCTACAAAGTACTCTCCTCCCCAACGCACACACTTATCCCAACGGTGTTTCCACTTGTTGAAACAGTCCTGGTACGCTTCTTTTGTAATGTCCTCCAGCTCCTTCGTCGCATTTGCCTTAATCTCGGGAATCGTCTCAAATCTTCTTCCTTTCAAGGGTCTTTTGAGTTTGGGGAACAAGAAAAAATCGTAAGGAGCAAGGTCAGGTGAGTAAGGGGGGTGGGGAAGAACAGTGATCGAGTGTTTGGCCAAAAATTCACGAGTTCTGAGGGTTGAATTTCGCAGCAACGCAGTGCATCTTCAATTTTTCGGTCAAAATCTCGTAACAAGATCCAACTGATATCCCACACTCTTCAGCAAGCTCCCTGACAGTCAGACGTCGATTTGCTTGCACCAGGATGTTGATTTTGTCGACGTGTGGGTCGTCAGTTGACGTGGAAGGACGTCCAGGACGCTCATCATCTTCAATGGACTGTCGACCATCTTTAAAACGTTCATGTCACTTGAAACATGCCGTACGATTCATAGCAACATCACCGTAAGCCGTGTTAAGCATAGCAAAAGTTTCAGTCGCAGATTTTCCAAGTTTAACACAAAATTTCACAGCAAGTCGTTGCACCTTCAGGTCATTCATTCTGAAATCCGCCAAACGAAAAAATCGCACTTCTCTTAAAACCGCGTAGCTAATACACAAATGATGATATCTGCAATCGGGAAATGGCGTCGTAATCAGCTGATCTGTGCGAACCTAGTGACACCAAGCGGATTCCCCTGGAACCAACTGGAGCCGCGCAATTCAAACAGTCCGCGTATTTTCTGAACAGCCCTCGTATATCTGTAAACATCAGGTTTGTGCTTCGTGAAGCCATTTTCGTTTGTAAACATAAGAATTATTAATAACTGATGAAAGAAATTATAAAGCACCGCCTGACGGTTGAAAGAAACGAAAGCTTCCAGTTCTATAAAATTACATATAATGTTCTATTTAGTAAAAGTAAATATTTGTCTGTCACGGAGAAAACTCTTAGCTTTAGTGAATAAAGTACAATGAACTGTAAGATTTGTCGTGGTTAGTGAGAACAAGTCGTTAAAATGACGTGTCACCTAGCTATAAATCGCAGTTATGATCGGGATTAGTAGCTTGTTTCATATGGTTAGAAGAAGAGAGTGCTGGTTAACACAGGAGCTAATCCAGCCAAAGAGAGAGAGAGACCATTTCTATATTAGCTCTGAGAACTGGGTAAAACGTCCAAACTTTCCAACTGTAAATCAAAATAGTCTTCACGATGTGATAGAATATCAACTACAAGGTTTGACTAAATATTTACTGTTGTTGGTGTTTTAATATTACGTTGGGTAGGAGGTTTGTTAGTACTAACCTTACATTAAAGATCCCATTAAAACTGATTAAAACATTCGTCGTACAGAGGCCTCACTGATTGTTCACGATGAAAATGATGTCCTTTAAAACAAATTTAAGACACTTTAGTATAACGTTCTATTAAAATACTTAAAACTAATGAGAGTTTGACGCCCCAGGGTTTTGGTTTTTCGAAAAAAAGAATCCATATTTACTATTTATCGATTTTTGTAATAAAGACGTTATTTCTACTTGAAGGCGAAATTGTCGCCTTCCCATTATTAAATACATCCTATGCTGTAGACATGTTTTTATGTTGTAAAATCGTATACCACAATAATAAATCATAAGAGGAACGGCCTCAATATCTTATACCTACAGAAATTCAGTCGAATGCAGAAGATATTGCATACAAGCTCGCGCAGAATGACGGATATAACAACAGGCAATCTTTTTCCCTGGAGCAGCCAGATTCTTACATTATGGATCAAACCAGCACGGTGTATATAGTCTTCGCTGTAGGGACCTAGGATCTGGTCTCGAGTCCTTAAGGCTCTGTTGCGTATTAATTCCAGCCTTAGTACACTGAACGGGGAGTGATGTTTTGTTCAAGGTAACCATGGAAACAGGTTCTTTTTTTTTTCAAGACGAATAACTTTTCCAGTGTTTTTATTATATGTTGTTATTTCTTTAATTAAAGTGATGACCGTTCCTTCTAGAAGCAACTGATTAATCATATCTTAGGTTCTTACGATTATTTACAGTTTAGTTTTAATTATATTCTATTAAAGGAAATTCACTGATCCTTGTAGAAATTGTGTTTTAAATCATTTTACATCTATGGTTCAAGTTAATATGACTTTAAATTATACTTATCTT
This sequence comes from Tachypleus tridentatus, assembly GCF_004210375.1. NCBI lineage: Eukaryota > Metazoa > Arthropoda > Merostomata > Xiphosura > Limulidae > Tachypleus > Tachypleus tridentatus. Next base: position 193,063,598 of record NC_134837.1, on the reverse strand, counting down.
CTCCGAAATCACTAATAATACATTATGGGTATAGCGTTTCACAAATTCCCAAAAAGGAAAAACTGGAAGTCACAAAAAAACACAAAAAAAAGGTCTTTAGAGACAGACTCGCATTTAATGCGTTGGTCAAGTGAAAATAGATAGGACATTTCAAATATTTACTTGGTATTTAATTTAGTCTGCAAATAAAACTGTAATGTTCAGTACCATAATGTCTATTTTGTACACAAGACATTAATGGAGCCACCATAGCAAATAAGCTCATTGTCTGTCTGTTATCATTAGTAGATTTTCTGTAAGAAAGGAGTGCAAACCTTCCCTCCAGTATTACACTACCAAATTAGGAACAACTATATTTACAACAAAAGCTTTAAAAAACTGTATATATATATATATATACATATTTCAATTTATATTAAAAGCATCATTGTACTTTGTCTTCACTAGATGGCGTGAACAAAATGTTTTTAAAATAATATATTATGTGAATTTAAAAGCCGCTTTAATAACGTCTGTCCCTCAAAACTGTTACAGTTTGACAAATTTTAAATTGAAATATTTTTATACATAAAAATATATATCCACATATATCCACAAGTACCTCGAAACTACAAACCAATAACGTATTTATTATTTGTAAAACACGTAAATTAAAACACTTATTCTATTATTTACCTTAGAAACACTGAGTTTGTTTGTTTTACAACAAAGACACATTGAGATATCTGCTGTGTCCGCTGAAATAAACACAGAGGAAAATGTGCGCGGTAAGCACACAGCATTATCGATTAGTAACAACATAATATAATCGCGATCCACTTCTGGGATCAAAGACCCTTTCAGCCCCGTTGGCATACCCGTCTGTGACACTCGAGTGAGTGTACCACTTTTGTTCTCGCCAGCTAAAATATCAGTATGATCATTACAATAATATCATATATGATATCGCCGGGGTCCCCAGGGGTCCAGGAACACAAACTCCAATTTCACATTCAGGTTCAGCGACCCTTTAGAATCTACTCACAGACAGCCATCATGCCCGAGTAACCTTCTAGACGCGATTTAACCTTTTTTTTTTTTTGCAGAAGGCTACAGAAGAATGTCGCCTTGAATTACCCCTAGTCCTCCTGCCAAGTTTGGTCCCGCTAGACTAAGCCAAATAAACAAGGACACTAACCTGGGTTACCCCTAGTCCTCCTGTCAAGTTTGGTCCCGCCAGGCTAAGCCAAACACAAAGGACACTAACTTGGGTTACCCCTAGTCCTCCTGCCAAGTTTGGTCCCACAAGACTACACCAAATAAACAAGGACACTAACCTGGGTTACCCCTAGTCTTCCTGCCAAGTTTGGTCCTGCCAGGCTAAACCAAATAAACAAGGACACTATCCTGGGCGACTAAAGGTCCTCCTACCAAGTTTGGTCCCGCCAGGCTACACCAAATAAACAAGGACACTATCCTGGGCTATTAACAGTCCTCCTGTCAAATTTAGTCCCACAAGGCTAAACCAAATAAACAAGGACATTACCCTGGGCTACTCCTAGTCCTTCTGTCAAGTTTAGTCCCACAAGGCTAAACCAAATAAGCAAGGACACTATCCTAGGCTAATCCTAGTCCTGCTGCCAAGTTTTGTCCCGCTAGGCTAAACCAAATAAACAAGGCCACTACCTTGGGCTGCTCCTAGTCCTCCTGTCAAGTTTAGTCCCACAAGGTTAAACCAAATAAACAAGGACACTATCCTGGGCTACTCCTAGTCCTCTTGTCAAGTTTGGAGACAAAGGCTAAACCAAATAAACAAGGACATTACCCTGGGCTACTCCTAGTCCTCCTGTCAAGTTTGGAACCAAAGGCTAAACCAAGTAAACAAGGACACTATCCTAGACTACTAACAGTCCTCCTGCCAGGTTTGGTCCCGCCAGGCTACACCAAGGAAACAAGGACACTATCCTAGACTACTAACAGTCCTCCTGCAAAGTCCCACAAGATTAAACCAAATAAACACGGATACTACCCTGGGCTACTCCTAATCCTCTTGTCAAGTTTAGTCCCACAAGGCTAAACCAAGTAAACAAGGATACTACCCTGGGCTACTCCTAATCCTCTTGTCAAGTTTAGTCCTACAAGGCTAAACCAAGTAAACAAGGACACTATCCTGGGCTATTCCTAGTCCTCCTGCCACGTTTGGTCCCGCCAAGCTAAACCAAATAAACAAGGACACTATCCTGGGCTACTCCTAATTCTCCTGTCAAGTTTGTCCCACAAGACTAAACCAAATAAACAAGAATACTACCCTGAACTGCTTCAAGTCCCCCTGTCAAGTTTAGTCCCACAAGGCTAAACCAAATGAACAAGGACATTATCTTGGGCTATTCCTAGTCCTACTGCCAAGTTTTGTCCCGCTAGGCTAAACCAAATAAACAAGGACACTACCTTGGGCTGCTCCTAGTCCTCCTGTCAAGTTTAGTCCCACAAGGTTAAACCAAATAAACAAGGACACTATCCGGGGCTACTCCTAGTCCTCTTGTCAAGTTTGGAACCAAAGGCTAAATCAAGTAAACGAGGACACTATCCTGGGCTATCCCTAGTCCTCCTGCGAAGTTTGGTCCCGCCACACAAGGCTACACCAAATAAACGAGGACACTATACTGGGCTACTAACAGTCTTCCTGCAAGGTTTGGTCCCGCCAGACTAAACCAAATAAACCAGGACAATATCCTGGGCTACTCCCATCCCTCTGCCAAGTTTTGTCCCATAAAGCTAAACCAAATAAACAAGAACTGTAAAGGCATGTGACACACGAATATCTTTAAGTTCTTTCATGTTCATAAAAGCTACGTGTTTAGAGTAAATTAAAGGCCAGCCTTTTAAGTATCATACTTAACGATATTTTCCCAGACATTTTTTTTTCCAATCCAATGCTTGTCCTCCGCTGCGACAGCGGTAAGTCTATGGATTTACAATGCTAATATTAGGGGTTCGATTCCTTCGATGGACACAGCAGATAGCCTAGAGGGAAGGTAGTTAGTAAACACCACTCACTAATAACTCTTATAAAACGAATAATGGGATTGGCTCACAGATGAAAGGACAACTATGTTTGGTAGCGGAAATTCAAACCTACGTACGTATCCCAATAAAAAATCAGCATCGGCTCTTAGTTCTCTTGTTTGTCATAAAATTCAATTTCCTAAGCTGATTTGGTAGTTATTCCCTTTTATGGTATTGCTTTTTTAGGATAATAGTATGACATTTGATTTAGTTTTGCGAGTGCTACATTGCACGGTATAACTAAACTATAACAGATTTACATTTTCTTCAAATAAAGATTTGAAAGAACTTACAGAAAACGAAAAGTGTTTGACGTTTTATACTGTTTTATTTTCGTACGCTTGAAGCAACTTAACAAGTTTAAATAACACTGACTAGTACGTAGTGTTTTTACAGTGTATAACATTTGTGTATCGGTTTGGTCGAATTTTATAAGTGAAACTTTAACAGCTTTTGAATTCACGAGTATTTGTTCGTTTGTTTTTGAATTTCGCGCAAAGCTACAGAACAGCTATCTGCGCTAGCCGTCCCTAATGTAGCAGTGTAAGAATAGAGGGAAGGCAGCTAGTCATCACCACCCACCGCTAACTCTTGGACTACTCTTTTACCAATGAATAGTGAAATTGACCGTCACATTATAACGCCCCCACGTCTGAAAAAGGAGAGCATGTTAGGTATGACGGAGATTCGAACCCGAGATCCTCAGATTACGAGTCGTACCCACCTGGCCATGCAGGGCAATCTACGAGTAACAATGGATTCCTCCTTTACAGTTTTTGTAAGTTCACGTGTTTATGTCTTTCTATACATCATAAAAAGACTGACAGTCAGGTGGTAAATGTGAAAGATATGAATTCACGGTAACAGCTCTTTACTCCTCTCAGGTATTAAAAGCAGTAACCGAAGTTTGTTTCAAAAAAAATATTAAAACGTGTCTTTCAGTGTAAAGATGTTCCTCTTTTTGTAATATCATTTGTGGTCAGCTTCAATCTTTTAATATATTTTTGTACACTACATAAAAAGATCGCTTACTAACTCATAAATGTGTGAAATACGAGTTCACTCGACCAAATTGTCTCAGTAATCTAAGGAACACATAACAGAAATTTGTTTTCAAAAAATATTCAAGTCCGGTGTTAGTTCTCTGCTGTGTCTAAAAGAAACGAAGCGCTTTCGTTGTTGCAAACTCGACAAATTTATTTGCATGAAAATATCACATTTTACACCTGGTATTTTGTTGGTTTTGAATTTCGCGCAATGCTACATGAGAGCTATCTGCGCTACCTGTCCTTAATTTAGCAGTGTGAGACTAGAGGGAAGGCAGCTAGTTATCACCAGCCACCGCAAACTCTTGGGCTGCTCTTTTACCAACGAATAGTGGGATTAACCGTCACATTATAATGCCCTCAAGGCTGAAAGATCGAGCATGTTTGGTGCGACCGGGATTCGAACCCGCGACCATCCGATTACGAGTCGAGTGCCTTAACCACCTGGCCATGCTCTGGGGTCATAAAATAAAACTAACTAAAATCACACTGAAAAAGTTATTTAACAAGAAAACTAAAACAAAACTTTATATTTTATATAAAACACATGTTAGCGTGATCATGTCCACTTTCGTACAGATCAAACTTAACCACAATGTAACAGGTTTCTCCACTTTATCTATTTGAAGTTGTATTTTAAAAATATTGATAACTTATAGATACATCCAGGAACATGAAATTCGTATACACGTATTTCTTTGGACAGTTTTATCGGATCTACCAATAAATTGTGACTCCACAGCACGTACCTTTGCAACAATGAAATTACGAATTGTTCAATGCTTATGGCCCTTTATTTACTTCGAACTTTATCTGACTTAATATTAATTACAGATGAACTGAAATGCTTTTCAGAGCTGTTATATATATATATATATACATAGCTTCAATGCGAAGAAGTAACAAAAGATGGCACTGAGGGGGTGAAATGCAATCCAAGATAGATAAGAGTCAATAATCTAGTCATGAAAGTAATTAGGTACATTACAGGTTCTTTCAAGAATAACGTTATAGTTTCCTTGAATCAACTAAAACTCGTGATGTTTTTGGTGTTGTTGTTTCGCGTCTCAATTTTTTAAAATCTGAAATTCATGATGTTTTCTAATTTCGCGCAAAGTTACTCAAGGGCTATCTGCGCTAGCCGTCCCTAATTTAAGCAGTGGAAGACCAGAGGGAAAACAGCTAGTAATCACTACCCACCGCCGACTCTTGGGCTACTCTTTTACCAACGAATAGTGGGATTAACCATCACTTTATAACGCCCCCACCACTGAAATGTGACTGAAATTGGAATCCGCGACTCTCAGATTACGAGTAGAACGCCCTAACCACCTGGCCATGCCAGGCCGTTAAATTTAATATTCACTGTGCTGTGATCAGTATTCGGGGAGGCTTATGAAGCTATTTTCAAATTAATTAATTGTAATAAAACATTACATATATTATTTTAAAAGAAAAACTGTGACACTTGTAAAGATAAGTTTTTTCAACTAACAAAATAATAACAGATTTTTCTAAGTTTCTTGCTTTTTACAATAATGTAATAGTAAAAACTTAAACCTAACTATACCTAACTACTTGATAATACATACTTGATGAAACAAAGTATTTTTTCTGAAGTATTTATAATTGTCTTATTAGTTTTATAAGACAATGGCAATGATATTATTAGATATTTATATCTTTTGTATAGGATAAAGATTGAGTGCGTAAAAATATTCTTTAATTATGTTGTTGGAAACAACTGACGAAACACAACACTGCTGTCAAACGTCATACACCTGTCCTTGGAAAAAAGGTGGTTTCAAAAACTGATCACTGAATTTTCCAGTTGTATAGACGATGCACATTTCTAGTTGTATAGACGATGCACATTTCCAGTTGTATAGACGATGCACATTTCCAGTTGTATAGACGATGCACAGCCCCACTGAGAAAAATAACAGTGTTTTTATATCTTTCAGGCATATGTATTACACCACTTAAATTATATATATGGAAACTAGGATAAAAGTTGGGAGAGAATCATGTTTATTTTGCGCTATTAAGACTGGTGTTCTGTTTCATGTTTATTTCGGAGCTATCTAAAATTATATTTAATGAGAGGTAGTTTGGAAAGCCTGTGATTTTATATAGTTTACACTTAAAATAGTTTAAAACTTCAGTTACAGTTTTCACTGTCTCTTTCTGCAGTTAATAATGCAACACTTATTTAACACCTGAACTAACAACATCTACAAGCATTTTAAATTGTTTTTGAATTTCACGCAAAAGTACACGAGGGCTATCTGCGCTAGCCGTCCCTAATTTAACAATGTAAGACTAGAGGGAAGGCGACTATTCATCACCATCCACTGTCAACTATTAGGCTACTCTTTTACCAACGAATAGTGGGATTGACCGTCACATTATAACGCTCCCACGGCTGAAAGGGCGAGCATTCGAACCCGTGACTCTCGGTTAAGTCGAGTGTCTTAACCACCTAGCCATGCCGGGCCTTTTAAATAGTTTAAACACATCTTCAAAATAGCTTTTACTTATAAAAAGAGACTATGTTTTAACCCTCTATAGCACATTGTAACATACAAGTAAAAAAAAAATATATTTTACTTAATACACATACAAATGTTTCTATTCTCTAGTTGAATGCTATTGCTTCCGAGTAACAGTCTTAATAAACTATTTAACTAAGAAATTCAAATAAACATTTTTATCTACCTTATTGGTTCTTCAATTGAATAATGTTACTTCTAGATAAGATATCCATTTATAACTTACCAGAATATTTGTACAATACATTGTTTTTTAATGCAGTATAGACCTATTTAAGTAAGAACTTCAAATAAAACATTTCTTTCCACCTTATTTTCAAAATGGGTGCAACATAGGGCTAAAACATACATGTGTTAATACTAAACATCTGATATAACAATAAGAACTCTTGCTGTTGCAAGTTCAATTGCATAAACAAGAGAATCTTGCAAAGCCTCATTATTACACTTAATTTTTTAAAACACTTCTAAGTTACTAGTATGTAACCGTGATACGAATTTTTAAAACTAGCCAGAAGTAAACTTTGAAAATCTTTAGATCTTAAGTACAACCTTAGATGGATAAAATGGTTACTAATTTCTGTAAACTTTACAAAACACATTTATATGAAACTATGAAATCAAAAAATAAAACAGCCTAATGTTACAAAAATTTGTACGTTTTGTAAAATAATTCTGTAAGATTATAAAATACCTCTGGCAAATCGTAAGACTTTTAAAATATATGTTTCATAATTCTTAATATCACAAGTGTAAAGATGCTTAGGAAGAGATTCCAGCTAGGCCAAGTGTTTAGGGGTGCTAGACTTATTACATAAGGGTCGTGAGTTCGAATCCCCCTCACAACTGACATTTTCGTCCTTTCAGTCATGGGGACGATATAATGTTCTGGACAATCCTATTATTCGTTGGTAAAAGGGTAGCTCAAAAGTTGGCGGTGGGTGGTGCTGACTAGTTCCATTCCCTCTAGTCCCATGCACTTTCTTTACATATCCATCACAAAAGACGAAAAGAGGATATCTTGGAAACAAGATTACAACTGGGACAGAAAGACAAGACTCACAAATGCGGCTGTTATAAATAGTTCCGGAACGTCACTGATTCTTTTCGGAAACAAAATTGACTTAGACTAAAATAACAACATCACTGGATCTTTTAAGTTTTTGCTGAAAGCGTTCGCAGTACTTTGAATTTCTGGAATTAGAACATAGACTTTACGAAATTTTCGAAAGTAAATAAGCATTGGTATTGTGAAAGTCAGAATTCTCGAGAGAAGATTTAGACAGTAATCGCTTTTCTGGCTAGGTTATAAGATGTATTAACTCAGTATTTATCTGATACCCATAAACAGAAACATCTGAGCCAATTTCGAAACGGAAATATCCACTTTATTGGTGATGATTAAATTTCTAGTGTATTAATCTCTGTAAAGATACGAAAAAAGGAAACGTTGAAGCTTTGAAAGATTAATTTTTTCTCCTGTTTACCTCGTGGTCGCGGATAAAATAAAACAACGTGAACAGACTAGATTAATATGGATAAGACTCAACTATTCATGAAAGGAGTGATCGAGTTAGAGGTTTATAGTGATCAAGCTAAGAATAAAATATAAAAGCTTAGTGGGCGCTTGGCACTACCTACTGCTCCCTAGGCTGTCTTTCAGAGCGAATCATCGTCTAACTTAGCTCTGAAAGTGCACATTTTATGTCCAAGCCATAAATATTTAATAAAAACAGCTATAGCAGGAAGAGTCCTGAGACGAAACCCAACCAACCAACAGTTCATTAAAGGTTAATCTTCTGTCTTTTCCCTTTTTCTGGTGGATTCTATTATATCCATGAGGATATATGCAATACAACATGCTTTCGATAGAGGTCCCAGGCACAGACATGGTACAGATCGATTGTAGCTGAGACTAGGTGAAGAAGGAAATGAGGATATATGAAGCTAGAGGGCGGGGTTTGAGGAAACAATGTGATTTCATTTTGGCTCTGCAAGAACTGAAACGCCTAACACACACGTGACCCCTGCTATCGAGATTACCCGAATTCTTTTGGGCGTTTGGTATACGTTTAGTAATCCATTGATCACGGTCAATTCTTTAGTTATAAGAACTTCTTTCAGTTGTAACCTAAATTACTATCCTTTAATATGAAATCAAATTACAAAAGCTACGAAAAAAATTACTACTTTATAACGTAGATCTTGATAGTTGAACGTAAATATCCAGTGATAATATTATAAAAATGGCTGAAACCTTCAAGTGAAAAAAAAAAAGTTTTGTGGTTTTCAGAAACTCCAGTTGCTAAACTATTGTAACAACACTTCTATTGTTATGATTAACATTCATCTCCTACAGTACCTTAAATTATTTGTTAATTTTCTCGAATTTTATGAAGGAGTTAAACTGGGTTTCGTTTCAGCAAAAAAAGACAGAAATTATGTGGGTTACTCAGAATTTTATGTGTATCATGACTCGCAACCTGAAGGTCATGGGTTCGAATCCATATTCTACCAAACATGCTCGCTCTTTCAGCCGTGGGGCGTTATAATGTTACGATCAATCCAACTATTCTTTAGCAAAATAATTTAAGAGTTGGCTGTTGGTGGTGATTACTATCCTACTGTCTAGTTGCCAAATTATGAGCAGCTAGCTCAAACAGTCTTTGTGTAGCTTTGCTCTAAATTCAAAACAAACAAATTCCTCCATTATAAAATATCACTTTATGCGTATTAAATGGATTTACCGACAGGTAGGAAAAACTTTAAGGCGAGTTTCTAACACAAAAGCTATAATTTTCTAATTTTTTTCTTTGTTTCTTTATTGTTAAGCACGAAGCTACACAACGGATCATACGTGCTGTGCCCAACATAAGTATCAAAACCTGGTTCTTAGCATTACAATCCTTCAGACTTACCACTGAGCCAAAGGGAACAAGTTTTCTGATTGCATTTATTCAATTGGTAAACCATTGGAAACATGTTACTCATATATATATGTATAACAAATCTGTGCTTGGATTGTGACTATTTAAACAAGGTGGAATCCTCAATAGCCGTGTAACTTGACATTCTTTTAGGCAGGATTACAGTAAGTTAATCTATGAGACTTTTCTTTTCCTTTACATTAGTTATATTTTTGTGCGCCAGCCATACGTAGCCTGAGGTGCGCGTATACCCGATTCGATTTTATCAATGATCAAGGTCTCTACCAGCCTACCCTCAAATTGAACTTCTATTAAGCAAAATTACAATAAATTAATCAATGAAACATTAAACGTAATTAAATACGTCAGTCGAAAAGCTTTGACCGCCTGAATCCAAAACTCTAATTAGATCTCAAATCAGTCAGCGATGATGAGCTATGAGCTAAAAGTTTGTACTTGAAAAACTAAGAGCCATTTGTGAGTCGTCTTAGAGGCTGAAAATGGAACTCCATAAATATAACGAAAGAAAAGTACACTACAGTTATAGTTCATATGTGATTAATATCCGGGAATTTAATTTATAAAATAAACGCTAAGAACAAACTAAAAACCATCTTTATTAATCGCTGACGAAGACAATATTGTGGTATTCTCAGGTGAAACTGATTTCTACAAATTATAAGATAGATCCACTTTAAAATGGGAGGATGGATTAAGAAAATTTGCCAAATGGATTTGAATTTAACTTAATGATTGAGTTTTAATGAAGAAATAAGTGGTGGTAAACACATAATTTAATACGAAAAGCATTCTTTATTATTATATATATCAAATCAAAAACACAGTATGCCTATTTGTGCAGACACTGACTAGTCGCATTCATACTAAATCTCTGAATCAATCCACAGTGACATCTCTAGAGATAATGTTCTTTATATTGATTACCATCTCGAGCCAAGCTGAATTTAATGAATACATGATTTTTATTACTAAAACAATGCTCCTTTCGATCCAAAGACCTCGGTTTTATCCAAAAGCAACAAGCGTCACTACGTCCTTGGTCGTTCTCTTACAACATATATATATATATGTTTTAAACTGTAGCTATTATATACTTGGCCAGTGAAATGCATTATTATCGATAACCTATCTTACATAATGTGTAAAGTTCTAGCATTATGCCTGTAGGTAAATTAGACAGTATCTGCTAAAGAACAATAAAAAACAAAGTTAACTAAAATTAAATACCCAAAAGACTTTCTGATCCATGTTTTTATGCCGAAACTTCACAGTATTGAATTAAACAATTTTTGAAATCTTTATGTCAAAAAAAGATGATGGAAACCATGATATGCCTGCATATCACAATATTTAGGAAAGCAGGAATCAAGAAGATTAGTCAATTAAGTCATCCCAAGCACAGAATAGTTTTCCATGTGCATGATTCTGTTAAAAAAGAAGCAATTACGATGTGTGATTTTTTTAACTAGAGAACGAAATTTGTTTTAACAGTGCACTATTTCGTTAAAAAGAGTGCAAAATTTGTTTTAACAGTACATAACTTTGTTAACAAGAGGATGAAAATTATTTCAACAATGGAAAGGTGTTCTCTTCCGTTCCTGATTTCGAGAACCATTTCAAATTTAGACCAAAACTATAACTAAATGTAATAGAAAAAGTGTGGTGATAAAATTAGGTAAGAACATTTGTATTATTTTTACCAAGCATAGCAACATTTCTCGATTTTTTCATACTGATGTCTGAGTTTCTGAACAACAAATTAGAAAAAAATAAAAGAAGTCAGAGAAATAAAATGATGAAGGCAAAACACAGCAGTGAAAGACTATAGTGAAGGCAACTAGTCATCACCATCCACCGCCAACTACTGGGCTACCCTTTTGTCAACGAATATTGGGATTGACCGTCACTTTATAACGCCCCAACGGCTGTAAGAGCGAATATGTTTTATGTGACGAGGATTCGAATCCTCGAACCTAATATTACGAGCCAAGCGCCCCAACCACCTGGTCATGACAATTATAACAAGACTCGATTCTGATTATCACTTTGTAAAAAATAACCACCGAACAGGCAGTTTGCTTTGTGTTTTAGGACCATGAGGAATAACTGTGAAGCACAAATTATTGAAACTGAATTCTTGTGTTTCTAACAAACCTTAAGATTGTAAAAAATATCAAAGTAGCATAAATCATCAGTTTTGTTGTTTGAAACGTTTGACGTGATTTTCTTTTGATGACTAAATTCCAAAAGCAATATCCCTGAAGGCAAAGTTGATAGCATCTATCATCTCGATTGAAAATGCGAATGGTGTTTAGTGTCTGAAAGATTGTAAAATAATTGTACAACAGATACAATAATATATTCATAAAGGAAATAAACGCCCCCACTGGCACAGAGATATGTCTGTGGACTCCACCGCTAGAAACCGAATCCCGATACACATGGTGAGCAGAGTACAGATAGCCTATTGTGTTGCTTTGTGCTTAATTTTAAATAAACAAATAAACGATAAAGGAAGGTGCGCAGTAGAAATAAGATAACTCACCTCTTTCAATAAAACTAAAGCTCTAAACTAATAAATAATTATTTAAATTCATAACTTTTTTCTATAACATTCTGGAAGATTGGTTATTTCTATCATTACATAATCTTAAACTTTTTTAAACCAATGAAGTATAAGGATATATTTTGAATCGCCATTACTAAAACATTTAAAACTGTGATTGGTAGAGTTATTGTAAAGTTAAAATATAATGTCAAAAGGAATGATGAATAACTTTCTTCTTATATATCAAAAGTTAATGAAACTGCATATTTAAGTACCGTGTCTGTGAAATGCTTGTTTAGCAAGTTAACATTCTATCCATTAAATTATGAGTTTCATGTCCATTCATGCATATATTATGACATAAGTATGAAACGATGAAACCCATAAAAATCTTTGACAAAATACTTGCTTTATGTCCAGTAGTAAGAGTATAATTTATTTTTACCTAAACGTTTACAACTGGTATAAAACATAAAACTATGAAAATCCAAGAAAATAGTTCCCAAAATGATATTCAGATTCAATCTAGAATTAGACCCTACTAAAGACATTTATACAAAATGAATATTTATTATAAATAACCAATGGTCAACAATAGACTATATGGTTCTTCGAGACTGTCTTTGCATAACCCTTTACTGAACTCACGTAAAGTACTAGCAACTTATTTCATAAACCAATCACTGTTGTTAGAGGAATAAAACTGATGTCTAGCCTGTCTTTTCCCAAACTTAAACTTGTGTCTTCTTGGTTAATTATCTTCACAATGAAATAAATCAGAGACCTTCGTCCAATGCATCACACAGATAATATTACAAACTTCAATAAGACAACGTCTTTCTCTTCTATTTTCAAGATAAGATGTGATTAGTAATCTTAACGTATACCTGTAAGATTACCCTTTTATCCCAAGAATGAAATTAATATCCCTCCTATCATCTTTTTCCAAGAAATCAATGTATTTCCTTAGATAAGAAAATCAAAACTTCACTCATTATTCTGAGTGAAACCTAACTAGTAACCTGTGTAGAAAGGTAATTACCTATTTTTGCTCTAATCAATATGGCTATAAATAAATCCTAAAATGCTATTAGCTTTACTACTAGCAACAGAGCACTGCCTCGATGGCTTGAATGAATTAAATGAATTATCCATCAGTGTGCTAATGCCCTTTTATTAAGTCACGTATTTCCTTTGCTTAGAATACATTTGTAACAATACAAACCTAAAACATCAGTCGCTTACATTTTTGTCGGAGCGTGTCATAAATGATTATATTTTGCAATTTGATTAATTTATTTATATATATGAAATCGACTGAAGTTTTTTTTTATAAACATTTCTGCACCGGAAACTTGAAAACACGCCCAAAACAGCTTGAAAAACGTATAACTTACAGCTAGTTTTTGAAGTGGGTTTTCACGCTAGGATTACCTATAATAACGTATAATACCTTAAAGATGATTTCGTTTCATGTATATTTCATAATGTTGTCAGAATGCCTTTTTAGTTGCAGCATTAAAAAACTTAGATTTTGCTTGAAACGCATTCTATCAACGCAATACAACACGAAGAACAAAATCGCCACATAAAACTAAATTTTGAATGTACAATTAAAAAGTAATGGGACGGATGCTTTGTGAATTGTTGCTTTGTAAATGTACAAACCCGTTAACCTGATCTTAGAAATGATGTGGAAACAGAACTTGGTTAAACAGAAGCGAAGTACAATCATGTGTTTTCGAGTACCAAAAATTAGAGAGCCTAACTTCGAGTACAATGTATCATCAAAACCTAATGAGTACCAAAACTCACCAAATGTTGAGCATATAATTTAGGGTATAAAACACTGAAGAATCTTGTTTCGAGTACCAAAACTCACCAAATGTTGAGCATATAATTTAGGGTATCAAACACTGAAGAATCTTGTTACGAGTACCAAAACTCACCAAAAGTTGAGCATATAATTTAGGGTATAAAATACTGAAGATTCTGGTTCCGAGTACCACAACTCATCAAAAGTTGAGCATATGATTTAGGGTACCAAACACTGAAAAAAACCAGTTTCGAGTATTACGTATTACAAAAAACTGGGGAGACACGATTTCTCCCCAAAAGAGCTCACTTACAAAACGCTCTAAACACGTTGGAAATGCAAGTGGAAATCTGCAGTGAATTTCTTCATATTATACAATCCATAAAACTGACTCAGCTCCCAAAATACCATTCCCACCCACCAACAACGTTTGGAATAGTCCTGACTCACCCAATTGTAGAAGTTCATTATCACTTTTATAGAGAAGCCACGACTCCAAAGTGCAGATCATGAGCTCTTGGATTTACGGTCCAAAAACTAGAGAGGCACTCAGCATAGCACATACATCCGCCACACACGGTTGTTTACATTCAGTCCTCAAAAAAATACGTAAATGTTTTCGTGTGTCCGTCATCAACAAATATTCTACATACTTCGACCAAGTTTGATCAAAATCTGATCATTTTTGATTGATTGAGCAAAAATAGTGTGAAAAATCGGTACCCCTATTAACAGACAGGATTTTTTGGATTTTCATAACCTTACTGTGACCTTGACCCTTTCCAAAAGCTAACAACTTTTAAGTTTTATCATAGTGCAAATTTACACCACCATTCGTCCAAATCCATTCGGTCGTTTTCGAACAATCTTGCTGACAAACAAACACACAAAGGAGTGAAAACATAACTTACGTCACCTTCGGAGGTGGAGGTAATTATAGCCACAAGGCGAAGGCGACACTCTACATATTTTAATCTATTGTGTTCATCTAGCATTGAAAACGTGCTTTTATAATCGAACATCCAGTAACGATTCCGTGTCTGAAAGAATCGAAAACAAACTGTAGTTATTCTGATCAAAACAACATTAGAAACAGTTATAGAATGTCAGATAATCGTCACACAATAGAAGTCAGTTTAGTAATTTTCAGCGTGTGCACCAAAGAGAAAATGTTTTTGTGGTTTTTCATCTCATGACTTGGCTGCTGATAATAACAGGTGAAACTGAAGTCGAATTTCGTGAACTGCGTTTATCTTCTACATCAGGGGTTCCAAAATTTCTTAGCTTAAAACCACCAAGTCCCTAAACATTTTGGTCCAGGTTTGTTTGTTTTTTTTAATTTTGCGCAAAGCTACACGAGATCTATCTGCGTTAGCCGTCCCTAGTTTAACAGCGTAACACTAGAAGGAAGGCAGCTAGTCATCACCACCCACCGCCAACTCTTGGGCTACTCTTTTACCAATGAATAGTGAGACTGACCGTCACATTACAACGTCCCCACGGATGAAAGGGCTAATATGTTTTGTGTGACTGGGATTCGAACCCGCGACCCACGGATTACGAATCTAGGGTCGTGGTTGAGGTCCTTTACCAAATAATTTGATAGACATTTTAAATAGCAGCCACTCTGAGGTATTTGAAAAAAAGAAAAATCTGAAGTATAAACAATTCTGTATGATCATATTTAATGGAATAATAAAATTTTCACCGAAAATATTGTTCTGTTCTATGTCACAGAATTTCTGGAAATACCATTTCCTATACATTCTGCAGTCCACTTTAACCGTCTCGCAGACCCCATTGGAAAAAACTGTTCTAAAGTTACTTGCAAAGTATTATTACTTTTCAAAGCATACAAATCACACTTTTTTACATTGTTTCTTCTGTTTACTCTTTCTGACAGTTATTTTTAGGTTCATATTATAGTGAATCTAATAGTTCGAATGCTATTCTTCAAACAGTTTGATGTAGAATATAACAAACTAGATATATACTTAAGTAGTGTGCATTATATTAAAAACATATTGGAGCCTCACTTCTTCTTTGTCGTCACGTCCGGTCATGCTCTGTCTAACAGTCGTGCAGCTTGGATATTGTCCTGCAGCGTTCTTTTCATTTTACAAGACTCTGTTGTAAGCGTGTGTGTGTTTTCTTATAGCAAAGCCACATCGGGCTATCTGCTGAGACCACCAAGGGAAATCAAACCCCTGATTTTAGCGTTGTAAATCCATAGACTTACTGCTGCACCAGCGGAGGACTGTCGTAAGATCATCAAGCGAAAATCAGACTTTCCAAGTGCTTTCCACTAAACATCTAGTGTAAGAAATGAGCTGTTTTTCACTATCTGTACTAATAGTCCTGTTAGACAAACACAACTGTTTTCGTTTAATTTTAATGCGAATATTATGATTTAGGTAGTTTATACGCCGCGAGTGTTAAATTTAGTTATCTTGAGAAATGATAGTTTATTATAAGATTGTTTATATAACTGTTTGTAAATCATACGTGTTTTTTTTTTTTATATAGATTACTAGTTATGAACAGGTGATTATTATATTTTTGTCCCGTGTTGCTGAAACTTTTTACGTTTTTCTTTTTGTTTTACCTGAATCTTATTGTATCATAATATCTCATATTGCTTGGTGCGTTCTAGGCCACTGTTGGGGTATAAATACGCGTCCAAAAAGTAGTTCGAGAGATACATAGATAGATCTAGACTAAGTGATTATTAGTTTAGCCATAGGAGCAGAGAGTATCATAGTAAAATTATCATAGATTGTATTGTAATAACAGAATATAAAAGAATAATTTGTCTTGTCAATTTTATTTCAAAGTAATTAAACCAGCCTTTGTGGACTTTGACAGAAAAAGAGACAATTATTTAAAGTTATGGACACAAATATGGCAATCAACAGTGGAAAGAACATCTGTATATATGTTTGACTCGTTTTATCATATTATTTTAAAACAAGAGGACTGTGTGCTATTTGTTTATTGTTTACACTTATCGCTAACAAGGCACAGACACCAACTGTAAGGAATCTGGCCCATACATAAAGCCTGACAACTCTAATCAAACAGAAATCCACAGGTAATGCATCTGGCAATTTGACTAGTATGTCTTAGACTGGAGTAGCATGAATACTCATTTTGTTCTGTAGTTTCGATGGTTGGATGGATATGCCATGGAAGTAATTTGTGTCCACGTGACTTTTCCAAACGGAAATACTTCTTGATTATGTTATTATTATTGTCTGGGAAACGTGGACAGATTTTGCCACTGTTATAAGATTCCACACTTTGCTTACTACAGCTGGTATAATATCTTCTTTATGACGAAAAACCCACTTGAAATAAAAATCTATCTCAGAATGGCTAATACCCATTCCAGTCATTCTGAGACACGCTGGTGTAAGATCTGTTGCACGTCTCTTCCTGCACGGTCAGGCGTTCAAGATTATCCATATTTCTTTGTTTTCCAATGCCATTAATTACAATGGATATCCATTCCCTTCTTGGAAATTCTAAATATTGAATGTGAATATAATTTGTTTCGAAAAGAGTTGTCACATATTCTTTCGAAAAACAATCAAATTTTGATGGAATCACACTAGTCATAAAACGCGAAACAACATCAAAATGGTTCTGATAAATATTCACTTACACCGAAAATGTGCTTCGACTGCAGTTGCTACATGACTTGCTTATGTTCCTATTCAAAATACTTTTAATATAACGCTCAACTCTCTGTATATGTATATATATATATACAGTTACGACAGAAAGTGTTTGTACCCCTGCGTCGTGAGTAGTTTTTTCCTCATAACTTACAAAGTATCACGATTAGGATAATGAAAGTAGAGTATGTTATAAATATTATACTAACACACATCTTCATAAACTTCTGTGTAAATTGAACGACAAATAAACTGTTTATAAACAAATAACCAAACATAGGAGGGGCAGAAAGTGTTCGTGCGTCTACTTTAATGGTCAGTTGTGTAACCTTTCAGGTGAATTACTAGGCTCAATCTCTAGCCCTCCATGATTGCTTGACAGTAATCGACTGGTATTTTCTTCCATTTTTCTATACAGAAGGGCTCCAACTCTTGCAAGTTTTTCGGATGACGCTGATGAACCCTGGTCTTCAACTCATGCCAAACGTTTTCAATTGGGTTGAGATCGGGTAATTGCAATGGCCACTCCAGAACGCTTATATGATTCCTCTGCAACCAGGATTGCACATATTTCGATGTGTGCATAGGGTCATTGTCGTGCTGGAAGATCCAACGACGCCCAAGTCGCAAGTTCCGAGCATCATTCTTGATATAAGTGCCTAATATATCAACGTACTCTTCTTTTTTCATGATTCTGTTGACGTGGTGGAGGCTTCCTGCACCAGAAGAGCTGAAGGAACCCCATAGCATAATTGAGCTACCTCCATGTTTAACTGTAGGGACGGTGTTCTTTGGAAGATTTCGTTCCCTCTTCTTACGGAAAATATAGCGAACATCATTGTGGCCGAAAAGTTCAATTTTAGTCTTGTCTGACCAAAGAATACTCTTCCAATAGGTAAAGGGTTTATCTACATGCTTTCTTCCATACCTCAATCGTGCTTCTAAATGAACAGGCTTTAAATATGGAGTTCTACGAGGATGGCATGCTTTAAACCCAGAAGAGCATAACATGTTCGTAATTGTAGAGGTGCTTACTTCAACCCCAGTTTCCCTTACCAGTTTCTGTATGTCATTACGTGTTAAACGAGGGTTCCTACTAACTTCTTTGAGAACCTTCCTCTTGGTTCTCTCTGGAATTTTGGTGGAGCGTCCGGAACGAGGGAGGTTAGCAATTGATCCTGTGAGCTTAAACTTGGTAATTATGTTTTGAACAGTAGATTTCGGTGCATTAACTTGTGTAGCAATGCCGGAAAGAGACACACGAACTTGTATATTACAATAATTCGGTTTTTTAAATCACTGGACAGTTGTTTCCTGTTTGCCATGATGATCAACAGATAATGACAGAGACGGCGCTAAATTGCCAGAAGTACATATTTTGCTGGCTAAATTTCAATATCTATGAACCCAGTGTCTAGTTCTGGAATGGTATAATGTAGTTTATTCGCCAAACTACACAAAAGTTTTACGGGAATATTAGTTTTTTCACACGTTCTGAACTGTACGAACACTTTCTGCTCCTCCTATTTTTTGTTATTTGTTTAT
Source organism: Tachypleus tridentatus (assembly GCF_004210375.1). Lineage (NCBI taxonomy): Eukaryota > Metazoa > Arthropoda > Merostomata > Xiphosura > Limulidae > Tachypleus > Tachypleus tridentatus. The sequence continues at coordinate 193,044,421 of NC_134837.1, read as the reverse complement.
AAACAGTTTATTTGTCGTTTAATTTACATAAACATTTATGTAGATGTGTATTAGTATAATATTTATAATAAACCATATGTCTATTACCCTAATCATGATAGTTTTTAAGTTATGAGCAAAAAACCACTCGGGACGCAGGGGTACAAACACTTTCTGTCGTAACTGTATATATGTACTGGTATATATATATATGCCAACTGGTACAAAATTTATGGGTAAATTACTTTGTTTTTCTATCTTAAGGCAGTTAAGATAGAATATAGTTAAAATATTTTTTCTAATATAGAAAAAATTAATATCTACACAGAATGTAAATACAGCAGAAACAACGAATAAGGTTTCAAAAATTTTATAAGAAATGTAATCTGTTTTAACCAAACTGTTATCTATTAATTCATCTGTAAAAACTACATAAAACAATGTTTCATATAATATCTATTAAAAAGACTTTCTGGACTTTTCTCAGTCGATCAATTAAGGATAAATTGGGTGAATAGAGCACATTGATTATCGATTAGATGTACGTGTTCCATGTGTAATAAAAGAACTCAGCAGAACTAGAACAAATCTACAGCAGAATTTACAAGTTTCATGAAATTCACAAACTAATATCAAACAGTTAGTGGTAGCTGACGATTCCTTTTATTTTTAAGGTCCTACTGCCTAAAATAGTATATAATATTTTAATTGTACTTGCAAAAAGACAGCAAGACAAATAAATAAGCTCATTTGTCTTCTGTGTTTATAAATAAAACGCACAGATTTGGCCTAATGGGTTGTGTTGAGTTCTTTTAAAAGACAATGCTACACAATGGGCTATATATGCTCTGCGCATAGAGAGTACTGACACCTAGATTTTAGCTTCGTAAGCTTACATACGTATCACTGAGCTACTGAGGGATGTCATCCAATGGAATTTGTAAAATTTGTATGTTGATCAAGACAGGAGTTATCGTTTTATTTTTAAACATCCTATAATATTAAACTGCCTTATTTCAACAAGCAACCACCTTAGTTTTATCCATACTATCTGATCAAAGCATGTTGGATTAAAAGTGTTTTATCCATATTATCGGATTAAAGCATGTTGAATTTATACAGTGATTTATCCATACTATCTGATCAAAGCATGTTGAATTTATACAGCGTTTTATCCATACTATTTGATCAAAGCATGTTGAATTTATAGTGTTTTATCCATACTATCTGATAAAAGCATGTTGAATTTATACAATGTTTTATCCATACTATCTGATAAAAGCATGTTGAATTTATACAGTGTTTTATCTATACTATGTGATCAAAGCATGTTAAATTTATACAGTGCCCTATCCACACTATATGATCAAAGTATTTAAATTTATGTTGTTCTAAGCAGACTTCTGATCTTTTCTGTTAATCAGAATTGGCTCATCTACATTTCTTAGGAAACTAAGCCTTAAAAAGCTTTTAATTTAATTAAATTATGAAAAGTAGTGACCACGAAAACTTTAATTAATTTGCGAATCTAAAATTAGAGCGCTTGAAGAATTATTTGAAATTTAGATCTTAAAAGAAACGCTTGAGACATTTTGAATGTGAATCCTCGAGTTACAAACCTTCATATAATTTTATATAGCAAACCTGTTGTAGAGGTCAGTTTGGTAAAATTGTAGAGCGAGGGGTAAGATCATAAAAAATCGAGCTTAGAATTCGATTGCATAGATTATACTAAACGAAAGTAATAGTGATAATATCACAATTTTTAGAGCAAAATATAAGAATAACAGAAGATATTCCAATATAAATATCAACACCTCAACGATTATTAGATATAAATTGGGTATGCTAGATAAACAGCACTGCAACCCTTAAACAGCCTTATTAGTAACGATTTTGCAATATACTGTGGTGAGCTTAAACATCAGGTATTTTATGGGATTTTGACTTCGATCTTACAGAAATGGAAAAGTTATTCCTTTTACACTGAAGTACACTACAGAGCTAATAACTTCTTTCACTGGATTTAATGTGACGGAAGTTGTTATTCTAATTCAATCATATTTTTCTTTAACTTATTACGGTTTATTTGTTTACTCTGCTATTTTTTACAGCTTATTTTCCTGTATTGAGCAGCATCTGGTTTGCAACATTAGGAAAGGTGAAAAAACATGTTTCTTTAGTATTGAAACACTGAAGGTACTTGTACAAATTGCATAATCAATATAACTAAAAGATTCAATTTCACATTATTTTTGACTAGGTAAATTTATCATCAAGGAAGTACCTATTCTGAAAATATTGTGACATCATATACATTTTTTATTTGTTGTTATTACTACCATCATTTAAGGCCCAAATGTCATTATCTATAAAATTCATTCACCATTTTTATCATGTTCAACTTAATCACTGGTATTCACAACATTCTCATTGTAATTTGATCGCAGGCGTTTTCCTCTACCGTCCATTGCATTATTAGGACTTGCCAATACATTTTTTTGGCATTTTTCTCCTACTGTCCAGTTCAGTTTAAAAGAAATTGATTGTACATCATGTAAGTATTTTGAACATCTAGGCCTTTTACATTTACAAGACAAAGGTTCCATTGTTAACGTCTTGGCCTATTACGTTTACAAGGTAAAGGTTCCATTTTGAATATCTACGCCTTTTACATTTATAAGACAAAGGTTCCATTTTTAATGTCTAAGCCTATTACATTTACAAAATAAAAGTTCCATCTTTAGTGTCTACGCCTTTTACATTTACAAGATAAAGGTTCCATTTTGATTGTCTAGGCCTTTTACATTTACAAAATAAAGGTTGTACTTTGAATTAGAACTGCAGATTTTTCGACAGTCATTGAAACAGTTGTCAGCAATTTCGATCCATCGATCTGGAGCAGCCAATGGTCCAGTTAAGCTAAAAATAGGCTAAATCGTCTTTTTCGTCAATGATACTGCTAAAAAAAAAAACTGAAACCTATTTATTCAATGGATAATTTTCTTCTGTCCAATATGAGTTTATCCGATTTGTAGGCGTGAACAGTTTCAAAATATATTAAAATATTGCAGTTTTAATTGTGTCCATTTCATAAACCTAAATGTATCGTCCCTCGGTGGTACAGCGGTAAGCCTATAAATTTACAACGCTAAAATCAGTGATTCGATTCCCGGAACCAATGGGAGCGGGATAAACAGATTAGTTAAGTCGACTAAATTCCAGTTTTCTAAAATATCATACAATAACTAATCTATTGGAAATAATCGAACCATTTAAGACCGCTAAGTCGAGTGACTAATTGCTTACAATAAAGTAACTATTTGTCTACTTGTAATGAATAGCAAACAATTAAAACGTGTAACTATTTGTCTACTTGTAATAAATAGCAAACAATTAAAACGTGTAACTATTTGTTTACTTGTAATGAATAGCAAACAATTAAAACGTGTAACTATTTGTCTACTTGTAATAAATAGCAAACAATTAAAACGTGTAACTATTTGTTTACTTGTAATGAATAGCAAACAATTAAAACGTGTAACTATTTGTCTACTTGTAATAAATAGCAAACAATTAAAACGTGTAACTATTTGTCTACTTGTAATGAATAGCAAACAATTAAAACGTGTAACTATTTGTTTACTTGTAATGAATAGCAAACAATTAAAACGTGTAACTATTTGTTTACTTGTAATGAATAGCAAACAATTAAAACGTGTAACTATTTGTCTACTTGTAATAAATAGCAAACAATTAAAACGTGTAACTATTTGTCTACTTGTAATGAATAGCAAACAATTAAAACGTGTAACTATTTGTTTACTTGTAATGAATAGCAAACAATTAAAACGTGTAACTATTTGTCTACTTGTAATAAATAGCAAACAATTAAAACGTGTAACTATTTGTCTACTTGTAATGAATAGCAAACAATTAAAACGTGTAACTATTTGTTTACTTGTAATGAATAGCAAACAATTAAAACGTGTAACTATTTGTTTACTTGTAATGAATAGCAAACAATTAAAACGTGTAACTATTTGTTTACTTGTAATGAATAGCAAACAATTAAAACGTGTAACTATTTGTTTACTTGTAATGAATAGCAAACAATTAAAACGTGTAACTATTTGTCTACTTGTAATGAATAGCAAACAATTAAAACGTGTAACTATTTGTTTACTTGTAATGAATAGCAAACAATTAAAACGTGTAACTATTTGTCTACTTGTAATAAATAGCAAACAATTAAAACGTGTAACTATTTGTTTACTTGTAATGAATAGCAAACAATTAAAACGTGTAACTATTTGTCTACTTGTAATAAATAGCAAACAATTAAAACGTGTAACTATTTGTTTACTTGTAATGAATAGCAAACAATTAAAACGTGTAACTATTTGTTTACTTGTAATGAATAGCAAACAATTAAAACGTGTAACTATTTGTTTACTTGAAATGAATAGCAAACAATTAAAACGTGTAACTATTTGTCTACTTGTAATAAATAGCAAACAATTAAAACGTGTAACTATTTGTTTACTTGAAATGAATAGCAAACAATTAAAACGTGTAACTATTTGTCTACTTGTAATAAATAGCAAACAATTAAAACGTGTAACTATTTGTTTACTTGTAATGAATAGCAAACAATTAAAACGTGTAACTATTTGTCTACTTGTAATGAATAGTAAACAATTAAAACGTAGTTGGGTAACAGCTATTTGTGTTTGTTTTTTGTGTGTGGAAATGATATAAATTATAGTTATTCTCTCGGTTTCACTTTCAAGTCTCTGCGAGCCATCATTAAAAACAAATCTGATGTATATTTAATATCTAAAAATGTTATTAAACAAACAAACCTTCAAATAATCTCATTTTTATATATTTTACTTTCCATGTTTTTCCAGTGTATTCCTGAGAGAAAGTAGCAATTTCAAGCTACTTAGCTTCTTCCTCTAATGATTTAGTGCCTAGTTGTGATGCCTTACAGAAAGCATTATGAAAGCAATGAGTTCTCAAGAGATCTTGAACACTCCAAGTTCAGTTTATTCTTAAAATCATGACAGAAACACGAGCTGCTTGATACTTAGTTTGTGTTCTGTAGAATTCGATTGAAATGTAATATTTATGTATTATTTTGTTCCGAAACCTAAAACCCTAAATTGCGAGTCAAAATTGTGTCATTACATTGAAAGGAGGAAGAGATTTTGAAACTCCTTTTAACTAGTTTATGTTTCATGATATGTCTTGGCAACGAAATATTATATCAAATTTCCTAAAACAAGACGCTTCTGATGACAGTTCGAGTCTGAATACTTCGTAATGAGTTCGTTTCAAAGTATTATTCAAATAAATGTGCTGTTTAAATTGGTACAAGTATATGCTGAAATGACTTTAATGTACATTTTTGCCTATTGATAAAGTACTCTATTCTTTCTCGTAAAATACCTGATGAAAATGAATTATATCTAAAAATATTTACCTTACTACCAAACTGAAACAAAATTAATTTGTACAAACAACTTATGTAACAGGGGTAATGGTAAGAGAGCGAAAGAAAAACGTGGTTAGAGTTTTGGACCAATAATTGGCATCACGAACGAGACAAGGGACTAATTAGTCCAAACGTGTACCACATTTTCTCTTCCACTTAAGAAACTGTACCTCACCATTTCCAGTCGATGTCTCTGTAAAACATGTTATCGTCGGTACAAATAGTGTCGTGTTCATACCGCAGATGTGGTATTATTCGTCAGGACATTTTTACAGATATTTTTCCGGAACTGTAAACACATTTCATGCTACTGATAACTTTGTCTACCGCTGGTACAGCGGTAAGTCTACGGATTTACAACGCTAAAATCAGGAGTTCGATTTCCCTCTGATGACAGTTCAGCAGGTAGCCAGATGTACCTTTGCTATAAGGAAAACACAAACACAGATAATTTACTAATGAATTTGTGAAGAACGTCTTATGAAACAAAACATTTACAGTTCACATTTATTTACGTATACTTTAAAAACTAAACTACATTCCAGTTATGAAACAGGAAACTATAGCCATGTTTTGTTTCATAAAGCAAAGCCAAGTTCAATTATCTGTTGTGTCCATCGTGGGAATCGAGAACTACGATTTTCACCGTTGTAAGTCCACAGACTTATCACTATCCTACGGATGACAGTGGTCAAGACATTATTGTAGGAAACTTCATTTTTTTGGAACAAATAAAAACAGGATTATATTTTTAGTTTCAAAATTATCTCTCACCTGCTTTCTATCCGACATATTTAAGGGTTAGGCCATGAATTTAGCAAAATAAAAAAATGCACTCCATTTTTATTTTATTTTTTACTTCCATATTTTTCATTATTCTCATTTACTCCGTGATTTGCAACAAAAGCTATTCTGACACAATCACAATATTATTTTATCTATAATGAGCAAGGAAATAAGACATTGTATTTCACAATTTTCAGTCCATGTTTCTGTAAAACATTGTGCTCAAATAGTTATCGCTGGTACAAGTTGTGTCGTGTTCACATCACTGTTGAGTTACTTATTATCTTAAACTAAGACATTTCTATTTTTGTTTTCTAAAACCACAAAAACATTGTTTACCTATGACAAATAAAACGTGCCTCATATTTATCTACGTCAAATGGAAGGTATCATACAACTTATATTTTATTACGTCAAGGAAGAAGAAAGTTGCAACACGTTTATTGAATCATGCAATATCAGATATTTTTAAAGGCTAATAAAAACATTATTCACACGTTTATAATAGAGTACTAAATACAACCTTCAAGTGAAGACATCTTCACACATTTATAACAAACACTGATTTTGTTTATTTGTTTGTTCAAAATTAAGCACAAAGCTACACAATGAGCTAGCTAGTGCTCTGCTCATTACGGGTATCGAAACCCAGTTTTTAGCATAATAAATACGCAGACATACCTCTGTGCCAATGGGAGGCAACAAACATTGAATACAACCTTCAAGTGATGACATCTTGACACGTTTATAAGTCACCTGCTGGTACAGTGGTAAGTCTACTAATTTACAACGCTAAAATCAGGGGTTCGATTCCCCTCGGTGGACTCAGCAGATAGCCCGGTGTGGCGTTGCTATAAGAAAACACAAACACTGAATGCAACATTCAAGTGATGACATCTCAACACGTTTATAATAGTACATTAACTAATCTTACTATTAACTGGAAAATAGTAAACAAATTAATAAGATATATACTACTAGATCAGCAAGATAAACGACTAGAAAGTATACTTTCAACTAAACTTTTAAACAACTGTTTCATTTATGATGTAAGTTATATATATACTAAATACAATTCTGCAGTGTCTCTGAAAGTGTTCTAGTTGAAGAGTAAATGAAACCAAAATTAGGAGTAACAGATATTTATATTTCTTGCTTTTGAAGTTCATATGTCATGCTGTGTTGACGTCACGATATTACAAATTGCAACTTTAAACGTCCCTTACGTAATGTCATTTCAGTGTCTACTGACTGACCGACATACTACTGTATATTGTTTCGACTGTTTAAAACGGGTGACCCTTCCAGTAACAATGTAAATATTTTACTGAGTGTAAATGAGAGTAATGTCCAATTCTAAAAGTAACAGTAATTATACCATATAGATAGTTTGAAGAAAATAGATTAAATGGCAAATAATTTATTATGTTTTATAAAATCTATAGATTTAATTGTGTTTGTTGTATATAATTTTACCTAATTAGTTTAAAATTGAGCAACATTTACAGATATTCAAAACCACAACATTATTTGATTCTCCGCTTCTATAACCTGAATTTCACGTGCTCTAAGACTGTTTAACAGATTAATTATGTGTAATCTTTTTTTGGGTTCACAAAATCAAGGACCCGGCATGGCCAGGTGGTAAATAGGCTCGACTCGTAACCTGAGGGTCGCGGGTTCGAATCCCTGTCGCACCAACCATGCTCGTTCTTTTAACCGTGGGGGCGTTATAATATGACGGTCAATCCCACTATTGGGTGGTAAAAGAGCAGCCCAAGGGTTGACGGTGGGTGGTGATCACTAGATACCTTCCCGATAGTCTTACACTGCTAAATTAGGGACGGCTAACGCAGATATCCCTGATGTAGCTTTGCGCGAGATTCAAAACAAACAAAATCAATAACCAGGTAACTGAGCGACTCACTTTATGCTTGGAATGAACCACAATATACAAAATTTGATTTTACTTTTCTGATTCCATATCCGCTTTCTTTTGTAACTGGACAGCAGTTTGTTGCACCCTTTTTGTTAATTACAAATTGGTTATCTGTGTTCTGCCCCGCGCGATTATCAAAGTCAGATTTTTAATGTTAAAAGCTCTCGGATTTACCGCTGAGCCACCTGGGGGAACTGCTGAGTAAAACACTATATTTCATGACGACAGTTCACATTTGACAGCCACACCGTTACAATAGGTACTGTTATATTGCTCAGAGATCGCCTTTTTTTCTTTCTTTTCAGAAATTACTAATATTCTATAAATCGACTGAAGCGTGCATCCAATACTACTGCTTACTGAGTCATCATACATCTCAGAATTGCGAATATTCAGTAAAATTCACATAATACTTTTGTTCCTTAATTAGCAAATCCACTCTTTTAAAGAGCAGCATGACAGTCAAGTACTTATCATGTTGATGTGAGACACGTGTTTACTTACATTATCCACTCTTTTAAAGAGCAGCATGACAGTCAAGTAATTATCATGTTGATGTGAGACACGGGTTTCCTTACATTATCCACTCTTTTAAAGAGCAGCATGACAGTCAAGTAATTATCATGTTAATGTGAAACACGTGTTTCCTTACATTATCCACTCTTTTAAAGAGCAGCATGACAGTCAAGTAATTATCATGTTAATGTGAGACACGTGTTTCCTTACATTATCCACTCTTTTAAAGAGCAGCATGACAGTCAAGTACTTATCATGTTGATGTGAGACACGTGTTTCCTTACATTATCCACTCTTTAAAGAGCAGCATGACAGTCAAGTAATTATCATGTTGATGTGAGACACGTGTTTCCTTACATTATCCACTCTTTTAAAGAACAACATGACAGTCAAGTGATTATCATGTTAATGTGAGACACGTGTTTCCTTACATTATCCACTCTTTTAAAGAGCAGCATGACAGTCAAGTAATTATCATGTTAATGTGAGACACGTGTTTCCTTACATTATCCACTCTTTTAAAGAGCAGCATGACAGTCAAGTAATTATCATGTTGATGTGAGACACGTGTTTCCTTACATTATCCACTCTTTTAAAGAGCAGCATGACAGTCAAGTAATTATCATGTTGATGTGAGACACGTGTTTCCTTACATTATCCACTCTTTTAAAGAACAACATGACAGTCAAGTGATTATCATGTTAATGTGAGACACGTGTTTCCTTACATTATCCACTCTTTTAAAGAGCAGCATGACAGTCAAGTACTTATCATGTTGATGTGAGACACGTGTTTCCTTACATTATCCAATGTTTTAAAGAGCAGCATGACAGTCAAGTAATTATCATGTTGATGTGAGACACGTGTTTCCTTACATTATCCACTCTTTTAAAGAGCAGCATGACAGTCAAGTGATTATCATGTTAATGTGAGACACGTGTTTACTTACATTATCCACTCTTTTAAAGAGCAGCATGACAGTCAAGTAATTATCATGTTAATGTGAGACACGTGTTTCCTTACATTATCCACTCTTTTAAAGAGCAGCATGACAGTCAAGTAATTATCATGTTGATGTGAGACACGTGTTTCCTTACATTATCCACTCTTTTAAAGAGCAGCATGACAGTCAAGTAATTATCATGTTGATGTGAGACACGTGTTTCCTTACATTATCCACTCTTTTAAAGAGCAGCATGACAGTCAAGTAATTATCACATTGATGTTAGGCAATGGCTCAATGAGCAATCAAGTTTTTTGTCGTTGTTTTTATGGATATGTAACTGTGTCTTCAACCCGACTCTTAATGTTACGATTTTAAAATGCTAGATGTTAGTCAGTATACGGTTTTCCATTTCAGAAGTCAATGGATAAAATATTTGAGCTGCTACATTTTTAAAAGTTAAAGCTTTAGCACTTTTACGCATGCACAATTTTTCAGGTGTACAACAGCATGTACATGGTTCCCAATAACATGACGTCATATCAAATATCGCTTATTTTCATTTTCTCGAGAAAAAATACGAAAAATGTTTTGTTCGCAAAAGTGCGTCTATCGACGAAATGATTTCCTTTTGTGTGTATGTGTTCGAATGAATATTTTTTATTTGTGAACGTGAAAATACTATCTCTCTATTTTATACATATATATATATATATATATATATCGTATTTGAAAAATAAAATTTATTGGAAACTGAGAACCAAATATAAGTACTAATTGATCTTCCCTTTCAATCCTTCAGCTGTCGCTTGTTGTTGGATACGTGACACTTCATAAAGCTTTCTCTAACCATTTCGAAGTAGTTTTAACATTGTCTGAAGTTACTTTGTTATTCCAAAACATCTTCTACCTTTTGACTGACAGGAGTAATAACTTGGAAGTTTTCATGTAGGTAAACCGGTTAATCTAGCCTTCAACCATTTCCTACGAGAGTCAAGAAATGAAAATCGAAATCGTCCCAACTTCACGTTTATTAAATGAAGTGTCATCAATGACACAGTAAATTAAGCACAATTTTACTGAAATATGATTGTGGAAAAAGTAGCGAATGCCAATAACACTCATGGAGCAAGTTTTTGATGTTCGATAAATATTAATAATTATAAACTTATTTCGGTAAGCCTAGCCTATAGCCATATGGATTGTAGATTAAGTTAATTATGACATATACTAATGATATTAAAATGTGCGAGTTTAATTTGAATAGAACTGTAAGGTTTCAAGGCTACAACTACATATTTTCATCTCGATCAATTTCTGTACGACATTCAAATTAAAATTCTGATTCGTATAGTAAGTATGAAAAATGGCTACACCTTACGGGAGGTACAGAAAACACCTGGTTCGAAAATATGTATTAAAATGTTTTATACCCTCCAAAAGGCAAGATATAACTCTGATAACAGGCACAGAGAACAAGTAATTTGATTAATAGGCATGGAAAAATGTTTGCTTTATGCAACAACCGCGGAACACGTGTAAAAGGCACAACAAACGTAGAAAACGCCTCATTCGTGCAACATTTAGGGAACAAAGAATGGGCATTACCACAAGCACTGAAAGTGGTTGATATGAATTAGCTTTTGTTATAACGTTAGGAGTCAAGTAACATCGATTGGACTTGAGAGAGCACGACAGAGCGGAATAACAGCTGGTATGGAGAGTACATGAACCCTTATGTTCATGAAACATTACAATCCCATATACGGGAAACAGGTGCAAATTCAGAAAGAAAGAGATCGGTTATACGAAGGATTCAGAAGGGAATATAAAAGATAAGAGTCCAACGGAAAAGAAAAAAAGACCGATAGTTGTGAACGAGAACGAATAAATCGAAAGAGGCGAAGAAAGAAAGTAATATGCTGCCACTACGAACCGGAAACATTTCTTAAATCCATGTGTTAATATTAACCAGTAATAAAAAACAATTTTTCACATCTACGTTAGTATTAACCAATTCTTGATAAAAGTATACTCTGAATAAATTTGATAAACATAAAAATAGAAAACGATGTGCAGTTGTAACCCGCCAGCAACAAAGTAGTGCATTGTTATATATGATTAATCAATTCGTTAGTAATCAAAATCTAACAATATACAGACACATGTGATGATTTTTCATAATTTTGTTTTGGAACATGAGATTATAAAGAGACAACAAAGACTGAATACAACCAGCTTTCTTAAATGTATTCAGAAAAATCATGTGTAATGAAGTGAGGGGTAAAGTACTTACAGTCATATCAATCTTTCCCAAGAAAACACACTGCTCTATAACACTATGGAATAAACACCATGTAATAGCATATCAGTATTTTCAACTTCTGAGGTGTTGTTACATAAGTTATTAACCTTCTTTAGTACAAGTGCGATGTTTAATTCCTTCTGTTTCTGAGGTGTTGTAACATAAGTCATCAACCTTCTTTAACACAAGTGTGATGTTTAATTCCTTCTGTTTCTGAGGTGTTGTAACATAAGTTATCAACCTTCTTTAGTACAAGTGTGATGTTTAATTCCTTCTGTTTCTGAGTTGTTGTAACATAAGTCATCAACCTTCTTTAACACAAGTGTGATGTTTAATTCCTTCTGTTTCTGAGGTGTTGTAACATAAGTTATCAACCTTCTTTAGTACAAGTGTGATGTTTAATTCCTTCTGTTTCTGAGGTGTTGTAACATAAGTCATCAACCTTCTTTAACACAAGTGTGATGTTTAATTCCTTCTGTTTCTGAGGTGTTGTAACATAAGTTATCAACCTTCTTTAGTACAAGTGTGATGTTTAATTCCTTCTGTTTCTGAGGTGTTGTAACATAAGTCATCAACCTTCTTTAGTACAAGTGTGATGTTTAATTCCTTCTGTTTCTGAGGTGTTGTAACATAAGTCATCAACCTTCTTTAACACAAGTGTGATGTTTAATTCCTTCTGTTTCTGAGGTGTTGTAACATAAGTTATCAACCTTCTTTAGTACAAGTGTGATGTTTAATTCCTTCTGTTTCTGAGGTGTTGTAACATAAGTTATCAACCTTCTTTAGTACAAGTGTGATGTTTAATTCCTTCTGTTTCTGAGGTGTTGTAACATAAGTTATCAACCTTCTTTAGTACAAGTGCGATGTTTAATTCCTTCTGTTTCTGAGGTGTTGTAACATAAGTTATCAACCTTCTTTAGTACAAGTGTGATGTTTAATTCTTTCTGTTTCTGAGGTGTTGTAACATAAGTTATCAACCTTCTTTAGTACAAGTGTGATGTTTAATTCCTTCTGTTTCTGAGGCGTTGTAACATAAGTTATCAACCTTCTTTAGTACAAGTGCGATGTTTAATTCTTTCTGTTTCTAAGGCGTTGTAACATAAGTTATCAACCTTTTTCAGTACAAGTGTGATGTTTAATTCCTTCTGTTTCTGAAGTGTTGTTACTGTCAAGATAGCTACGAAGATTATCACAACCGTTAAACTATAAAGCATGTCGGTTGTAAATACACATGTGTTTCAGATGCACAGTTATGATTGTCCATAAAAAATACAAACTGGAGTTTGATTGTACAATTTAATTTTTTAAAAGTAAATGAGGTGTTTTGAAAATCATCCTGTGTCATGTATTAAGATGACATCAATTGAAAAGCTTTTGAAAAAAAAGCATTAAAAACTGTTACAATAAATATATGAATATCATATATATATTTATCAATTATAAACAGTTCACAGGTTGAACTTGAATAAAAGAACAAAAATCCAGGTGTCACTGTAGGTATAAACATGTAGAAAATTGGATATGAAATAATTATACGAATATTATTTTAATTTCTTTTATCCACGATCTTCTACATCTACTTTTATTTCTAATACAATTTAATTGCTCATATGAAAATGTGTAAACAATCTAAATTTGATGTATTTGGAATGTGTGAACAAATCTGAAAAAGGGTTTTTGTTGTTTTTTTCTAGCCCAGTGGTGGCAGAGAAGAGATCGTTTATAAAAAAGTCGCTGTGGTGGAGAATTTCTTCGATATTATTTTTGGAGTTCACGTTGAAATGGATGGTCGTGGGGGCAAACATGCTGGGCAAAAACGAACTTATAAAGCGGTTAGTATGAAGAATCGATCAATCAGTCAGTGTGTCAGTCAAGGTTGCAGTTCGCTTCCCTGTAATAATAATAATTCACAGAAGCAAGAAGACACAAGGAACGGTTAAAACTTTGATTAAAATAATTTACAATGATTAGATATCAAAGTTTTTATTTATACCACAGTTCTTTGTATTGGCACACTCGTTTACTTTGAACCTCAAGGCGACTAAACATAAATTAAGCCGTGAAACTTTGCGACCAATAAAAATAAGACCAGGGCTGTATTTGATGTCACGAAAGTAAGATATCTTGAAAGATTTGTTTTTACATTTCGTGCAAAGCTACAAGAGGGCTATCTGCGTTAGCCATCCCTAATTTAGCAGTGTAAGACTAGAGAAAAGGCAACTAGTCATCACCACCCAGCGCCAACTCTTGGACTACTATTTTACCAACGGATAGTGTTATTGACTGTCACTTTTTAATGCCACCACGCCTGAAAGGGCGAGCATGTTTGGTGTCACGGGGGTCAAACTTGATGGTTAAGGCACTCGACTCGTAATCCGAGGGTCGCGGGTTGTAATCCCCGTCATACCAAACATGCTCGTCCTTTCAGCCCTGGTGGATTTAAAATGTTACGATCAATTCCACTATTCGTTGGTAAAAGAGTAGCCCAAGAGTTGATGGTGGGTGGTGATGAATAGCTGCCTTTCCTCTAGTCTTACAATACTAAATGAGGGACGGCTAGCGCGGATAGCCCTCGAGTAGCTTTGCTCGAAATTCAAAAACAAAGTATACGAGTATTTTAAGAGACAAAAAAACTAATTAGAAACAAACAAAAAAGATGAATTACAAGTGTAAGTCTTAGTTAAATAAACACAATAACAGAAATTTCTAAACTTTGAAAACCCGTTTTTAAGAATGCATATCTTGGTTCTCACTGGGTATGTTATATATAATCTCTTTCACGGAAATAATTAGACTTCCCAGTGATACAGCAGGAGGTAAAAAGGCTTATAACGTTATGATCCTGGTTTCGGTACCCATGGTCCATTGTGTAGCTTTGTGCTTAACTTCAAATAAACAAAACTAGCTTCCTCCCGTAAAACATTTCAAGTAGTTTACATGTCCTTCTATTAAATTTTCCTTATTCTATCATTAACACGCACATATTTGAAGCAACATTTATTTGCAGGGTTTACATGTTAGATCCATAATTTCTAGTCTACTTGAAAAAGAAATGTTTACATGGTCAGACACTCTCACGTAAACGTAACTTTATTTAACTTTCTCACCACGGGCATCATTTTCTGTGCACATAACGAGGTTTTAGTGAGTTACATTGAAAACTTAATTAAACTAGTTTCTTATCATCGTATACGATAAAATACAACATAAAAACGTTGCTCATAACCGATATTTTAGTAATATATATTTTACGTTCTTAAATTTATAAGACCTTATTTTAAAAAAATTATGAATTTCATTTCGTGTGAAAAATGTCCCCTTTAGTTTTTTTTCTCTCTAGGCTTCCACCCTTCTAAGAAATAAGACATTCAACTTCAATTACTCATGTTAACTTTGTAATCGGAACTTTCTAGCACTGATCGAGAAAAGTTCTGGACCGAAAGAAAAACGCAAACACATTATTTATACATTTATAACAAAATATATTAAATAATCTCGGCTGATATAAATTTTTTTATATATTACACAGCCAAAAAATGGAAAACCTTGAGCGAGATGTTTGTCACTTTTATTTCATTGACGTTTTTATTGTTCCTCTAATTTTTGTTTTTGTAACTTTTATTACAGAAAAAGAAAGGAATATTACAAAGGTACTACCGTTAACTTAAGGTACTTAGGTTGTTTAGCAAAGACTTCAGAAAACCATGTAAACTTGCAGTATAAAATTATTATGTAATCTGAAAACAAAATAAAGAAACGAGGAAATATAGCTTATAAAAAGGTATTATTCGTCTTGATGCCAATGGTCTAAAAAATCACAATTTCTGAATGTATAATCCTTATTAAATCTCTCATCTTTCTGACAAAGTTACTTATTTTGCAAATAAGTTTGGAATTCGGTTTAAGCGTTGTCATGGTGATAAGTCCCAATCATTTTTTTTATTATTATTCTCATGTCAGCTGAAGGTAGAAATATTAGTTCCTACTCTTTATTTCATCGACTGGTGTGCTCAGACAGCTTGCTAGTGATTTGGCTGAGCACTCGCTTCAGACACGTCAGCCTATTATAATCTTTTTTTTTTTTTTTTTGTTATCCCCTGACTAGATTGCCAAGACGTACGCATTTCTACCTCGTGAGGCGGTCACCCATTTCCTCATGTCCTGTGCTGACTGCCAGAAACGGATGCACCTCGCCGCCGAGGGCGCTACTAACAACAACGGAAGAAAAGGCGGTTACCAAGGTAACGGAGAACGTAGTGATAGCAGCGGCAGCAGTTCCCCAGAATCTCGCTCTCCTACCCACGGTAACTGCAGCGCCACAGCCGAGGCAGCGGCCTTTATTGACTATAGTTTACCAATTACTACAACATATTTGAAACGAATGAGAAGCTTAGGATTTTCGGATGAGGATGCTTTGAACCCTGATAGGAAGGTAAATATTATTTTAGTTATATTAATCAATTTCATATATAAATCGAAAGTATTTCTCAAAAGCTTTCGAGAAATTGCTCTTTTGCAAATGTTAATCATTATCCTTACAAAATTCTTTGCATACACCAAACAATGACATAAAAAGGTGGTAGGGTCGTGTTATATTTCTATTATACTTCAAACATTCCAAACTAAACTTTAAACTTAGTGGAAAGAATGAAGCTAAAAAAACAACTTCAAAAATAAATTAAAAAAAATCACTTAGAGAAAACATCAGAAAACATTTCGTTTCATTGCTACTGAATAAAGTTTTTGTTCCGTAATTTCTTAAGTTATGATTTTGTTTGAAATTTTCGAAATTCAGCTTTAGGCACGAAAATTTAGCAAGAAGTTTATGATTTTTAGATTCTATAAAAGAGCATTTGCATCGCGAATGACAGAGAGAAGTTAATAGCGACACTTTAAACAGCCGAGCATAAAGTAAGTTTGTTTTTAGTGTAATTATTGATTAGTCATAGCAACCACGAATCTCTTCTTTATTATCATATGACAAAGAATTAAAAGAGTTTGCATTACTTTTTTTAATATGTATATATAATAGCTCGACTACTAAAGCGCCACCTAGTGGCTCATTGATAAATCTACACTCTCACAACGCTATAATTCGGCTTTTGGTATTCGTGGTGAGAAGAGTATAAGTGGCACATTGTATTGTTTTGTGCTTAACAAATAAACAAAATCTAGATAAAGAGAATATGTGTTCTTTGTTTCCTTGTTTAAAGCGTACTTTAAATATTATTATTATATCGAAAGTATCTGAGAGGAATAATATTTGTATTTAAAGTAGAGCATACTGTACACTTAAAGAAAAAAAAATTAGTAGACTTTGTTCGCTGATATAGTCTTACTAGAAGAAACTACATGTGCGTGTGTTTTAACAACTATTCGAGCACTTTTGCTCAGCTGAGTTGCTGTTCATTTAACCCTAGGGTCATTATTTTGGGGGAGTGACAGAGGCGGCCGCTCCCTTAACCTCGGAAGGGGAGTCTAAGATGGAAGTTTCTCTAAGAGAATTTAGTCGAATCGAAAATTTGCGAAAACTGCGCCTTAGCGTAGAGCCCCCAGCTACACCGTTTGTCTCCTTCAAGCCTTTCGTGAAATGACACTTCTATTTAACCTGATCTTTTCAATAAATTCACCTAAAAGAAGGACTCTGCTCAAAACGCTGTGAACAAACAAACCGAAAGCCTTCGAACTAAATAGTTTTTAAAATAAACAAGTTTAAAATGCTACAAAACACGAAACCAATACTTAGATGTGTTTATATAACTAGTTTTCTAACGTGCATGATAACTGAAACAATGCTCTGTATGTAAAGTATGTAATACATCTCAAACTACGCCGACATACCTATATGTCGCTTTTCACACCCTCTTGTCAAGGATATTAGAATTACTTTCTCTGATACAATTTGTTGATACATAAATTAATCAGTTTAGTTAATTAAAATTATATTTCGTAATCGTGTTTAATAGAAGTATTTTTCAACTATAAACTGTCAGTTTACACATTTTATCAGGAAATTTCTCTATCGAGCCCGTGAGGGTGTAAGACAAACAAAACAAAATCACTTTTATGTTTGTAATATATTTAAAATATCTTAATTAATAAGCCTAGCCAAATAAATAATAATTAGTATCTTCTACTTAAACAACCTTGATTAATGAATTCTACTTTTAAAATAATGTTAATAATTGTTTCTTCGATGAACCATAATTAATTACACGAGTCAGACGTAACCTAATGATTAATGTTCTGGGTTATGGAACCGAGGGCCTATCAAACGTATCTCGTTACCGTCTAGAAGACTTCGTTTTTCACTTTGAGGATGTGGTGGGTGCGTTATAAGAGTTACAGTCAAATCTCATTTTCTAGTTAGAGTTGTCCTACAGTAGTAGATAGATACTGTTGGGTAGCTGCATTCTCTCTAGTCTATTAAGTCATAATAAAAGATAGCTAGCGTGGAGGGCTATTTTTCTTTTTCTTATTAGTTTTGTGCAAATGTTCAAACAAACAACCAAACGAGACCTACTTGAATGAATTATAGTTAATAGAGCGTGGCATGGCCAAGTGGTTAGTGTGATCAACTCGCAATCTGAGGGTCGCAGGTTCGAGTCTCCGTCCCATAAAAACATGCTCCTTCTTTCTAATGTGGGGGCATTATAATGTAACAGTCAATTCCACTATTCTTTGATAAAAGGGTAGCCCAAGAGTTGGCAGTGGGTGGTGATGACTATCTGACAGATGGTCCCTAAGTAGCTATGGGTGACTTTCCAAACGCACGAAGCCAAACCTAATTAATAGTTCCAACCTCAATAAACTATAATCAATAATTTTTATTTGATGAGCCACAATTAGCAGTTCGTACCTTGATAATTTGCCATCATTACTTCAATAAACCACAATTAACAGTTCCTACCTTGATAATCTGTCATCAATACTAAAGGTACACCACAATTAACAGTTCATACCTTGATATTCTGTCATCAATACTTTAGGTAAACCATAATTAACAGCTCCTGAACTATGTCCATTTAATTTTTAAATACGTAAGCGAGAAATGTTCTATAACTTTTATAATATTCAAATAAAACCGTAGCGCCACAGAAAGTAGTCAATTAACAGAGCTAGAAAGAGGACTAACTAGCAAACAAAATATGACCGAGAGAACGACCAGTTTTAACACAGTTTTGGTTTCTTTAACTTCAAAAATATTTTGGCAGAGAGTTGTTATTGTTGTTTAGCGCAAAGACTTGTTACTGTTATTTTTTATTGTAGAGAGCTGTTGTTGCTGCTGTTAATGCGGAGCATTGTTACTGTTGTTGTTTAGTGCAGAGAACTGTTATTGTTGTTGTTTAGTACAGAGAATTGTTATTGTTGTTGTTTAGTGTAGAGACCTGTTATTGTTGTTGTTTATTGCAGAGAACTGTTATTGTTCCAATTTAGCGAAGAGAGCTGTTACTGTTGTTTAGTGCAAATACTTGTTATTGTTGTTGTTTAGTGTAGAGACCTGTTAATATTGTTGTTTAGTGTAGATTCCTGTTATTGTTGTTGTTTACCACAGAGAGCTGTTAATGTTCCTATTTAGCCCAGAGAGCTGTTATTGTTGTTTTGCGCAAAGACTTTTTATTGTGGTTGTTTAGTGTATAGAGCTGTTATTGTTGCAGTTTAGGGCAGAGAATTGTTACTGTTGTTGTTTAGTGCAGAAACCATGTTTTATGTTGTTACCTTCTTTAAGTGCAATAAGAGCAACTTTGTGACTTTACCTAAAAATAAACAACATAGTTTACAATCTGGTTTTGAAAACTTAGCTCAAGTTCCACGCTTAGGAAATCTATCAACTGGAAGAAGCCATAGACATATCATTTCTATCCTTGTTTCACCATCTAGTATCCAAAATAACCGACGGAGTGATTTTGTCTTCGTATATAAATATTAACTGCGTGGTAATAATATATACAAACATTTACTGTGTGGTTGATATATTGAAATTAAGTGAATTTTATTAACTGCGATACTAGTAGTCGTTATTGAGAACCAACTGTCTAGTAATTTTCAGATGAGTTCATATCCATCACCCACTTTTTTTTATCTGGGGAGGGGTACTTACAAATCAAGGCACGGCATAACCAGGTAGTTAAGGCACTCGACTCGTAATCAGATGGTCGCGGGTTCGAATCTCAGTCACACTAAACATGTTTGCCCTTTCAGCCGTGGGGGCGTTATAATGTGACGGTCAACCCCACTATTCGTTGGTAAAAGAGTAGCCCAAGAGTTGGCGGTGGGTGGTGATGATTAGCTGCCTTCCCTCTAGTCTTACACTGCAAAGTTAAGGACGGCTAGCGTAGATAGCCCTCGTGTAGCTTTGCGCGAAATTCAAAAACAAACAAACAAACACATCAGTTATGTTATAAATAGTGAAAGATTAAGACCATAAAATGAAGTTTCGGTTGTTGTTGAGACTAAAAAAAATCTTCATCTTGTTAAGTGAACAAATTTGTAGTAAAAGGCGACGTTTAAATAGGAATAAAATAAGTCGTCCGTTTATTTTGTTACTTTCTGTTAAGACAAAGAATATTGATTGTTTTGTCCCATTTTCACGAGAGTGAGTAGTGATGGGTATCTTGAAGAGTACACTTTTTATAATGTCTGTTTTGTAAGGTTGGGTTGTTACAAAATAATCGGTATAAATTCACACTCTGTCAATAGCACGAGCATGCAACGTCTGTTTTTAAGGATGTGGGTGGAATTATTCCCTAACGTCTACGATGTTTTCATGAAACTTGGAAGTGGATTTAGTTTGGTTTTGGTTTGTTTTGAATTTTGCGCAAAGCTACACGAGGGCTATGTGCGCTAGCCGTCCCTAATTTAGCAGTAAAAGACTAGAGAGAAAGCAGATAGTCATCACCAGCCGCCGCCAATCCTTGGGCGACTATTTTTCCATCGAATAGTTGAATTGACCGTCACATTATAATGTCCCACAGCTGAAAGGGTGAACGTATTTGGTGTGACGGGAATTCGAACCCTTGTAAGTGCAAACGGATTAAACAAATAAGTTAACTATTTTTAGTATAAACATTTGTCAATAGCGATGTCCTATTCTTCGAAACCCACTCCAATATCACCAGCAGATTAAATCATTACCTGAGCTTACCAAATTACATGTTGTATATAACATTTGGAATAGATTTATTTCATACCTACTGAATTAATTTAACAGTTGATAAGATGGTATCGTTAAGTTACGAAAAAACTGAAGAATTTCTTACCAATAGAAATACTCGAGGAAGACTTTTGTCAAACCGGTTGTAAGGAGAAGTAACTCAGTTAAGTCGGTCTTTTAATAAAACAAATCTCTGATCTTATAGAAATTGTAAAACAAAACCAAAAGCGATTTAGTAATCGTGTTACATTTCTATAACCTTTTGTTGGCCATTTGCTATTGCAATAAAAAAATACAAAAACGACTCATTTTTCCTCTACGTATCCGCTATAGCTTTAAACTCTTCATATAAGGAAAGATAGAAGATAGTTAAGATGATCAAACTATTGACGAGTAGGCGGATGGTAGTTGGAAGGCAGGCAGGTTTTGCAATATTTATAATAAAAGTAAATATTTTTTAATTTTTTGTGTAACTCAATGTTTTTAAAACTATAGATTCCTTCAAATTATCTTCAAGATTACTAGTATTTACACGATAACTGGATCTCTTTATAAAACCTTTTTACCTAAAAAAACAAAGTAATAATCCATCATGTTAGTGTCTATTCCATTTCTGAAAGGTGTTTATGGTTATACGGCTTTTATCCGTTTAAATGCAAAACTATCTGCGAACTGTCTTCCACGTGCAATCGAACCCTTGTCTTTAGCGATGTAAGTCCATAAAGGTACCGCTGATTCACTAAATAGGATGGAGGGTGATTATATAGCAAAGATGTAACTTTAGTATCCAACATGATAAACAAATTGTTAATTTCAATGTGGAACTAATCAAACCCATCCAAATATTCCTAGCTTATATTTTTAATGCCGCTAATGCGGGTTTACAAGAACTACTTCCATCCTCAGGGCTTTTTTTATTACAATTTCAGACACAGTTGTTACTTAGCAACGATGAATAATGATAAAAATTGATACCTAGATATTCGATATTATTTATTTAGATATTCTTGCAACAGACCTTTTAACAGCAACGAATAATGCTATACATCTCCAGGTTTCATTGTTACACATAATGATTCTGGAAGCAGAATTATAGACAATCTGTTCTCTGGGTTAAAATACTTCCCGTTACGGTCTTTATATTATTGTCCGATAAAAACTCCATTAGGAGGGCTGAAGAGTACAAAATAAACGTAAAGTATTTTAGAGAACAGACCTTGTATAATTCTACATACTAATTTACCTACATTATGAGCCACACGAAACAATGGTTTATCAGAGTAAACATAACGTCTTGCAGAGACTTTCTGGCGATAAAGTAAGACAAAAGAAAACAAAAAGACCTTTATTATCCAAATGATAACGAGAAAAGAACTTAGCTTCTTTATTATCTGAAAACTAAAAGTCGTTTTTTGTTGAACTTTATTGCCAAAATGACTAAATCCTTTCATTACGCACCACAAAATGACTAAATCCTTCCGTTATGCACCACAAAATGACCGTTATGCAACAAAATGACTAAATCCTTTCATTACGCACCACAAAATCACTAAATCCTTCCGTTATGCACCACAAAATGACTAAATCCTTCCGTTATGCACCACAAAATGACTAAATCCTTTCATTACGCACCACAAAATCACTAAATCCTTCCGTTATGCACCACAAAATGACTAAATCCTTCCGTTATGCACCACAAAATGACTAAATCCTTTCATTATGCACTACAAAGTCTTAAAAACAGCAGAGATTTTCATTTCCATTTTACGGTTTCCCATCATAATCTATGGCAGTCGCTTGTCTTTACAGCCCGGCATGGCCAAGTTGGTTAATGCGTTCGACTCGTAATCTAAGGGTGGCGAGTTCGAATCCCTGTCGCACCAAACACGTTCGTCCTTTCAGCAGTGGGGGCGTTATAATATTTCGGTCAATCCCACTATTCGTTGGTAAAAGAGTAGCCCAAGAGTGTGCGGTAAGTAATGATGACTAGCTGCCTTCCCTCTAGTCTTACACTGCAAAATTAGGGACGGCTAGCGCAGATAGCCTTCGTGTAGGTTTGCGCGAAATTCCAAAGGACAAACGTTTGTCTTTTACAAGTTGGAAATAAGGAGTATGATAACGGGTGCTTTTACAGCAAATGCGTTGTATTGGAAAGCTCTTTCTTGTTTTTACCAGCTGTTAAAAAAGTATCTATTGGCAGAATCTGTCAAAATAGAACATCGAAAGATATATCTGTGGCCGTCAACCGCTAATGAAAGTTAAATATGTATTATAACAATAAAACTCATCAAACTGAATGTGCCTACAATTATTTCTCGTGTAGCAAATTGATATAATTATTTTTTGCTATTTAATCAAACACTGCTCGTAACTTTTATATTCTAACATAAAGATACGTATAAAGATATACACGTATATATATAGTGTATATGTATATATATATATACATGTCATCTTCATTGTTCGCTTTAAATGATATATTATTAGGTTCCTGCTTTGTTCTTGGAAGACAACTTCAATCTAACTTGTAGTATAATGTTATAACTTGTTTGTCTTTATCTTTTTTACTTTTCCTCAGTCATCTTTCAAGAGTTGATAAAGTTATAAATTTTAATTCTTATTCACATAAGCTCACGATTTATTGAAATTTCTAGAGTATTTTTCACTATTAGTCATATTCGTAACAGAAATATTTTAAGCACAATTACTCGAATATAAAGTACTTGGCGGTAAATTATTGTACGACCCCTTTACAAAGGTTCTTGGTACTGGCCCGCCCTGCCAGACACATGTGTCTTGCAGTGGAGCCATTTCCACAGGCTACACATGTGTTCTGTCATCTGAACGAGAAGAGAGTAAAACGGCCACATCAGTCTAATTTGGCGTGTGCCTGACAGCGAGTGCAGCTTCTGGGGGGTACTTTACCTTGACACTGTTACCATGGAAACGCGTGCTCTAGGCGTACGGATTTACTTCGAATAAGACCCGCTATCATGCCAGTTAGGGGTCCCCAGGCATTACAACGCATGGTTCGCAAGACTGTTCTGTGTTAAGCGTACCAACAAAATGAGGATTTACAGGAACAAGAAGACAAGACAATCTTCAAGACGTCACGTGGGGAAACCAGTGGCGTCTTCTCTATAAAAGATTTAAGTCAATCTCTTGCCACCAGAAGCAGGAAAGTTTGATTCATCAGCCATAAAGATGCATTAAAAACAAGAGATTCGAAGAAAGACTTATTACTGACTTCTTCCAGTGACTTGTTTCAGTTTCAGATAAATTTTATTTATTTTAATTCAACAGCTCACGTTATTTCCCACCAAAACATAACTAATATAAAAACAAATAGCGACGTGTTTTCTTTACCAAAATCACAATAAAATTATAGTATATAATATAATAGTAATTAGTTTTCAAATGCCTCAGCAGCTCGGGATGGGCACAGCATAGATAGTCCATTGTATAGCTATATGCTTAACAACAAACAAAGAAATAATCATATATAAGCATCGATATATAATTAGT
Organism: Tachypleus tridentatus; assembly: GCF_004210375.1. Classification (NCBI taxonomy): domain Eukaryota; kingdom Metazoa; phylum Arthropoda; class Merostomata; order Xiphosura; family Limulidae; genus Tachypleus; species Tachypleus tridentatus. The sequence goes on along the minus strand of NC_134837.1, from coordinate 193,019,774 downwards.
TTTACTGATTAATTGGTGTTTCTTCATTAGGCTTAACCACCTACGTGACATCCCTTAAATCCACGTGCTATATGTATTTATATATAACATGTACGAAGCATGTACTGATATATTATTCCTGGCTAGTTGACATGAGGTTCAAAAAAATGCAACAGTAATAAATGTACGTGTATGCTGGCGACTTCTTTATATTATAGAATTAAATAAAATAGTCCCATAAAATCACATATTAATACTGATTGTGTGTTTGTGCTTTTTCTGTAGTGCTCTTTGTTTGTTCGCAGTCTGATCTCATTTAAAGTGATTGAACGCAATTTCAATTTACCAGTAAAGAACATTAAAAATAAATTAAAAGCAATATATGCTTAAATAAAAACGTTCGTTTGTTTGTTAACTGAGAACACAGCTACACCGTGGGCTGTCTGTGTTGTGCCTACTAAGGGTATCGAAACCCGGGTTTTAGTGTATAAAGCCTTCAGACTCACCGCTGTCTTGGGAGAAAGAATCCTGAGATACAAATCAACAGGTAATTCTTTTGACTTAACCGACTTCTTCCAATAAACGCGCTAAAACTATTTTCTATTACAAAGAATAGCCCCCGCTGGTACAGCGGTAATCTACGGATTTACAATGCTAAAATCAGGGTTTCGATTCCCTTCGTTGGACTCAACAGATAGCCTAATGTGGCTTTGCTATAAGAAAACACATACACACAAATAAAACGTATTCTAGTCTGTTTGTTGTCGTTTGCAAAATTGAAAGCTTACCATTAGTTCCTTGTTTTACAGCTCCTGTGTTTTTTTCTTTTGCTAAAAATATAGAGAAAACAACGTAGTTTTCGGTAGAACTTCTTTCACTTGGAAACTTTAATTGTGAAAAGTTCTGTTCAATGTGTTGCTTCTATACCACTGCAAAAATAAAATAGTCGTTATATTGCTGCGTGTTTGATACACGTTTAACGAGCCTCAGAAAAGAGTTACTATTTTTAACGAAAGCCATCATAATGTTCACATCAGTTTCAAACGGATTAATGAAATCAGTGTGCATGATATTTACCAGTTTATTTGCGAAATCATATAAACACTCGCACTTCCAACGCAAACATCACGTTAGACATTTAGAATGTAAAATTATAGGCATGACGCGCGTTTTTGTGGCCATGGTTACCATAGGAACACTGCAAAGTGCCTGTTTTGTTACTCAAACTCCTCTGGATGAAACCCACAGTGACGTATAGCTAATAGTTTACTTCTCTGAATATTGTAAAAAAGTATCCGGAAGACGGTATTGTGTTTCAAATATTTTCACAGAATTTTTTGTTTTCTCTAATACTTCTACAAAACTTATATAAATACATATACAAAAATTAACAAAACAGTTTCGAAGTCGAAAACAACTTATAATCCAAGCAGAAATACATTTTACTTTATAATAATCCACACAGAAATACACTTAACTTTATAAGAATCCACACACAAATAAACATTATTTTATTAAAATCTAACCACAAACATACATTACTTTATAATAATCCATAAAGAAATATACGTTACTTTATAATAATCCACACAGAAATACACATTACTTTATAAGAATCCAAACAGGAATACACATTACTTTATAATACTTCACACAGAAATATACGTTACTTTATAATAATCCACACAGAAATACTCATCACTTTATAATAATCCACACAGAAATACTCATCACTTTATAATAATCCATACAGAAATACACATTATTTTATAATAATCCCCACAGAAATACACATTACATTATAGGAATCCACACAGAAATACACATTACTTTATAAGAATCCATACGTGAATACATAATACTTTATAACAATTCATACACAAATATGCATTACTTTATAATAAACCACACAAAAATAAGCATTACTTTATAATAAACTACACAAAAATAAGCATTACTTAATGACCACAACAAGATTGTTTTTAGCGAAATTAAGAAAAACAACGTGGGTATCCAAGGCACAATAAAACATTATATACGCTCTTTTAGGAACACTTTGAAAGAAAAGTGTTCCTAAAAGAGCGTATATAATGTTTTATTGTGCCTTGGATACCCACGTTGTTTTTTTAATTTCGCTAAAAACAATCTTGTTGTGGTCATTTCAGTTTATGGTCTGCGGACTTACAACGCTAAAATCCGGGTTTCGATACCTGTGGTGGGAAGAGCACAGATAGCCCATTATGCAACTTTGTGCTTAATTCGAAACAACAACAACATCTTATAGCAAAACCACATCGGACTATCTGCTGAGTCCACCGAGGGGAATGGAACCCCCTGATTTCAGCGTTGTAAATCCGTAGACGTACCGCTGTACATCGTAATTGTTCAATTTCCAAACTCGTTCCAACAGACCATGCATCAGGTATGAGACATCAACTGTCGTTTGCAATAAAGCTGGTTCTTAAGCTTTCTGTCGGAATTTCTGGTAAATCCAATGAACTTAAATGACCGTTTTGTTCTGATTTTTTAAAAGCGCAAAAGAAACTATTTGCGGAAGAATATGAATCTTAAACAGAGAAACTATGGTAACACTCCGAAAAAAAAAACCTGTTTCACTGACCAGAATGAACTTTAAACAAACGTGAACATAAAACTTTTATAAGCGAAAAGATCTGTTAAAATTTTATTCGGTATTAATACTTCATAACAATGACACGTTTAAAAGTATTAAATGAACAATATTTAAACGATAACTAGAAATGGGAATGAGTGTAACTAGAAGAACAGGAGGTGACCTGGGGCTAAGAAAATTCATTAAAGAACAAGAGATCCGTGAACAAACTTAAATTGGGATAATTTTAATAATGCTTAGTCATTCAGTAAGCCAACAATAACAGGCACACTTTACCGGTTAATTCAGCTCAATATTTGTGTTTCAATCAGAAAGGACAACTAGCTTCTGGAACGCTCTTTCTAGCCCGCCCCCAGTGGCACAGCAATATGCCCGCGGACTTACAACGCTAAAATCCGGATTTCGATACATGTGATATAGAGTTGTGCTTAATTACAAAGAAACTTTCTAGCCCAAATATATATTTCAGGGTATACTTCTGGGTTCTTCTACTTAAATAGTTAACATACTGAACAAAATACGAAAGACACTGAATGGAGCATCAGGTAATTTCTTTCTTTAAAGCAAAAGTTTTCTAGTTTTTTTCAACTGTGTAGATTAGATAATTACACTTATTTTACAGTTGCTTGCATTTTTTTCTCTTATATAAACTATCATGACAGGCTTAGGTGGATATCAATAAAATATATCACCAGATAATTTATCTGTTCATATGCAGTTAGAACAGACGAAAATGTGCTTGCTCCTACGTCATCTTCCACCGAGATGACAGAAATACAAGCAATGCGATGATAGTCAGTATAACTTATTCTGGATTCAAATGTTTTTAAAGCGGCTGAGAATAAAACAAATCATCACGTAATCAGATATTTTAACAAATGTATCCAAGTGATTGTAGATCAACACACGAATCTTTTGATGCTTATGTCAACGGCAAGAACGTAAGTGTCGTTCTTTAAGAGTATTAAGGGGAACAACTTAATGTGTCCTCTGTGTTTTGTTTCGTGTTCTATCCTAGGGTCACTGGCCGCTCAAAGGAAACGATTATGTACTCGAATGTTGTGCGAAATTGGGGACCGCCATCGAATTTACGTCTGTATTTATTATTTATTCAGCTTGTTTCTTTGCCTCCTGATCCCATCTTATAACGTTGAAATCCTATGTTCATGGGGTGTTTATTATCTTTATTGGATATTCTAAGTGCATCTATTACATCCCCTATAAATAGATGCGATTAAGAAAAAATATCACAAAACATATACACTGAAAGACGTTTCAAAACGTCATAGATCAAATTTAGAATGATATAATTCCCAGATTGTCCCCAGAAGAAGAAAGGCCCACTTTTAAAAAAGCACTCGGGTAATAATGTTTCTTTTTTTTGTATCAAAACTTATTGAACCTACGTGTTATTAACACCGCGAATATGGCCCGGCATGGCCAGGTGGTTAAGGCACTCGACTCCTAATCTGAGGGTCGCGGGTTCGAATCCACGTCACACCAAACATGCTCGCCCTTTCAGCCATGGAGGCCTAATAAAGTTACAGTCAACCCCACTATTCGTTGGTAAAAGAGTAGCCCAAGAGTTGGCGGTGGGTAGTGATGATTAGCTACCTTCCCTCTAGTCTTACACTGATAAATTACGGATGCTAAAGCAGATAGGTCTCGTGTAGCTTTGAGCGAAATTCAAAATAAACCAAACCAAACACCGCGAATGATGTTTGTTTGTTGCAAAACTTGTTTGTTTTTGTTTACTTAGACGCCAAATATTAAAAAACAAACCTTTCTAAAAAGAAACAAAAGTGAAACTATAAATTTCCACCATGTAATCTCCCAGTAATTATGTCCCTATTCTTCCCATAAGACCATAATACCAAACCTATAACAATTCTGTTTTATTTTTACATTGAGATTACAAACATTTACGTAAATAATGTATGTTATTCTACTGGTATCAGTTCACCATTAATAGTATTAAAACTATGTTAGTAAACTCTGCACCGTAGATTCTAATAAAATGACATTTAACTGTACATTATTTGCTCGAAATACAATAAATTACAGAAGTGGTTCGTTTCACTTTTGAGAAAAATAAGTAATCTCTTTAATACTCTAGATTAGTTCTATTGTAGAGTTGATGAACTTTGTTAGTTGTAATGTAATAATACAATTTTAATTGTTGAAAACAAGACTGAAAACAGACCTATCATATTCCGACACACTTTGTTCAAACTCTGAATTTATCCAGTTGGGTAGATGGACACTTTTACACATTGTTATTGAAAATAATCATACCAGTGTTAAAAAGTTTGACAAAAAATAGCCAGTAATTCACCTATAAAATGAAATTAATACATTCCGCAACCAAATGTTAAAACTTACACTAATATTTACAGCTAAATTCAATTATGCGACTACACTTCTCCTTCCAAATATATTCAACCAAAGGACTATACTACTACATTCTTCCTATATTCAACCGTAGGACTATACTACTACATTCCTCCTATATTCAACCACGAAACATACACTACTACATTCCTCCTATATTCAACCACAGGAATTACACTACTACACTCCTCCTATATTCAACCACAGGACTTACACTACTACACTCCTCCTATATTCAACCACAGGACTTATACTACAACATTCCTCCTATATTCAACCACAGGACTTACACTACTACATTCCTCCTATATTCAACCACAGGACTTACACTACTACATTCCTCCTAAATTCAACTACAGGACTTACACTACTACATTCCTCCTATATTCAACCACAGAACTTACACTACTACATTCCTCCTATATTCAACCACGGAACTTACACTACTACATTCCTCCTATATTCAACCACGGAACTTACACTACTACATTCCTCCTATGTTCAACCACGGAACTTACACTACTACATTCCTCCTATATTCAACCACGAAACGTACACTACTACATTCCTCCTATATTCAACCACAGAACGTACACTACTACATTCCTCCTATATTGAACCACAGGACTTACACTACTACATTCCTCCTATATTCAACCACAGGACTTACACTACTACATTCCTCCTATATTCAACCACAGGACTTACACTACTACATTCCTCCTACATTCAACCACAGGAACTTACACTACTACATTCCTCCTATATTCAACGACAGAACGTTACACTACTACATTCCTCCTATATTCAACCACGGAACTTACTTACATTCCTCCTATATTCAACTACTTACACTACTACATTCCTTTACCTACCTATGTTCAACCACAGGACTTACACTTCAACTTTCCTCCTATATTCAACTACAGGACTTACACTACTACATTCCTCCTATATTCAACCACAGAACTTACACTACTACATTCCTCCTATATTCAACCACGGAACTTACACTACTACATTCCTCCTATGTTTAACCACAACCACAGACTTACACTACTACATTCCTCCTATATTCAACCACAGGACTTACACTACTACATTCCTCCTACATTCAACCACAGGACTTACACTACTACATTCCTCCTACATTCAACTACAGGACTTACACTACTACATTCCTCCTATATTCAACCACGGAACTTACACTACAACATTCCTCCTATATTCAACCACGGGACTTACACTACTACATTCCTCCTATATTCAACGACAGAACTTACACTACTACATTCCTCCTATATTCAACCACGGGACTTACACTACTACATTCCTCCTACATTCAACCACAGGACTTACACTACTACATTCCTACACCACTACATTCCTCCTATATTCAACCACAGGACTTACACTACTACATACATTTCAACTCGGAACTTACACTACTACATTCAACTACCACAGGACTTACACTACTACATTCCTCCTACATTCAACTACAGGACTTACACTACTACATTCCTCCTATATTCAACCACGGAACTTACACTACTACATTCCTCCTATATTCAACCACGAAACTTACACTACTACATTCCTCCTACATTCAACTACAGGACTTACACTACTACATTCCTCCTATATTCAACCACGGAACTTACACTACAACATTCCTCCTATATTCAACCACAGGACTTACACTACAACATTCCTCCTATATTCAACCACGGAACTTACACTACTACATTCCTCCTATATTCAACGACAGAACTTACACTACTACATTCCTCCTATATTCAACCACAGGACTTACACTACTACATTCCTCCTATATTCAACCACAGTACTTACACTACTACATTCCTCCTATATTCAACCACAGGACTTACACTACAACATTCCTCCTATATTCAACCACGGAACTTACACTACTACATTCCTCCTATATTCAACGACAGAACTTACACTACTACATTCCTCCTATGTTCAACCACAAGACTTACACTACTACATTCCTCCTATATTCAACCACAAAACTTACACTACAACATTCCTCCTATATTCAACCACGGAACTTACACTACAACATTCCTCCTATATTCAACCACAGGACGTACACTACAACATTCCTCCTATATTCAACTACAGAACGTACACTACAACATTCCTCCTATATTCAACCACAGAACTTACACTACTACATTACTCCTATATTCAACGACGGAACTGACACTACAACATTCCTCCTATATTCAACCACGGAACTTACACTACTACATTCCTCCTATGTTCAACCACGAGACTTACACAACTACATTCCTCCTATACAACTACAACATTCCTCCTATATTCAACCACGGAACTTACACTACTACATTCCTCCTATGTTCAACCACGGAACTTACTTACACATTCCTCCTATATTCAACTACGGAACATTTCCTCCTATATTCAACCACAAAACTTACACTACAACATTCCTCCTATATTCAACCACGGAACTTACACTACTACATTCCTCCTATATTCAACCACGGAACTTACACTACTACATTCCTCCTATATTCAACGACAGAACTTACACTACTACATTCCTCCTATGTTCAACCACAGGACTTACACTACTATATTCCTCCTATGTTCAGCCACAGAACTTACACTACTATATTCCTCCTATATTCAACCACAAAAAATTACACTATTCCTTTCAACTATATTCAATCATAGAATTTAATCTACCCCATATCACCCATATGACTTACACTAGTCTTTCTTAGTTTAATCAACCACAGATAGAAAGGTATTTGTGTATGTATGAACATAATACATTGTATAAATACAGATATTTCATCAGTATCACTCGTTTCGTTATCTTTATCTAATGGCTTCGTAACATTTTTATCTTGCGTGAATCTGTACATCACTGTTTTTCCTTCCAACCTGTAAAACTGTACAGCCTGCCAGCCAAATTGCCTGCATCCTATTTATGCTACAGCTGTCATGGGTCGTTTTGCCATTAAGGATTATAAAACGTTTTGACTATCAGGTCAAAACTACCTACACGCACCACAGAAATACAGAAAAAAAAAGTCGTGTTTAATCCTTACTACATCTGGCAGTAATCCTGTCACCACTGTCAGCAGTCTATACAGTGAATATGATCCTATACTGTAATCCTTTGTGGAAAATACAACCTCGAGTTTTCACAACATTTCAAAAACCAGTTTTTAACCTGCTAGCCAGCCAGGCTAATGAAAAGTAAATAGTAAACAATATGTGGGATGTACAGGAGACTAGACTGTTAATATAATTAAACATACTCGCCTAAAATTTGACAACATCTAGTAAAGAAAGATAAACTCTCAAAGATACCAAGTTACTTTAACAACTTAATGCATGTGAGAAACAGAGAGGGAAGTTTACTTGATTTCGGATATTCGCACTAAGCTACGCAAAGGCCAGCTAATGCTAGGCATTCCTAATTTTGAACTTTTTGACACGAGGAAAGGTAGCTAGACAACAACTTCCTCCACCAACTCTTATGTCACTCACGTCTAACCGTGTGGTGTGATTTGACAGTTACACTTATGACGCATGCATGGCCTCAGTGTGCGGAATGCGATTTTGTTATGTATATTGTGTTGTGGTTACGAGACGCTAAAAATGTAACTGCAGATCCATACATCGGTACAAGAAGTCGTGCTAGCCTAAAAAAAAAAGACAGTAACAATAATGGCCAGTGCCGTAGCTAACTGGTGTAATCACTAAAACCTTTTCAACCAGTGAAAACCTTCCTCCTTCTCTCCAGTACAACACTGTAAGAAAGTTGAAAGGTATTTCTTTTTAATCTGACGCCGTTTGTCTACGTGATTAGCTCACACACGCACTTTTCTTAGTTATTTTACCAAAAATAAGCAAGTCATAGAGTTCCATGTATATAGGCTACTTCTAACGTTTACTCCAGGTAGGAGCCAACATTAAGAGCGAAGAAGAGGATGAGACCAGAGCGCCATCTAGTGCAACTGTAGAAACACAAATTGCGAATGGAGGCGCCTCGGATGGTATGTAATCAAAATAATAGTATTATAAAAATAGTTATTTTTAAGCGATAGTTTTAAATTATCTAACACATATTTTTGTGATATTAACTTCGCAAAAACAAAAAACAAGGCATATATTCATTACAAATTAACCTTTCTTATACACTGGTAGAAATATTAAATATTCAGTAATAAAACTGTCCTAAATTATGTACTTGTAATTACTTATTAAATATGTTATGATATCACATATGAAATAAACAAAAAAAATACAAACGAACTATGATGTGTTAACCTTGAATCTTCTATGCACTCAGTGTGTACAGTGTTGAAGTAAACAACGTTTCAGTTTCTTTTCTGAAACGTTCATCAGGTTTTCAGAAAGGACTCAGCATAGAAAGTGAAACGTCATCTAATTTAAAACAAAACAATTATACAAAACGTAGAAGATTCATTACCAATGCATTTAAAACAAATAATGTAATTATTTTCATTTATGTTGCAGCTGGTAATCAAAACGAAACTCAAAGAGTACTGTCAGAGCCCTCTGTTGGAGAATCAGATCACGCAGTACACGAATCAAACAGTGGGATGAATTGTGAAAAGAAAAAAAACGAAAACTCTATTTGGCCTGGAGCAGAACCAATCAACATGGCCAGAGGTTCCAGTTCCGTGACCTATGTTGCTTCTGGATATGCAGCTGACCACTCATACGATCGGATCTTGGTGTGGACTTGGTTTTATTTACTTCATATTGTAACCTCAAAAGTTATTTCTAACAATATAAGCTCCTGTCATAGTGAAATCTCTTCCCTCCGTTTCCCTGAAACTTGCTTTGTGTTCTTATCAAGTTCATAACGTAAAATATATGCACCATCATTAATACCATCAAAACTAGCAAACATTTGACTCTGTGTGAATGCGAGCCTTACACTCATGTTCAAGTCCCCTGCTGGGACAGCACTTAGTCTATGGATTTACATCTCTAAAATCAGAAGTTCGATTCCTCACGGTGGACACAGCAGATAGCCTGATATGGCTTTGCTATAAGAAATTCATACTCATATACAAATTTGATAGTTTTATTGACACTAAATATCTTTTATATAAAACACTGCACTTTTACAACAGGTTTCCTTACCTGTTTTCAAGAATATTCCAGAAATATGAATAAATTGTTTGCCAACAGTATATTTATATAAGACTTGAGAAAAACACATTTTTGTCATAACTTTTAGTTAAACATTAATTTTTTTTTAAACAGTTTCTTTATGACCAGGTTTGAAACACCTGTAATTTCCTTTAAAAAGTCTTCTGTGAAGACCTCGGCTGCACACATTATGAAAATACGTTGTAGGAATTCATAACTTAAATAGGTGTATACCGCACACAAAAAATGGTTTTGTGAAACATTGTTTGGTAAGTCATAAACAGATACGCCACCTAGAAGTAACAATGTTCACTTGATAATTTTTATTTGTTTGTGTGGGTTTTCTTATGGTAAATATTTAAAGATATGTAAGATATTTTAAGATATTTAAAACAAGCTTACAGTGTGTATCATTAGCTGAACATGTTAAAGCAAACTTCAATTAAAGTTCTTTTTTTTTTCCATTAAATGCTTTGGCAAAGAAATATATTGTATTAGCTATACATTTTATGTAACAACAATTATATATCGACACTGCCAACAGATGGCAGTAAATACTACAACTCACGAATAACATTAATGGAAAAATCATAGCAACAGGTGAAACACCATGCGTAAGGACGACACTCCATAATCAATTTATTTATGGTTAGTGAAAATCAAAGATACATATGAATAATTTTATCGAAAACAAACTGATATAAAACGATATGATATCAAATTAAACTTCTAATACTACGTTTTGTACATCAACGAACACTGTAATACGTTATCGGTTAAGAACCATTGTTATTAAAATAATATATTTTTTAAAATATATAGTTACTCGCAATTGTATATGTTCAACTTTATTTTAACATAGAGTACACGAAACAGTTCGATTCCTCAGGAAACTACACCTGACGATACTTCGCTTATTACGAAAGATGATGAAGATGAAGATGATGATGATGAATCCGATAAGATTGATATAAATAAATACGATCCTGACAGGTTGAAGGCCTTTAACGTGAGTTTTTATACGCTTTTCTTTTTAACTTCAAAAATGGCAACTGTAAACTAGCCTTCAACTTTGTGATAGCGGCATGGTCGGGTGATTAAGGCGCTCGACTCGTTATCTGTGGATCGCGAGTTCGAGTCCCCGCTGCACTAAACATGCTCACCCTTTCAGCCTTAGGAGCGTTATAATGTGACGGTCAATCCCACTATTCGTTGGTGAAAGAGTAGCCCAAAAGTTGGCGGTGGGTGGTAATGACTAGCTGCCTTCTCTCTAGTCTTACACTGCTAAATTAGGGACGGCTAGCACAGATAACTCTCGTGTAGCTTTGCGCGAAATTCAAAGCAAACAAACAAATGTGGTAGAGCAACATTTAACAAACTTTCAGGTTAGTTAAGTGGTTGCTGAGCCTTGGCGAACACTCAGTTGTTAAAAATGTGAAAAACGACGTGAAGTACTTTAGATTAAGGTAACCACAACGTAGAAGGAGTGCATGGCATGTCGCTGTATCTAATGTAACCACAACGTAGAAGGAGTGCATGGCATGTCGCTGTATCTAATGTAACCACAACGTAGAAAAAGTGCATGGCATGTCGCTGTATCTAATGTAACGTAGGAGTGTATGGCATGTCGCTGTATCTAATGTAACCACAACGTAGAAGGAGTGCATGGCATGTCGCTGTATCTAATGTAACCACAGCACTGAAGGTAGTGAGTGCATATCATGTCGCTGTATCTGATGTAACCACAACGTAGAAGGAGTGCATATCATGTCGCTGTATCTAATGTAGCCACAACGTAGAAGGAGTGAATAGCATGTCACTGCATTTAATGTAACCCCAACGTAGAAGTGCATATTATGTCGCTGTATTTAATGTAACCACAATGAAGAAGGAGTGCATATCATGTCGCTGTATCCAATGTAACCACAACATAGAAGTGCATATCATGTCGCTGCATCTAATGTAACCACAACGTAGAAGGAGTGCATATCATGTCGCTGTATCCAATGTAACCACAATGTAAAAGTGCATATCATGTCGCTGCATCTAATGTAACCACAACGTAGAAGTGCATATCATGTCACTGTATCCAATGTAACCACAATGTAAAAGTGCATATCATGTCGCTGCATCTAATGTAACCACAACGTAGAAGTGCATATCATGTCGCTGTATTTTATGTAACCACAATGTAAAGTGCATATCATGTCGCTGCATCTAATGTAACCACAACGTAGAAGTGCATATCATGTCGCTGCATCTAATGTAACCACAATGTAGGAGTGCATATCATGTCCCTGTATCCAATGTAACCACAACGTAGAAGTATATCATGTCGCTGTGTAACTACAATGTATGAGTGCATATCATGTCGCTGTATTTAATGTAACCACAATGTAGGAGTTCATAACATGTCGGTTGTGTGAAAATTAAAAACAAAAATGGATACATATAATTTTACAATATAATGAAATCCGGCTTTACCCATTTTCAAAGTTTAATGGCCAAATACGAATTCGGAAGCAGACCGAAGGGCAGTTATTTCGTAAATGTTTTGGGATAGGGTTATTTTGACGCGGGTTGCATTCTGCACAGTGGACGTGGGGACTTTCGGTAAACCAGCTGCATATCTGAATCCCCACTGGTGTCGAGAGATCTTAAACGAACACGTTCAAAGGGCCATGGTGGGTTTTTGGCTATCGGGCAAACCTGTTGTTCCATCGTAATTAAATGTATACGTGGCGAGAACTAATAATATCGCTGTTCTTGAATGGCTAGCCTAATGCCCAGAAATTAACTCTGTAGAAAACACCTATGACTATTTGGGTGTGTGTTGTTTCTTATAGAAAAATCACATCGACCTATCTGCTAAGTCCACTGAGGGAAATCGAACCCCTGATTTGAGCGTTGTAAATCCGTACCAGCGGGAGATATGACCATTTGGAGAGCTAACTGTAATATTTGGGCCACAGCCTTCTAGTTTTCAAGAACGGTGTAAGCATTCAATACAACAGTGGACCCCAACTGTGCCAGGTAATGTTGAAATCTAGCTGACACTATAACTCGCGTCGCAGCTATAGTTATTCAGTCAAGAACAGTGTTGTGGTGCACTAGAACAGCAATTACAAGGACCACCCCACCCCCATCTTTATACATGCCTGAACACTTTATTCAGGTGATGCTACAGTCAGTTCTGTTACCTCCCTTCTTCTTTACATTAAATGTCTGGATCCAAAGCTAGTAATGTTATATCTTATTAAACCACCATCAACATGACCAGGTGGTTAAGGCGTTCGACTCGTAATCCAAGGGTCGCGAGTTCGAATTCTTGTCGCACCAAACATGTTCGCCCTTTCAGCAATGGGTATATTATAATGTAATAGTCAATCCCACTAATCGTTGGTACAAGAGTAGCCCAAGAAAAGCAGAAGCTAGTCGTGTGTAATCAACTCTGGAAGAAAGCTGTTTGTTTGTTTTTTAATTTCGCGCAAAACTACATCAGGGATATCTGTGCTAGCCGTCCCTAATTTAACAGTGTAAGACCAGAGGGAAGGCAGCTAGTCATCACCACCTACCGCCTTCTCTTGGACTACTCTTTTAACAGCGAATAGTGGGATTGACTGTCACATTATAACACTCCCATGGCTGAAATGGCGAACATGTTTGGTGCGACAAGGATTCGAACTCGCGACCCTCAGATCACAAGTCCAGCGCCCTAACCACCTGGCCATGCCGAGCCAAAATGGCATTCTATGCATCTATTTACTTCAATAAATCACAGATAATAAGTTTGTAATGAATATGAGATAAGTTTGAGAGAGCTAACTATGCAATCTTCTTCACCTTCAAAAACCACCTGGCCATGCCGGGTTCTAACTTCTGAACAACTAATTATACTTTATTTGTTTTGTTTATGTGCACGTGTTTAGTCGTACATTGTATCAAAATAGAAACTATGGGAAGTTAACAATGATCGAGAAATCAATTAGATAGAAAATTTTTGGGATTTTTTTCTGTATATTTGTTTGTTTGTTATTAATCAAAAAGCTACACAATGAGTTATCTCTGTTCTGCCCCCACATGTATTTAAACCCAATTATTAGCATTATAAGCCATCAGAGTTACCGTTGTGCGACATTTTTTAGGGAGGAGGGATTTTCTCTAAATCTAAAATACTATGATAACAATTGAAAATGGACGTAAAATGTTTTCCAGATGTTTGTTCGTTTGTTCGTGGATGAAAACCTGGACCGCATGGTGCCCATATCTCGACAACCTAAGGAGAAAATACAGGCTATCATCGAATCCTGTATGCGACAATTTCCAGAACTTTCCGATAGAGCAAGAAAAAGAATCCGAACATACCTCAAATCTTGCCGCAGGGCAAAAAGAACACGTGATCACAACGGACTGGAATTGGTCAGTGAGGGCCAGAATTTTTCTTCGCTTTTCTCTTTTGCAAATTATATGTTACTTTTGGAAAAGAATACATTAACTCTCCACTTAAGCTTTCAACTCTCACTGAATAGACACAATCTACAATATTTCCATTACTGACGTGATTTCAAATTAAGGCTGATCGTTTAAATTAACATAATTATGAACCTTATATTAAAATTCCTTCAATGAATAACCCAATTTCCCTCTTCTGGCTCAATGTCGTTCAGCAAAAGAAAAAAATCTAAACTTATCATTTATGAACTAGAACGTAGGTTGTGTTTGCTGAGCATGGAACTCAATATATGAGTCCACCAACAGTTATATATATATATATTTTAATAACTTGTTTCAGGAAACAAAGATCACAGTAATTTCCAATCGCAGACTATGATTTAAAACATGAACGACGATAGTTTAGTTTTCCATGTTTATATTGTTATTCTGCAAGTAGAATATACATTTTTCTTGATAGTTTTTTTAATATTTTTATAAAACACTGAGTTGCTACTATGGTACTCTGATATAGTTAAGCTAAGTTGCTGTACTGTATTACCATGTTTTCTCTAAGGTACCTTGATGTTAAATCAAGCTATTATTCACCATAAAATAAGCTCTTGCTGAGGGAGTTGTTATTAATGGAATTACTTCTTTCTGCTAAGATATATTGTTGTTTGTAAGGTGCTGATGTTGTTAAATCAAGTTATTTTTCACCCTAAAATAGATTACAGTTCCTAAGGGAGTTACTATTAGTACAGTTACATCTTACTGCTTAGGCATACTGTTTTTTTTCTATAGGTACCTTGATATTGTTAAATCAAGCTATTATCCACCCTAAAATATATTAGTGTTTCTGAGTTGCTATTAGTAGAGTACTTCTTTCTGCTAAGATATACTGTTGTTTCTAAGGTACCTATGTTCTTAAGTCAAGCTATTGTTCACCCTAAAATAGGCTGTTGCTAAGGGAGTTGCTATTAGTGGAGTTACTTTCTTACTGCTAAGATATACTGTTGTTTTTTTAGGTACTGATGTTAAATCAAAGTACTGTTCACTCTAAGGCAGTTTATTCTTGCAAATTGGGTTTATTTTTATTCCTAAGATAATTTTATATTAATAAGGTTAGTTAGTGCAAAACTAAACAATGTGGTTTAATTAACAGTAACTACAATATTTTATTACGCTTTATGTAAGCCTTCATATTGTTTCCAACGTGTGTTGTGAGTGACGTAACAATATAGTTCTTTGAAATAATGCTAGACTATAATTGTAATCTCTATATAGGGACGTTCAGCACCACATCTGTCGTCACCTATGGCCGAACAAATCTTATCAACTGCCTGTGAAAATGAGAGCCAGAATGCCAAGAGAATGAGGCTAGGATTAAAACCTATACCAGTTAGTCTCTTTTATCTATCTTAAAATTATTGGAAGTTTACACTGAGTCCCTAAACTTGCCGTACATATTGAGCATGTTACTTTATGTAAATCTAAAAATTATAAACTTGTTTATCTTGCTAAAACATTATACATTATATAGATTAATTATGTTATATTACTCGTCTGGTGATGCTCCATCTGATGAATCTTCATCTTGACAAAACAGTTTCCATTTCAAAAGTCTCCATCATGAGGTTTGTCATATCCAAAGCACACCCTTCCTCCCTTTTGCTTTCCTTAGTCTACGTACAATAAAAAAAAAAGACAGTTTCCCGGTGTCATTTCAACAGTCCAGTCACACAGATGCTGTATTTTATAGCTTTACCAGTACGAGTTCATATGAAATATAATGAATGAACACTTCATTCTACATCTTTTTGAAGTATGATACTTGAATATAGTTGTTGTGGAAGTAACTGTGTACAAGTGACTTAAATCACTTTCCCAGATATAGATACATATTGATTCTATTCTACAGTGATGTCTGGGACAAGTAGACAGATTTTTCCACTGCCCTTCGTGTTCGTAGATTCTTATCTGTTACAAAATGCCACAGGCTGCTTCCCACTCTTGCGATGTGACAATTATTTCTTGGATGATTCTGGGTCACCAAGTTGATCAATATTCCTTTGTTTTCCAATGGCATTAAGTACAACCAACATCCCCATCTAGGAAATTATAAATCCTCTATCTAAATACATTTTTATGATCTGATTACATGAATACGTTGCATTGGAAAAGGCTGTTGCATACTCTTCGTAAAAGTGATATTTTCTGTAGCATCACGCTATCTACAAAACATCAAGCAATGTCAAAATGTAGTTCTAATACATTCTATACTATCATGACTTTATATTGGTTAGGACTACCACGTGACTTGGTGATTTGCATATTCAAAATCGCTTTAATACAACATACTCAATCCTATATTTGTTGAAACTTGAAAACGCAAACAGCAATCTATACTATGGCAAAACTTTCTACTTTATATTTACTTGCATGTGATATTTTTAGTAAAACTATATTTCACTTAGGTCCGTTAACCGCAGGTTCGAAGAATACCCTAATACTGAATAAAATTATCTCCTTATCTACGTCCATGTTGTCGAAAATAATAACAGACACCAATATTTTACACGTCAATAGACACAAAAAGTTATTTTAACAAAAACACAATTCAGTTATCGAACAATACAACAAGGACAATAATTCATCTAAGTTAAAATAAATCCTGAACTACGAATAAAAAGAACGCTAATTTAACTATTAAAATGGACACATTTATTGTTCATCTTTCATAAGCACTATACTCGTTTTTCATTTTATCATGAACCACTGTAAAGGTTCATAATAGGTATCGCACTGGAATTTGCTCAAAACTCCAAGTGAACATTCGGGCAAAAATCACCTTAAAAACAGACTTTCTTAGAACAACACAGAAAAATCTTCATTGTCAGTAGTAAAGACCGCCCACTCACTAATAATAACCAAAACAAGTGATATTAATCAAACTCAACATTTGCCCATTTTTTCTTATTATAATTACTGTTTCGCAAGCCTACAGCAAAATCAGCTGCGTATTATGCACCAAAACTTAAACGTATATGATATAAGAAACGCTGCGAATGCCCATGATCATTTTTCACTGAGTTGGTTTACATGGTTATAAGCACATAACAGGTACAACGTTGTAATAAGCGGCTCCATTTATACCCGACGCTTGTTAAGCGCGTGTTTACACGAAACCTTAGGCACAAAGTCACCTGGCTCAGTATATAACTGCTTTAAAAGACATGAAGTTGTATTTAAAGCGATATTTTAGATGTACTTCTTTAACCAGAAAAGATTGCTTTTCTACAGGTAAAATAATATATATACACTTAGTGGAGGTCGTGTCTTATTCTAGGTGTATATTGGCCCATTTTTGCACATTAACAAAGCCAAGGAACAAGATAATTTAAGATTAAGACTTTAAAATCTACAACTAGGAATCACAGCAAATTAAACAAACAAGGATGGAGATCTACTACTGACAGTTTGCTCAAGCAGCAATTCCTTATTATGACTCCATATATAAAATTATTGTAAGTGATATCTATGGTAGGGCGGTATTGCACAGGAATTTTGGGAAAAAAAACAAAAAACAGAAAGAGTATTTTTAAACCTCATTCAATCACCTCAATTTTGTCATTCACTTTCCGCCAATTCTGGTGTTTCACTGTAGACGAGGAATCAAAATATGGGTTTATAGCTTCAGAGAGTAATGTAGACACTATTTCCTGCCATCTTGTTTACTTTCTCTACAGCCTATAACAATAGGATTGAAAATATAATCTTTGCAATTTGATACAAAGTGCCTATGCGTTTGTTTGATGATCTCTATATCCCTTTTTAAATTAATAATTTTTACTAATCTTGTAAATTTTCTGAACACTAGCTCTTTGTTTTTATTCAAATACTGGCGTAAACTTTTGAGGTAGAAATGACATATTCACTTGAAGCATTTTAGGTTCAAGTGTTATCACAAAAACGCTAATGAACTTCTTAATTTGAAAGTTTACAAATAATATCTGATATTTACGGTTAAATTTCCTCATCTCTGGAAAATTTATTTGTTGACTTATCATAAACACTATCCGCTATTTTGATTGAAATATAACAGTTAACCTGGACATTTTCAATGGTACAACTTCGTGGCCACTTCTAGCTTTTGGATTGAAATGTAAGTACTAGCCTGAACACTTTTATTGTCAATACTTCATGGCCATTTCTCACTATTTATTTAAAACATCGCTACTAACCTGAGCACTTTCACTGCTTATATTTCATGGTCACTTCTCACTTTTTTGTTAATATCTGTCTACCAACCCTAGGCACTTTTATTGTCGATAATTAATAGATGCTTCTCACTTATTGGTTAAAATATAGCCAATAACTCCAGAAACTTTTGCTGTTTAGTTTTCACAGGCACTTCTTGCTTTTTGATTAATACATAACTAATAACACCTTCAATGCTTAGCTTTTCATGGACACTTCGCACTATCTGTTTAAAATATAACTGCTAACATAGACACATGCATTGTTCATATTTCATGGAGCTTCGCAATTTATGATTGAAATGTAATTACTAACCCTAGACACTTACGTTGTTTAGGTTTCATGGACATTTCTTACTTTTTAATTTGAATCTTACCGATAATGCTAGATACTTTCATTGTTGGTACATTGTCAACATTATTCTCTTTTTGGTTCAAATATTTCATTGTTGATACGTAGTGAATATGTCAATATTATATTCTTTTTGGTTCAAATATTTCATTGTTGATACGTTGTGAATACGTCAATATTATATTCTTTTTGGTTCAAATATTTCATTGTTGGTACGTTGTGAATATGTCAATATTATATTCTTTTTGGTTCAAATATTTCATTGTTGGTACGTTGTGAATATGTAAATATAATATTTTTTTTTGGTTCAAATATTTCATTGTTGATACGTTGTGAATATGTCAATATTATATTCTTTTTGGTTCAAATATTTCATTGTTGACACGTTGTGAATATGTCAATATTATATTCTTTTTGGTTCAAATATTTCACTGTTGATAAAAAAACTGCATTTTCTTTCACGCAAACATTTTGATAGATACATGTTCTAAAACAAATGCGTTAAATAAATCTGGCTTTAAAATATTTATTTTATCATTTCTTTTCTCCAGTACACTAAGATGGAAGAAATATTGTTATTAGTTTATTTTTGAAAACATTCTGTTTATGAACCTATACACTATAGAAGTATTGTTGTATTTTAATTTATTCGGCGCAATAATAAAACTTATAAATTTTCATCGGAAATCGTGTAATTCTTTTCTTTTGTGATACATACATCATAACGTACATTTCATTAGAAGAACTATCTCCACATAATTGACAAACAAAACAACAGATAACGCATGCGTAGAAGTTCTGATTCCTAGAACTAATAATGCAAAGGTTAGTGTAAAGCTCGAAGGTTAAACACTGACCGAATGATAACATCGAGCTCTGCTTACCTGTTTTAATGGAGAATTCTAATAAATATGGCATGTACACGATTGCCATTTCAAAAGCTCTCTTCAAGGTCTCACAAAAAAAAAAGATGCCCTTTAACCACCGGAAATTCTTCTTGAAAACATTTAATTATATTTTAACACGTGTGTCCATAAACAAGTGTTCAGCCATAGTTGGAATTTCAGTATTTTTCCTTAGATTTAGTTTCTGGCCCCATTAAATTCTGCGAATTACGATTACCTCAAATAATGCTTGTAAGCAGTATTAATAGGTATACGCCTGATGTTACAATAGCTGTGAATTTGCTACTGTAATGGGTTTAGGGACCATTGGAAAATGCTAGGCATTGAATAAAAGTCGAAACTTATATAAGATATTTGTTTGTTTCAGGCATTCGCACAATAGGAAAGATGCGAGGGAGCCACACGACAGCACTCGCCACTAATTTAACAGTGAAACTTCACTGTCACTCTTATTGCGCACTCGGAGCTCTAAATTTCTAGTCAACAGGACGCGAATAATAGACCACCACACTCACACTGCTTCAAGCTACGCCCGCCCCTGGATGGGATGGTTATAAAATATTCTTATTTTCGAGTAATCTGTATGGTGGAGCCAAATACATGGCGTGCAGACAAAAGGAATAGCGAAAGAGCAATCCGTTGGTTACTGAAAGACGCTATTACACCAACTCTTCAATATTTCCATCACCAGTTTCCATTACTGCCTCCATTCTGACAACAATACTGGACATAGCAGCATAAGACGTCTCTCTGGGAATCTCCCGAAATTTTGTAGTTTATGGTTATGGTAGTAGACCAGCACCGTCAAAATAGTCCCATGATCAGCGGCCACCAGGGGCAAGGTCAAGAAAGCGAGTTGGCCACAGATAATAGAGTGGTGAAGACCGGGATATCGGAGATTAGGGTTTATTTTAATGAATGTTTTCTGAGAGGGTATTCGTGGGTGGTTCTAAAAATACACAAAAAAGAATTGCTAAACAACTGTCTTAGCTCTTGCTACAAAAGGGCATACGTTATTTTGTCTGTTGAAGCTCAAAGTATTACAAACAGTATTCAAAGCATATTTTTCGTGACTACTTACTTCGCTGACATCTTACGATACGCAAAGATAAATTCTAACTTGAAATATATAGCAGTTAATTTTAAAATAATATGTATTAGAATCTCATATTCGCGTGACTTATACATATATATCAATTATCTACATACCATTAACTCCGTTACACTGTATGTGTTTGTCGCTCACATGAATTTCAGTAAATTACAAGACAATAATTTACCATGAAAAATTAAGCGTTGTCCAAAGGTAACAAGTTAATGCTTTGTAAATACGTATTTATGCATGTTTGTGTTTGTATTTATTTATGAATCATAAGTTTGACTTTAATAAATTACATAGTAGAAACATTCATGGATCTAGGTAATTGCATTCCTTGGAGTTTGTTTTCCTTTGAGAGGGATTGATGTATGTTAATAAAGTTTTGTGTGAATACATTAATAGAGTTATCTGATTTTGGTGTCTGCTTATACTTTAACAACATACAGTATTTTTCCAAATCTTGTAAGACCTACCAGACATTGGCTCACGTAAAACAGCAATTAATATTCTTTAAATTAAACGATTAATGAAATCAGTTTTTAAAAAGACGAAAACATCATGAACTAATGTAGTTTGTTGTTCTTTTTTAATTATTATATGTTTGTTCTATATTGACATTGGAATAAACCGAAGAAATATAAAAATATGATTTGTGTTTCTGTTGTTTAGGTTGAAATAGAACGCTCACGAACAACTTCACAATCTGCCTGTACGCCTGTCTCAAATCCCCAGAACGATAGTGAGATATTACAGTCGTCTACTGTCATGAACAAAAGTCATCAAGCTCTCCACCAGGAGTCGCAATTTCACGCGCAGCTCACGCAGTCTGCTCACCATTCTTTATTAGGGCCAGGAAGAAACATGGCCCACCCAGGAACATCTACCTCGACCAGAGCTTTCATAATTAACGGAGAAGCCCTTACCTCCCAACCGTCCAACAATTCACTATTCTCTAACACCACCTACCGGGGAGCTTCACAGTCATCATTCCATGGTACCACCACTTTTCCTCAACATTCCAGCATCAACCACCAGAGTTCATCATCCTCCACAACAATAAATGGTTTGTAATATACTTAATTACACGTTTTAATCAATAGACAACTCAACACGCATATTATCAACATATTCGATCGACACTAGAGACATTACAGAAATCTCGAAAGAAACACGAGGCGAGAGCAGTCTTTCTCCACATCAAAATCTAAATAAAACATGCACTTGAGGTCAGTGAACAATGTATTTCGGAGTACAGAATTAATTATCACAGGCTTACTAGAGTAAAATAATTTGTTTGTCTAAAGTTAAGCACAAAAAACTACACAATGGGATATCTGTGTTCTGCCCACTACGGGTGTCAAAACCCGGTTTCTAGCCTTGTGAGTCCGCAGGTATACTGCTGTATCACTAGGGGGCAAAAGCAAGCTTCCTCCCCAGATGCTCAGCTGTAAGACTGAATATTTATAACGCTAAAAACCGGGTTTCGATACCCATGGTGAGCAGAGCACAGATAGCTCATTGTGTAGCTTTGCGCTTAACAACAACAACTACATTTCAAACTAGGTAATAAAGTCATTCGCTAGAAATTACTTTAAAACACTATACCCAAAAATGCTTCACTTTATTTATTTCTCTCTCAGTAAGGCCCGGCATGGCAAGGTGGGTTAAGGCGTTCGACTCGTAATCTGAGGGTTCGAATCCTCGTCGTACTAAACATGCTCGCCCTTTCAGCCGTAGAGGCATTATAATTTTACGGTCAATCCCACTATTCGTTGGTAAAATAGTAGCCCAAGAGTTGGCGGTGGGTGGTAATAACTAGCTGCCTTCCCCATAGTCTTACTCTGCAAAATTAGGGACGGTTAGCGCAGATAGCCCTCGTGTAGCTCTGCGCGGAATTCAAAATAAACAAACTCTCTCAGAGGAGTGCTAAGTTATTTTAGTTCTCCTGTAGAGCAAGTGTTACAGAATGAAGGAAAATGCGACTTGCATATTTATACGAAATGTTATTTCACGTAGTATTAACTTGGGTTTTCGCGAATAAATCACCCCGCTGCGAAACACGAAGGCTACTTTGAAGTAGCTGGCGGACAGACAGT
Organism: Tachypleus tridentatus; assembly: GCF_004210375.1. Taxonomy (NCBI): domain Eukaryota; kingdom Metazoa; phylum Arthropoda; class Merostomata; order Xiphosura; family Limulidae; genus Tachypleus; species Tachypleus tridentatus. The sequence continues at coordinate 192,996,437 of NC_134837.1, read as the reverse complement.
TTGTTTCTCATTCTTAACATGCTTCTTTCATATCATACACGGATGGTTACGTGGAATGCACACGTTACACTACTTGCCAGAAATAAACAAACATATTATAATTTCTTCAACTAATTTAATTTAAGTACTTAAAAAACAACATAAATGTACGATAATTTTTTATTTCTTTACGAGGACTTTAGATATTTGAAGACTGGAAACGTTAAAAATAACAGAAAGAAAAGAGTGAGTTCCTGGGACCTGGCATGGCCAGGTGGTTAGGGTGATCGACTCGTAATCTGAGGATCGCGGATTCAAAATCACACCATACATGCTTACCCTGTCAGGCGTGTAGTCGTTATAATTTTACGGTCAAGTCCACTATTCCTTGGAAAATAAGTAGCCCTAAAGTTGGCAGTGGATGGTGATGACCAAATACCCAGGATGCCGAGCCATACGTTTGTGGTATAAGTCTCCCTTTTGATTCCGACTTAAATGAACCACACTTTTAATTACTCTTTGTATGCCACTTTATTCGTTTTAAGTGAAACACAGTGAAAGTAACTCGTTCTTCAATCCCTACAGTGGCACAGCGGTATGTCTGCAGACTCATAGCGCTAAAAAGCAGATTTCGATACCCGTTGTGGACAAAGCACAGCTAACCCATTATTTAGCTTTGTACTTAATTCCAAACAAACAAATCTTTCATCAGATATCAAGATACAGAAAACACTGCTATTACTGAACCACCTCTTAAGCCTCTTCCTCACATATTATTAATTATCGAATTTATTTTAATGCTATCAAAATGCACTTGCACAGTGTTACCAGAAACGGTGTTAATAAACTTGTTCACACAAGCAAAACTATTTGTTAAGAAAATTTACGGACATCCTGTATATATATATGTGTGTGTGTATATATGCGTGTGCGACTGTTGGTTACTTTAAAAAAAATGCAAAAGAAAAATAGAGGAATACAAGAACTTACGTGAAATGTCAGCTATGCCACGAATAATTTTTTCTTCTTATCTATGGTTTTTCTAGGTCCTACAGATTTAAGTATGAAAAAGAATCCCTCAAGTAAGTATTCTTTAAATCCGAGCGAGGTCGCTGCAGTCAAACAGCTCGTCGCTGGATACCGCGAATCTGCTGTGTTTCTCCTAAGATCTGCTGACGAACTCGAACAGTTGCTCGTGCATCGGAACTGAGTTTCTACGCCTAATTTTATCTCTTTGGAAAAAAATAATAATAATCATAATTAAATAAATAAAATTACAAAGAGGATCTATCATTTAGGACATTCTCAGGTCAAAAACCAAAACCAGATTTTTACTAATAGTTCTACGAGATCTTGTTTTCTTAACAAGTTGTGTATAATTATCCACTGTCGTTTTTTATTATTATTATTATCGATTTCATTATCGGGAGAAATATACTTTATTTACCAGATAAAGGCACCAAAAAGTTATTTTCATGTGCCAATATATAATTGAACACAGATTTTTAACTAATGTTCAATGTAGTTTATATTTAACCGAACGTTTGTCAAAGGTTGTCACTTCAGATTATTTGACGTGAATGGTTTTCGATCAGTCCGCCTTACTGAAGTTAACATACAATTTATAGTCTTCTAAAAACTCACTCAGTGAATAAGAGAAACCGAGAGTATTTAAGAATTATACTGCTGGCTTTCATTGTTTGTAGACCGAATTTTTAGATACACTGTTATAGTGTGATAAGTGGCTGTACTGATATTAAATGATCAAAGTTGTAAAGAAATTAAATCAAAGATCTCACCAGAGGGCGCTGTGAAGTTTCTAGTCCATTATTTCGTACTCGTGTTGAAAATTTGTGCTGTATACTCCAGGTGCATTGTTGCTTTTAAAAATAACAAATGAACTGAAAAAACAAAGAATTTTTTTGCGTGTCCAAAGATGTTTTTTGTCACCAACGGAATATTAGTGCAATTTTATATTGAACTTTGAGGGTTGTAGCTATCTCTCAGAGGATTCAGTGGCAAAGAGCATATCACAAATGAATTCCGAGCTAGACATAAAAATATTTATTTTGAAAATATAGTTCCCTGTATCTTGAAACGTTTCTTATGAAGGAAATTACTGGTAAAGATAATGTACGTTCCATATTTTCTTCATTTTGTAAGTGAGTACAAGTTCATATTAAATAGTGTTGTCGATTATGTGCAATATCCCAAAAATATAAGTATGGGAACTTTAAAATATAAGCATAATACTTCTTATAATTAACTCCGGCGATCGTCTATGATGCGAAAATACCTTTAGGACTGATGGAAAAATACCATGAAATTTACCATAATGCTAGAAAATTGGTCTTGGATGCGCATGGTAGGTTTTGGTGCAGTTCTTGGCTACCAGTCCTGATTCCTCAAGTTTCTGGCTATTTTACTAGTGACTTTACCCTATTATGAAGTACTGACAACAGCAAGAATATTAAATCTTTAGTACTGCCTTCTTATATTACAAATATACAGGGTAGAACATAGCGAACTCGACCTCATTATCAAACTAAGCTACATGTAACACAACAGTAGGATTAAGGTATACTTACATTTTCACTATAGTAATCTTATATTACAAGCATTTAAAACATAACACTGGTGCACGTGTGGCATAATGCCCTTCTAAAAAGTTGCAGTCAACAGAACACAGCATTTTTACTAAAGGTGAGTTAACGTATACATACAACAGTCTTCTTTAGTATTAAAACTATATCTTGAAGGTGTAAATTAAGAGGCGAGAATTGTTTGTTGTTAAGCGTAAAACTACACAATGGGCTGTTTTATGTTCTACCCGTTGCAGTATTGAAACCCGCTTTTTAGTGTTACAAGTCATCAGACTTACATCTAAGTCACCAGGAGCACGGGAAAATATATATATATATATACATTTAATGTTAATCTCTAAACTGTATATTCCTGCGAACAGAAAGTATACTTTTTATTTTAATTTATTTATTTTTAATGTTGTTGAAACATAAGTTAACTGAAATAGAAAACTGGTCAGGTGAGTATTATACTGCGGTTTAATATATATGTATATGTAAGGAAACAGATGTTAATGTATTTTTATTAAATTATTGGGGTAATATTTTACGTGTGTTTAATTTCCAATTTAAAACAAAGTGTATTATATACAAAACAAGCAACTGTTTCTTGTATCTTAATAGTGTATTAATAACGTATTTTACGACATCCGTGGCGTGCTTTTCTTCTGATATTCACATGTATGTCCATCATTTGCGTATACATGAAATACATACACGTGGACTTGTTACATGTTTTGTTTTGTTTTTATTTCGCGCAAAACTACACGAGGGCTATCTGCGCTAGCCGTCCCTAATTTTGCAGTGTAAGACTAGAGTGAAGGTAGTCATCATCACCACCGCCAACTCTTGAGCTACTCTTTTTACCAACGAATAGTGGGACTGATTGATCGTCACATTATAATTCCCCATGGCTGAAAGGGCGAGCATGTTTGGTGCGACGGGGATTCGAACCCACGACCCTCGGATTATGATAAATAGACTTATGAATATTTATTTGCATTTCTGATAAACAATCTTTCTAAAAGTTTTCCTTGTCTGACGGAAGTGTTGTGTGTGTGTATGTGTTATAGGAAAGCCACATCAGGCTATCTGCTGAGTCCACCGAGAAGTGTTTTGTGTCTTATACGCCAACACCTGTGGAAATTGCTAGTTTCTGAATTGCATTTTCTAATATCGAATTTTTGTTTTTAAATGTACACAGAATTAAACTTATATCTCTTTCTTTTACAGAGACATAACTATATTTATAGTTTTTCTCGAGCGTAAAAAAACACTGATAAAAATTAGTCCGTCTGGATGAATTGTACCTTAGCCTAACAAGAATGAAATATTTTAAGGGTAAAAGTAATGAATTAACTGACAGTCTCTCTAGTTACAGCAAGATTGGCATGGGTGAGTCATGAGATGCGAGAAAAAAATACAACTACGAAAAGAAGTTTCCATGGGTCAGGTGTCCTGAAACTCTGTTTAGCCCTGACTCGTCTAGATGTTTAACAACTTGCCCCCTCTCCATTAGTTAAGTAACTAAAAAAATCAACTGAAAACGAGTACTACTCTGGAAAATACACTGGTATAATAATCAAATTCTGCACATACGGTTTATTTTCAAATTATTCCACAACTTTAGGGCATTGAATGAAAACAACTCGTAGAATATGAAAGAAAAAAAACACACTTTTGATGTAGCACAAAATAAAATGAAGTATTTACATAGAAAAAAATACAACAAGGTTTATTGCATCTTTCCAATTCTATCACCACGGCCCCTCCAGGTTTGAGTACACCTGCCCTAGAAACGTTTCGTTACCTAGCTACTAACTGCTAAGCATGTCATAATTCCTCAGTGTTGGCAGTGTTTGTTGATTTTTCCGGAATTGTTAACTTTAATTGGAGACCTTTGCATTAATTGGTGGGTAGTCTGTTAACTATAGCGTGTTATGTATATGACTGTTTCAGTCTGGCGTGTTTTTTTATCTGTTGGGTTTCTGTTTCTGAACAATTAAATAACATTATACCAATTTCTTACTTAATACATATAATGAAAATTATTACAAATGCATCTCATAATTAAAAGTACTTACAAACATTTCCTCTGTTATTTATTCAGGAAACTATGGGTGTGGCAAATAATTCTGTGCTTACTCTGATAGTAACTGCATCTTTGGAGTATGTATTTATATTTAAATGAGTTGTTATATGAAATTTTGAAAGAGACTTGTCAGATAAAGTATTAGACTTATTACAATAAGATATAATAAAAGAAAATTCTCCTGTAAGGTCACTTAATTATGTTTAATTCAAAAACTCAACACTGTGTTTTAATATCAGTATATGTGTGGTGTTTAAATTCCTTTTTATTTCCATTTCTAGATTTAAGAGAAGAAAAGGTGAAAATTTAGAAATATTTTTTATAAAATGTGTTTCCGCTTTGTACACAACAGATACAACGTTTTGTTTGTTTTTATTCTGAATTATAAGTACCACAATATTCACTCTAAAGCACCAGAGGTCGTCTTACGTCATTATTATTCCTACACCTGTAGTAAAATTAAAATTACGCCATCACTCTTTACTGCTGCTACCTAAGAAAATGTCTTGTCAGATAACTAATGTATGCTTTAGAACAGAGGCGTCGCTAGGCACTGGCATAGGTAGTCCGTGCCCCAAGTGTCTATTTGGTGTCATAAAAAATCATACAGAAACGTCGAAAGTTCCCAAACGTATAGGCGCAAGTCTCGAATCTTTCAAACACCTAAAGAAACCTCTCTCACACGGAACAATAAACGTAGTTATACGAATGTTATCGGTGGCTAACCACAGACAACAGTCCGGAATTCTGTTCAGTGTGTCAAAGATCATGCCAATATTCGCACATGAGAAAAGTATTGTAGAATTAGACACTTAAACATTGAGAACACGTCTTTGTTAGATTACACAAGCAAGCTTTTGTTTATTTGTGAATTTTCCGTAGAGTTCTTCCAGATATATCCATGTTAGTCGTCCCTAGTTTCCAAGGATCGGCTCAAAGAAAAATCACTATCCACTGCCGGCTACTCTTCCAACGAATTGTGAGATTGACCATAGCATTTTAACGCTCCCACTGTTTAAAAGACAAGCATGTTTTGTAGTGGGATTTGGACCTGCGATCCACAGAATGCGAGTCGAATGCCCCTAACAATCTGGCTCTTTGAATAAACTGTTTCGTTTCATATTCACACATTAAACATCTGACACTATACAAGTGTTAAGATACCTATCGTACGTGTGAAATTCCTTTTTATGTTCTCGTATCAAGCCTAGAAATAAGAAAACTGGAGTTAAAAAAATGAAGTTTAGTGTACTTAACGGGATCAAAGCATGTTTCCAAACCCTTCGCCTAGCCGAAGCTAAATTTTAGTATCGATATCAGAGTCAAAGGTCACTTCACTTAGCATGCAGTTCACCAGTAATCTCAACAGCATAAAATTAACACCCGTAAATAGATACTTAAGAAAACTGCTTAAGAAGCGTGTGATCTAAATGTACTTCAGCCCTAGTTTATTAGTTGAGAAAGGTTTGAGTTTCAACCCACGGTTTCTCCTATTTCTTAGTGGTGTACTACATTCAATGTTTAATGAAGAAAAAGGCTACTCCCAGTCCAACCGAGAATATAAATTTATTATATTTAAAAGCGTGAAATATCTCTATGCTTATTTATATTATAAAAATCATAGTTACCTATGGTGTTTGGAATAGTTATTATAATATCTTTGTTGATATAGCAATAGTTCTCTAATCAAATTTATCGTCATAGTAGTTCAAAACTGAGAACACATTGTTCTCACATTGTTTTGTTTTTAGTTATTGTAAGTTTTAAATTTTTAATGAGGATACCTTTAACATAAAAAATTAATAACTGAACTTTTCGAAAACTACAATAAAAATTAGTGTATCTACCTTGCAATGTATGTGTTGTATCCTTTCGTGTAGAACCGGGAAATAGCCTAAAAGTTACAGTGTCTGGCTGCGCATGAAAGATCCAAAGTTCGTTCCTGCAATATTACGCTGAACAAGTACTGCATTTTCAGCCATGGGTGCGTTATAAAACCAACAGCCAATACCACTAGTCTCCTGCTGCTACAGCAGTAAGTCTACGGACTTACAACGCTAAAATCAGGAGTTAGATTCCCCTCGGTGAACTCAGCAGATAGCCTGATATGGCTTTGCTATAAGAAAAACACACACATACAATTCCACTATACGGTTCAAAATACTACTGCCTAGTTATCACCCCTCAGGTGGGTAAGTTAAAAATTAGGGAGACTGGTCCTGGGAATTATGGTTTGTCTCTGATCTGACATAAAATATCATTGATATTGAAAATGCCCTCTACCATCTGTGTAAGCAGGATATGAACATTGTTACATTCATATTTTAGTTAATATGTTTTAAATTTTCAGTTTACATGTTAGTGTTACTTATGGACGTAAGCTTAAACCAAACAGCATTTTTATATGGAGTATTTTCCATATATTTTGACAGTTTGTACTCGTTTTACTGCAACTCTAAGAATACCGCGAGTGCCAATCCTTCGTAAGTACACAACATAACAGGATAAAAATAAAACTGATTTCAGTGTGAGAAGTGTGTATCAGAAACAATGAAAAACAACAGTTCATGGTGCCTCAGAGTAATATGTGTTTTTGTCTTTGGAATTAAGTGGAAAAAATTCGTTATAGCAAATTAAACTGTAGATCTCTGTCACATGAAATCCATGTGTTGTTGCATTTCATTTTGTAAGGAGTACTGAACGCTGTGTAACCACCTTTGTAGTAACTTGTGGGCTATATTGACCACAAAAGGACTGACATAGTTTAAATCACATGATTTTTAAAGATACTTAAGGTACTAAGAGTATTTCGTATACTTTATTTCTTTCATTTTGATCGTCGGTAACGTTTATTCATCGTTAAAAATATTGACAAAAGCTGTGTTGTATAACAAAAGAAAAGTGATTTATATCTATTCTATATAAACAATATCTTCGTATTCCTGGTCGTGTGATGTACTAGTAAAGATATCTAATATTTATTCTCGCTTTTCAGCCTCATTACTCCGACTTAAAATTCCAAATACAAATCATGAAATTAGCTTTAAGCTACATGACAGGAGAATATATGTTTTAATCAAATGTTTTGTATTCCATAGCTTTGTTCCTCTGTTGGTTATATTACACCCTTCTGTGCACTTTTGTCAATAAACAGTTGTTGAAAATTAACAATGGTTTATGTGTTTCTATAAAAATCTTATTGTTTGATCTCTTTTATTTTATATTAACTAATAAGACGCAATGATTACTCAATAAAACAAAAAGTTGGTAAATAAGTAATTATATATTTATATACCATAAATACTAAAATAAAACGTATTTCAAACTTAATCGTTTACAGTCTAAAGTTTGTGATACACTTACGGTGATAAAATCTTAACAGACTTTTAAATCATTACAGGAAAACCACAGAAATATATATATCAGTGATGGAACTCATTATCTGTAGTGATACACAGAATATGCTATAGTGATGTATTATACATACACTATTGGAACACTAAATATAAACTAATGACGCACTGCCTATAGACTGTAAGGTTGTACAGGACATATGGTATTATTTTAATACACACAGATTATAGTACTCTATAAAAATTATAGCAGTTGTGTCTCTTGTCTGTCCAACTAGCTACTTCGCAGGGTGTGGCTGGATCTTCAACAAAATTGGTGATGAGGTTCATTAGAAACATGTGAGGATATTAAAGTATTTTCAATTTTGCATTACAGTTTTATGGGCGTTTTTTTAATAACATACAAAGGAATCAATTTTCATGTCCTAAGATAACCTTTCATTAATTCTGAATTTACATAACTTCCTTCCAGATAATACGTTTATTCCAGCTAGTACAATATATACACTATAAGAATACGCTACATACAGACTACTGATACACTATAAACGCTCCCCGCCAACTCTTTGGCTTCTATTTTACCAACGAATAGTGAGACTGATCGTATTATTATAACACCCCCACGACTTAAAGGGCGAGTATGTTTGGTGTGACGGGGATTTGAACCTGCGACCCTCAAATTACGAGTCGAGTGCCTTAACCACCTGGCCATATGGGCCTTCTGAAGAAGAAAACTCTTTAAGAGATAACAGTGTTACAGCTATCGGATTAAGTTTGTCTCTCAAGTATGGGAAATCAGAACTGACCAAGCTCGTTCTTGGGGTATACGAAATGTTTTGTGTGTTCGTATGTTGCAAACCTGCCCTGAGATTTCCCCTGCCAGAGTTGGCCATTCAAAGACCTTTTTTCAGTGTACTCGTTACAGTAGTGAAGACAGTGATCGTACTGTGTTAACTGTCAAAACTTCTTACACTTGATCATAAAGACTGGCATGGCCTGGTAGTTAGGTAGTTCGGCTTGTTACCTGCGACTTGCGAGTTCGAATCCCTATCACCGAACATGCTCGCCCTTTCACTAATAGAGGTGTTATAATGTTACGATCAGTCTCATTATTCGTTGGTAAAAGAGCAGTCCAACAATTGGTAGTGAAAACTTTTGTCTATCTGCCGTCCTTCTAGTCTATCACTGCTAAATTAGTGTCGGCTATCATAGATAGCTCTCGAGAAATTTCGCGCAAAACTCAAAACAAACCAAACACCTAATCTTGTTCTAAATTGATGGATGGCAAGCAAGTGGAAGGCCTTTAGACATTAAACAGCATGATTTATGGTTAGGCAAACAAGTTGGTCAAACAAGTATTGAAGCAGGTGCTAGTTTGCTTGTTGTATAGGCATGTGTGCTACAACTGAGGTTTTACGTCTTATGTTAGAAGCCTGTATTCCTCCTTGGATTTTCCAGTAGAGAAATCTACATCCACCAAATCCTGATTCCGTGTCTGTATACAAGTAAGTGGGTCAAGATCTCTTTATCTCCTTACAAAAGTTATTTCTAAATCCTCCCAACATCATCGATAGTTTTCATTTTCTCTTAAGACATCGGGGCAGATTTTGTGAGAAACTTTTTACGTGAAGGAGTTGTTTTCCTATCTTGGTATTATACTATATCCGTGTGTGTCTCACTTATTAAGCCACTGGAAGCTATTGCCATCTGCAATTCCATTGACCAGACAATCATATTATGCACCATTTATCTGTCACTGGAGAAGTTTATCAAACAGACCTCGATGATGTAATTATACAGCTGTCATCTCCATTTTTGATCTGAGGAATCTTAACTCTTAAAAGTACTCTCTGAGGTGGTATAATTATAAATGAAAGAGCTTGATCTGCGAAGCATTTCCTCTCAGGTCATGGTTCTTCTCTTTTTTTCAACATATTATACTTACTTACATGGCGCATGTTAGTCACTTGCTGCTATAGATCAACTCTCTTCCCTTCTCTTTTTTCAATAGTGCATAGTGATCTATATGGATATGATAATTTTCCCGTCATTCTCAAACCGATTAATCATTTTCAATATAATATGAGTTGCATGCCAGAGTAAAAGATGAATGGAGAAAGCCAGTTGTGGTATTTCTTACGCAAAGCAGTCAGTTAGGTCAAACATGGAGGTTAAAAAGATACTGCACTATAGAGTGTAACTTATCTTCCCTATGGTCAATTACAGTTTTCTAGAAGAAAGACTCCACACTAATAGACTCATGAGGAAAAGGAACTTATTTATAAAGAATAGCTCAATGCAGTCATGGATTACCAGCCAAGCACTCTAACCACCAGACCATACCAGTCTTAAGTAAACCATCTGATGAATCACTGCAAATTAATTCATGTTTTCATCATTCTAAGCCATTTGCAAGAATTTATGACAGCATGTATGTCTTCTTATAGCAAAGCTACATCGAACTAACTGCTGTATTCACCGAGCACAATCGAACCTCTGATTTTAGTATTGTAAATACGAAGACCTTCTATCCCACCAGAAAATGTTATGCCACCGAGCATGAGTTTCTGTGGAAGGAGGGATAAAGTTCCTGGTGAACCAATTTATATCTCGTGTATAAAGGCACTGCACATCTTCTTGGAAATGGATGGATACTCTCAGACTCTACAGTTTTCTTATTTTTGTCTAAGCTTTGGATTCTGTCATTTAGAACTGGGTTCTACGCAAGTTATTTTTCTCTTTTCGCTTCTCAAGCGCAAAGTTTGTACGAGGAGTCCAATAAATCTACACTTCTTATTTGATTTGCCCCCAGCTAGTACAGCAGTAAGTCTACGGATTTGCAATGCTAAAACAGGGGTTCGATTCCCCTCGATGGGCTCAGCAGATAGTCTGAGGTGGCTTTGCTATAAGAAAAACACATACATACACGGCTATCTGATTTTTACAACTTTCTTTACAACAAGCTGCAAAGCTCCAATTACTGCCACAACATCCCACCTAGCACTGTACCAGAATGCCTCAGTTGGCTATCCTTCTACAAATAGATTAAAACAAGGAAATGTTCAGAGGACTGGGCTGACGCTGAAACAAGTAATCAGCCCATCACTCCACGACTTGTCCCCATCAGCAGTATTTTCTTGAACCATCTAAAGAAGCTTGATACTGCTGACATTGGAAACGTTATTTCTTAAGGTAACACTAACCCTTAAAACTGGTCAACCTTACATATGATGAAACACTGTTAAACACTTCTTATAACCTCTAAGTTGAGCACTACACAAAAGTATACTGTTGTAATCTCTGAAAGGACACTTCAGACATATGTGTCATATGTATAATTAATGAGCAGGGATAAAGAAATACAAAACATAATCTCTTTTAACACCATACCTTTACTTGGGAATGATATAAACATGTGAAAACTGATACACATGCTCTTTGTGAACATCCTTATAGTTTGAATTAAGAACATTGCAAATTTCTCCAACGTTAATGAGCTATGAGCAATTCACTTCAGTGTCTACGTTAGTGTTAGTTAGACTCATAACAATATATTTGGTAAAGGTTTTTGAATTTCTAAAATGTTCGTTCTACGGAAGGTGTGTAATATCAAGTGTGTTAAATTTCATGCTGATAATAGCTTTAATGGTGAAGTGGAAAAGGAATGACAGCAAACTAGAATGTTATTTTCAATATCTTACTACAGGTTAAATAGTAAATTATTTTAATAAAAAATGAGTTGTGTCAAACAGGTAAAACTTTCAATTTAGGCTTAATTTGAAGAAAAAACATGACTTTTGAAACATTGGGGGCATTCTTTAAAGGTCTGCTTGTTTTTGAATTTCGCGCAAAGCTACACGAGGGCTATCTGCACTAGCCGTCCATAATTTAGCAGTGTAAGACTAAAGGGAAGACAGCTAGTCATCACCACCCACTGCCAACTCTTGGGCTACTCTTTTACCAATGAATGGTGGGATTGACCGTCACATTATAACGCCCCCACGGTTGAAAGGGCGAGCATTTTTTATGTGGCGGGGATTCGAACCCGCGACCCTCAGATTACGAGTCGATCGCCTTAACTCCCTGGCCATGTCGGGCCCTTTAAGGGTTAATGCTACCTTAAACATCTTTTTAAGCTAGCCTAACACACCAGTTTTTTTTTTTTTTAGAGATGACTCTAAATCAGGTAACTTTGCCGTGCTACAACGCTGTTGTTTCTTATAGAATCCCACCTAATGATTCTGTGCGTCACTGTTAATTTCTGTGCAAGCCCGCTTGTTATAAATCAGTGAAGTAGTGAATTAATCGAAACATTTATTGTGATTCTCTTAATTCTTCGAAAGCCCCAGAATCACATAACATTTTTCTCTCTCATTACTCTTGGATATTCACGATCGAACGGCCCTGTTGGTTTTCATCCTTCTTTGCGTTAAGTTTTTCCGATACACTGACCTAGCGAATATCCTGGTGGACGAAGGGGCAACAAGCTTGGTCACATCGTAGTCATGTTGACATCCACTGGTAATATCAAACCTTTATCTCTAATTCATGTATAGCCTACAATGATACATTCACACAGATCATAATGACATAATACATGAATTCTGTAATAATACACTACACATCAGCTGTAGTGATGTACTACATAGACCACAGTAACATACAATATATGTCATCTGTAGAAAAAAACATAGATCAAAGTGACGCACTATTTACACGTTATAACGACGCACTAGACTTACGCTATACGCTATGTTGCGTTAATTTTCTGATATCGGTTCTTTTTAGTATCTTGCAAGTGAATGCCCATCGTTTTTCCACAAAGGTTTCGATTATAATGAACGAAAATCACTGCCTATCCACTGGGCTAGACTATATTTATGTCTGTTTTAATGTAATTTATACTGTTTCATATTGTTAATACGTTTTCCTAAATCTTTCTTTCTTAGCTTTTTCGCATGGTCTCGAACCCCGGACTGTAGCGTTGTAAGTCCGTAAAATTACTGCGTAGCTACTCGGATATATCAAACTCCGTCTTAAATATAATTTAATTTGTTTCATATTGTTATCATGTTTCCCTCAGTGATTCTTTCTTAGCTTTTTTCGCTTAAATATATTTTTTATTGTAGTAGTAGTTACATCTGTCAAAAAGAAAGTTTCGGTTATGTTTTAATATCATCACTTTAGTTGAAATCGACTCAAATGTTCGTATTTACCAGTATTATTTATCGTAATTACAATCACTTATAAGAGTTCAAACTAGCCAGAGGGCGCCCTGATACATATGTTTCCGAAGAGAAACATGATGGTCAGAGTTATTTATCCGGCCTTTAACCAAAAAAAAAAAAAGAAAATTAAACCAACAATTTTTCCTCCTAAGTCTGCTGTTTTGAGGCTCAACGGTAAGTTTAAGAGCTCTTCTAACGCTAGAATTTGAGGTTCGATCCTTACAGTAGAAACAATGCAAATAGCGGATTTACATTCAAACAATCAAAGGCTTCAGACTTGAACACCGGTTGACCGGGAACAATTTGCCGCTGAAAACTAAAATTGAAATCGATATCTGAAAGCAAACACTGAAAGTTAACGTTAGATATATTTACTAAATACTTGAACTTAAAGAAGTATTTTAGATATCTTATTTACTAAATACTTGAACTTAAAGAAGTATTTTAGATATCTTATATACAAAATTCTTGAATTAAAAAAGTATTTTAGATATCTTATTTATTAAATACTTGAACTTAAAGAAGTATTTTAGATATCTTATTTACTAAATACTTGAACTTAAAGAAGTGAAGTTATGATGAAGATTTGTTACTGTTCATTTTTAATGTGAAAGTTTCAATCGAAAATATATTTAGAACCACTTAATTACAATGCAATACCAGAAAATATGTTTTAGGTATAGTTTGTTGAAGGTGGATTAGTGAAAGGACAAACTAAATCTGATCCTTTTCTGAGTATAACTATTTAACTTGACAGACACGTAGATACACGCAAAAAAAAAAAAAATACGCGATAGACTACAAAATATTTGCTTTGCTCCTACGAACGCAATTAAGTATTGTGTGACGAACTGTAATGTTAAATAGAGAATAAGAATTCCAGTCTATTTAATGATAAGTAAAACGTTTTACTTTCTGAAGTATAAGTTGTATGTTTACACTAAACAATAGCCTAACTTTACAAATAACACTGACCAATCAGTCACACGCTAATATTTTTCGTACCTACGGTATTTCTCGTACTAATACTACTTCGTAGAAACACAAATTCGATATTCCTAAGATTGAAGTAGCAAAGAAACCAATGAACAAACTCACTAATTCAGTAATTAGTCACCCACTACAACAAGCGCACTAATCCTACGTTAATCCTAGGCACTTATTATGTTACGTAAAAGCACTCCCTCTGGCAATAAAAACTACAAACGTCCCGTCTAAGTTAAAAAAACAAACACATGAT